>NC_046292.1:65379563-65709563 GCF_004115265.2 Rhinolophus ferrumequinum | reverse complement strand
TGGAGCTATTTGGTGGCGCTTGGATTGAGCTGGCTGGGGGGTTCCAGAGCTGGGGAGGAAGGGGACAGCACTGAAGTCTGCGGACTTTTGAAAGATGGAAACAGGCAGAGGTGGGCCCCTTTAAGATCCACCCTCCCCCTCTCTTTACCCCCCCCCCGCCTTTCCCTCCCTCTTAGAGGCCAATTTTGTTAATTAAATGTTTTGTTTGCGACGCAGCTCTCATTCATTGCGGACACGTCATTCGGAGCAGATCTAAGCCAGAGACCAGATCTCATTAGATAAAGCCCATCAGAACTAAGAAAATGGAGGAGCCACTAATTAAAGCTTTTAATTGTGCGGATTCGCTGCAGCAAGGCAACCGCTTTATCTGAAATCTTGGAGGGAGAGGAGGCTGAAGCCCAGCTCTACCCAATCCACATTAGGTCGCCCAGGGGGGAGGGGACTGGGGAAAAGCAGCACACCCACTATGTCCCTCCACCCCCGCCTCTCCCAGCTCTCCCGCAGCGTTTTAGCCAGATCTTGGTTGTTTTCAAAAAACCACAACCTCAAAGTGAGACAGTTTAAAAGCCCTTAATAAATCGCTCTGTGGTACCAGCCAGGCCTTAGAGCCGAAGGGTCGGTCCCCTTCACCTGGCAGCCGGAGAGCGGATTACTCCACTCTTCCGTGGCCTCCTTGCAGAATTGAAAGCTCCTCCAACAAGTGTCGTGGAGGGAGACTGGGGAGGGGTATGCGCGTGCCTCCCCACCTTTCCACCCTTTTGGCATCTTGATAGGCAGAGAGAGGGAACAATGAAGTAAGAGTTCAGAGATCTCTTAAATTGGGGGGTACGGGGCGGGGAGGGGCGGTGATCAGCTGCTGATGCGTCCTGAGCAGTGTGAGAGCAATTTGGTACAGAGCTGGAACTCATCCCTCTGGGACAGATCTAAGGTTCTCTGGATAGCACCTAATTCAAGAGCAAGCCTGGCTCCAGTTTTCAAATCCAGAGGAAAAAAGAAAGGAAGTGAGAATATGGACCCAATTAATTAAGGCTCTGGGGGGGCACACATCCTCCACCCTTCCATTAAGCCAGGAGAAAACACCAAATGGGCATTTATATTTGGCCCCAAGAATACATAAAGGAAAAGAGGCGATTCCCAGGAAGCCACTTGCCTAAACTTGTCCTGAGGGAATGCAAGTGGACCCATCTTCTTTTTAATTAGTGGTAATCAGAAGGAAGGTTTTTAGAAGGCACTTGGAGAAGATGAAATCTGTACCATTCACTGGGTCTGAACAGCACTGTCAATTTTTCCACTTCAAACCACCCTCCTTTCTTACCACAGTTTTGCTCTCTATTTAATTACAACACTGTCAAAGCTCAGGCATTGCTTGGAAGGAGGACCAGAAAGCATTACACTCATACTCCTGCTGATTTTCCAACATTTACTTCTAAAAAAAACACTTAGTGAAATTAATACTGCCATCTTAATTTAAAAATAAAAGCCCTCTCCCTTCCTATATTTCTTTTACTTGGCTGATTGAGGATGCCAGCAGAGTGGACGTAAGTTGCATTATTGGAATAACCAAATGTTATTTTACTCCATCATTTTACACTGATGTATCACTGGGGTAAGCATACACATACTCAGCTCTGAACTGCATTGGGATCTTTTGCAGTTTTAGACGCAAAGTGAGGGAATCACAATAGAGCTAAAATTGGAACAAATATCTCATCCACTGATTCACCGCCATTGAAGAAGAAAATTTTCTACTAATCACTATAAATTGTTTAGGGCAGAAATTTAAATAGAATGAATTCTTTTTAAAAGTGAGTGGTTCTTGAGTGCTCTCTACTATCAACGGTGTGCGTGTGGTTTTTTTTTTTTTTTTTTTCTGGATGTTGAAACAGAACACCTCCTAGAAGTATTCATGTGCATCAGTCTATCAAACCATTTACTCAAATTAAATGTGTAATCCTTCAAATGCCTCTTTTCAAATTAATGAGTTTAAGTAGCTTGAGTTCACCTGAAAAGATCCTATAGGCACCTGACCTCCTGAATTCTTTCCATTAATTGCTCTGAAACTTGTTGGAAAAGACTGCTTACAGGGGCATATGAATGTTCCTATACATTGCTTTCAAGTGCAAGCTTAGTATAATTCTATAGTCTCTTTTCTAAATCTCTTTTGGGGACCCAGGGTAGTGATATGAATGACAACAAAAAACCCAAAATCTGAACATTCCTCAGTTGAAAAAACTGCAAATTTTACATCACAAGCCCACACAAACCACACTAACATCGAGCATTACAAACCTCCAAGTAACAGTACGTAAAGACAAATATTACCTTTTTTTTTGTTATAAGAATTACAAGTCTTTAAACTGATGGGTAATCAGCATTTTTTCATAAGAAGCACAAAGAATGAGTCAGTTTTCCACTCAAAAAAGTTTAAAGGTAATTAGCCATCATCATAGGCAAATCATTTCTCACTACCCTTTTAAGTCAATCTTTTGTTTCCCAGTTTCTAATGTAGGTCCCTACCTTGCTTTAAGAGAGCAGCTTAACTCCCACTTGAAATGTTTAGTTTTAGCAGAGGGTCCAGCTAGGGCTGACCACTTAAAATTTTGGTCCCCAGTGCCCAACCTTTGAACACTTTGTGGGTCCAGTTCCACCAGATGGGCAGTTTTTACTTAGTATGTGGCATTCGCCATTAGTTTATCATAAAAATTGTAAGACTGACACATGCTTCCTGAACCCTTTCAATTGGGCCAACCAGAAGGTTTTTGAGGTGAAAACTACAATGTATTCTCATAGGAGCCCTACTTCTTTCCCTAAAACCCCTGGTAACCTTTGGTCTTGCCATTGCTCTGCTCACCCATCTCGGGGAAGGGCAGCCAAGTCTTACCTAATGTAGTCATTTCTGCAAAGGATCATGCCGCTCTTGGTGTAACAGGACGTGCCGATGTCGCCCAGCTGCGCCTGGCAGCAGGAGCACTTAAGGCACCGGCTGTGCCAGTAGCTGTCCATGGCATAGAGCAGAAAGCGGTCCGCAATCTTGCCCCCGCAGCCTGCGCACCGCTTCCAGGAGAGGGAGCCGGCGGTCACCGGGGGCGGCTGTGAGCTGCTGCCCGGATTCACCATGGTCTGCAGAGAGCGGGAAGGGGGGAAAGGGAGAGAAAGACAAAACAGGGGCGATGCAAAAGTTAGTAAGCGCCGTATGAGCAAGCATACCCGTTCCCCCCAAATCTCACCCCCCCCCAACCCGAGCTGTTGGAAGGAAGCAGCAGGGCAAGGGCAGGAAGGAGGGTGAGCCGGAGAGGGAAGGAGGGAGGCTCGCCGGCAGCAGCCGCCTGTTTACTTTTCTCAAGCTTTGTTCTGGGGCCACGAGCTCCTCTCAACTTTCCAGCGCTCGCCGCCGCTGACAATTTCAGCTTGGGTACTGTCAAAACTCCGAGAGCAAGGCTCCGCGGCGCGCTCCACCCTCGCGGCACCTCCTCCCGGCCCCCCGCCTCCGCCCACCGCCCCCTCCTCCGCCGCCCGCCTCCAGCAAATGAGGGTCAAACCCACCCACCGCCGCGCCCGGCCCCTCCCCAGTCCCGCCGAGCCCCGAGAGCGAGCTGAGCGGAGCGGGGAGGCGGCCCCTGCCGGAGCCACGTTCCCTCTCGAGCTCTGCCCTGGGAAGTGCAGCTGCAGTTCACAAGTTGGAAATAGTTCGGTTTTCTGAAAAGGAAGGAGGGAGGAACCGGCTGAGGGGAGATGAAGAACGTGGTGGTGGTGGGAGGAGAGGCGCGGGGACCCAAGGAGGGGGGTTCGGTGTGTAAAGTTGCGAAACTGGTTTTTCGTATTTTAAACAGCACATTTCATATGCCTTTGTGGTGACCGCCATCTCCCATTATTGTTCCAAATCTCATTTCGTTTTGAAGATCAATGAGTGTTTTCTCTGGGTTTTCAGGACACAGGCAAGAATAATAGATCATTGAACTTTAGGATGCCTGTTAACTTCCTATACAAACAACTCTCCACTTTGGTCTCACTAATCTGCCCTTGATCAGCAATTTAAATGCTAAAGCTTTGTTCCTCCAAAAGGGGTGGGGAGTACAGATAATATGCGAGAAGGCACTATTAAAGGATGCACAAGTTAAATTCGAGCCAGTCCTGCTGTCACCGAAAATGCTTTTAAAAATTCCCCACTCTTTCTAATGAATGTCATGAGAGAAGCAACTGGGGTATAATATGGGAATCAATTTATAAAGCTTAGCCTAAACCGATTAATTTGTTGCCTCCAATCCTGAGTCCAATAAAGTCCTAGTGTTCCTCCAGTCACTTATTCTATAAAAAGATCAAGTTATTTACTGCCAATTAAGCAGCCTGTTTTGTCTTTGTCCTCTGTAAGCCGAGAGTGTGGGCTCCCCCGAGGCTCCCGGCTATCTGCTCAAGACATTCAGCTGATACCTCAGAAGGGAGAGGGCGAACTTTGCCTGTCCCCGGCCCAACTTGGCTGCAAAAAAAAAAAAAAAAAAAAAAAAACGAGGGGAAGGGAACGAAACAAGCACTCGGGTTCCTTAAATAGGCCGATTTTAAACACATTTCCTCCGAAAGAGTCCCGGAACGTGTGTCCAGAGACCGCACAATAAACCAGAATAAGAACTGCACCAATTAAGCTGTAACAAAACCCTGAGACTTTGGAAACAAGACCACTCTAAAACCCATTAGCATTGCATTTATCCGAATGCATCATACCTTTATGTAAATTGATTTATCTGATGCATTTACTCGAGGAATTGCTTTTTGTTACAATTTCAGCCCTAACCCAAATGAATCTGCATTTCCTGCCCTAGGTCTTTAAACTGTTTCCCTCAACGTTTTAATCGCTCCGAATTCCTTTTAAAAGGGGAGAGGGAGGGAGGAGATTCCAAGCTCTTCCCGCCCCCATCTTTGGTGAGAGGTAAATATATATGTATATTTTTTTGAAAAGGAAACATTACACTGAGAAAAGCATCCAGTAACCCCATTAGCTAAAGCTCTTAAGGACAAGCAATACCTTAATGCTGATTAAATCTAAAAGAGATGAATCAAGAGGACTGACCAGAAACTGACTCCCCTGATAACTAAGGACCGGCCCTCATCAAGTTTCATTTAGAGTTGGAAAAAAAAAAGAAAGCTTTTAAGTTAAATAGGCTTATACTCCAGTAATTACATAGCCAAGCAATTTAGGTCCTGGGATAGTCAGTGAAATAGAAAGCAGAACTGGCAGCTAGAGGCAAAATCTGCCCCCCTTTAACAACGTCTCTGGTGTTTTTTAATGGAGACCAAGGGAGGGACAAATGTAGCGCTGGCAATTTGTAGTACAAAAATGGATGCTTAATTCATGTCTTGATTTTAATTAGGTGATTCACCGGATTTCTCCTGGATTGGAACAAAAGACTTATAAGCCAAGAGGAATTTTTTAAAAGACCCAGCAATACCGAATCCTCACTTAGATCATTTCTGCCACTGTTTCAAAAACACTGTTTACTAGAAGGGGGGGGGGGTTCATGACTATTTTCCCCACACTACTTCTCATACTTAAATCCTCCTTTCAACACCCCCTGCCTTTCCCTCAGTAACTGAAAATCTCCCCACCCCACCCCCTAGGTCTTCACCAGCCCGGTCTCGGAGAACCCTTTTGTAAGCTGGAACCGCTACAAAGCTGGCGGCCCGGGGCTGCCGCTCCGTGCTAGCTTGCAGGCCGGCCTCGGTAGTTTGAGACTCGCGCATTATCCAAGCTAACGTATTGTTTACTTGCAATTTGGGACGGTCAAGGGAAGGAAGCCAAAGAAAACAGCCCGGGCCCCCACAGGCCCCTTCTTCCCTCCCCCCTCCCTGCCCGCGGTTCCCCAGCCGTCCCCTTACCTGCTTTTCCCCTATATTGCAATATTGCGAGAGGCGGCGGCGGCGAAAAGCGAGTGAAGCCTCTCGGCTTCCAAGGAAGGGGCGCCTTGGCTGGAGGGAGGGGGAGTTCTCGCAGAAGCAGGAGAGGGGAGGAGGGGGCTACGGGCTTTTTTCTTTCTTTTTTTTTTTTTTTAACGCGTTGCTGAGGCTGGGTTGGGGGACCCCGCGTAAGTGGCTGGCGGCCAGGAGCAGAAGTGTCAGTCTCAGTCCTCGTCCTCGTCCTCCGCCTCCGGCTCCGGCTCCGCGCGAGCAGCGGCAGGAGCCCTCGGCCCGCGCGGCGCAGCTTCAGGCGCGGCGCAGCGGCAGCAACTGCTGCAATCGCTGCTGCAAGTTTGGCAATGTGGCTTCACTTTGTAGATTCCCCCGCCCGGCGGCCCCCGCCCCCGCCCGCGCTCCTCCCGCTCCTCCTCCTCCCCCCACCGCCTTCCTCCCTCCCGCGCGCTCGCTCGCTGCGGGCTGGCGGCTGCGGCGGCCGCACGGCCGAGCTTCCTGCACCTCCGGCCAGGGAGCGGCGCAGAAAAAACAGCCAAGGGAGAGGGGGAGTGGGTGCGGAGGCAGGGAGGGAGGGAGCGGGGGAGGAGGGGAGCTGAGGAGGAGGGGGAAGGAGAGCGGGAGCCTGGCGACATGAGGGGGCTGATGCTGATGCCCGGTCAGGCGAGGCGGGCGGCGGCGGCGGCGGCGCTGGCCTCTAGCCGGCTCGCTCGCTCCCTCCGCGGCTCTTACACATGTGTTACTGACAGAGCAAAACCCCAACTACTCCCCGGCTCTGCCGCCGACGTCAGCGACCCTCAGCCACTGGGCGGCCGGATTGTTCAGGCGGAATAATAAAACCTGCCAATCCGGGAAGGACAAGGGATGCCTGAAACGAGACTCTGGGGGCGGGGGGGAGAGAGCCAGGCGGCGGCGCGGGCCGTGGAAGGAGAAGGGAAGGCCCCGAATCAGGTGTGGACTAGTGACCGGGGCGCCGCAGACCTCTCCGGGGCTGCCCTGCGCGGCCCGAGGTCGCAAGCTGAGGCGAGGGGGCCGCACCTGCCTTCTCCGTGCTCTGGGGACCCTCGGGACCAGTACCCGTGCGCCCCTTGGGGAATGCCCTCCCCTTGCGCAGAGGCGAGATCCATACGAAACTAACTTCACATCTTTCTCAGAAATGGGTCTCTTCCTGTTTAGGAAAAAAAGTCTTTCCGAAATCTTAAAGCGGTGGACTTCACACACACACATGCAGAAGAGGTGATAAAAAAATAAAAAATAAAAAATCACGGTGATGGAGATTTATGAACCTTAGTGGAAGTTTAGTTAACAAAGTAAAACTACGTAGTAAGGGAATCAATAGATCCTAAATAGTGTTTGCTTCCTTACCCCTTTCTCATTAACCAGAGTATAAACCAAATGCCTACTAAGCACTTCATAGATATTTGTCAATTGTTGGTGATAAAAAGATCACAGTACTGATTTTCGAAGTTGAGGAAAACTTCTGGGAGGAAGCCTTCGCTCCTCCATTCACCCGGCTGTGGAGAATGAGACCGAATTTCTCATAGCCCTCAAAAGCAATGAAAGTAATTGCAAAATTCTCAATCTCAGCCTCTGGAGAGTAAGAAGGGTCACTTCTAGTATAAATCAAGTTTTGAGGAATGCTTTTAGGGTGCTAGCCTGAGAGTCTTTCCAGGGCCAAAGCTCAGCGTAGATGCTTGAATATCTAGTCATTCAACTTTATCTTCTCTGCCAAATAGGTTTAATAAATCTCTGATCTGAGGCTAATATTAGGTCTGATTATTATTACTAAGTTCCAGAGAGATTTTTCTGGTGGAAATTATCATGAAAGTGCAAAGCCCTTCTGCTAAGTATCATTAAGTAAAACCAGCCTTGTGGGACAAGTTTTCATATTGTATTACACTCAGTATTGCTGGATCGAGGAAAGAAACCTGCAGGAGAATCTGGCTAGACAATGCAGATGTTAAACATCTATGGTTTTAGTGTCTGTGTGGGGATTTCTGTCTTTCAAACCATCAAAATTAAAGCTGCAAAAGAAACAATAATCATTGCCTATAACATCGAGCAGAGCACATTTTAAATACCAAATTGAATACTCATGTCTTTATATTTCTAGCAACTCAGAATGAAATGACTTAATTTTATTGATTGGTATTTAAAATTTCATTTTTATAATCAAGTCACTTTTTGCACGTAGGAAAAATATTTTTTAAAGAATCATTAAAACTATAATAGTAATTAAAATGCCCTGTACAGAAAACAGCTGCAGATGGGTGTGATTAAAGAAGGGCAACTTAAAAAGATACAATATTCCTTGAAGGTTAGTAAAGAAAACTCAATTAAACCAAATGAGGAAAGGAACCCCACAAACAAATAATGCACACATTTTAATTCCCTAGTTCAGTTTCAATTTGTTAATAATTTATAATAATCAAAAAGAGATGACACAAGCTCTTAGTGGGCTGCAGTGAAGTTATGATTTGTCATGTACAGGTAAATTTCCTTCTCTGGGCCTTAATTTGCTCATTTACAAATGAGGGAATTAAGCCAAATGGTCTTAGTTTTCCCTCTTTTTAAAATGATTTTCTTAAGTACAATACATAATACATAGTTCTATAATGAAGTGTGGTACTTTGGATATTTCCTGAAGTATGTATGCTAAAATTAAATCTTTATTTTAAAAGGAAATGTTAGGAATTTAAGCAAGCACATGTGCAGATGTCACTGAGTAATTCCCCAGAAAATCCATGTAGTTACTGTGGAAAGAAATGAGAGAATGCTGGATAAAACTTTGAATATAGGTCTCCAGGCTGGAACCGGCCTAGGAAGTGGTTTTAGTGTTAGTCTGTGTGACCCTTGACATATGTCCTGGTAGATTAGAGTGGGTGGGGGTATATTACCAGAGAGCTTTATTTGCTGATGTTGTGGTTATAGAAATACAAAAGAGATAATGGCTAACAGTCTCTCTTCTGAGGGGTAGGGAGTAAATACATTGACTGTAATCAAAATTCAGGTGTACTTTAACCACAGCGCCACCTCTGGGTAGTTTTTATTTCTGCATTCTTTGCATTTTGCAGTCCGTGCTCATCTGGGTAGGTAGCAAGATTTGTGGTCTGAAAGTGAGTGCCCGCTTCAGTGAAAAGCAATGTCAATCTTTTATTTCCACTGATGCTAACCTCACAAAAACTGTAAACACACACAAGTGTATTATGGAAAAGGGAGTTCTATATCCAGGTATTCTTCAAATAAATATAAAACAGGGCTCAAAGGAATAATCCTGGTATAGAGTAAAATTACCTGAACTCAAAATAATGTTATATTGCGCCCAGCAGTTCAAGAAAATTCTGCTGACATCATACATTCGCTATTCAGCCTACCTACCTATAATGAGAAATAAGAGTACAGTGCTTTGGAAAAGAAAGAGAAACTCCAATTGTTTCTTTCTTGAATCTTAATTAAAAGGTAGAAACCATATTGACCCTAGATCAAGCCCTCATGCCCCCTAATAACCTCCAAATTATTTGTTCATACCTTCCTTCTTCTCATTTAAGTACTTTAATTACAATCATTTTTCCATTCACCAAGCGACAATTTTCTAAGAATCTCCCATGGGCAGCCAGAGGTTCGCACACAGACCCATGTTGCCTTCAATATCTTGAGAACAGCCAGATTATTTGATGCTGATATGGCAACCTCCAAGACAAAGGTCCCCAGCTTTGTCTCAAGAAAATGTATTTTATTATTTTAAAGCCAATGCAAAACTGGTTTTGAAGGCAGTCTTTTTAGGAAGGAATTTTTTTTCTTAATCTGCCACCTTTATTGATGCTATCATAGGAATCCCTTGAAATCTAAAGGTTCAACCAGGTGAATTGAAGAAGCTGGAGTCTAGGACAACAATTCCAAAATGTAAAAGGGTGAAGAGAAGAGAGGTAAGGTAGTTACCTTACTGAAAGATGTAATGAGAAAACACAAGGAGGAGGAATGGCAGTTAGGTTCCTGCCAGTTTTGTGTGGTGGTGTGTTAGCTGGGGCTTGGGAAGGTACTATACAATCAGTGAAGCAGTTAGGGAGACTGGTGCAGCATTCAGAACAGGGGTTTATAGCAAACAACATATCTAGAAAACTACATTTCGAAGAACTATATCCTGGCTTCAAATACTGACAATGTTACTTTAAATTACTGACTGCCTTTTGTTTGTAGTTCTCAAAATTCCCTACAATATCTCACTAAATATTTCATGTGATAAAGGGGTAGATAGTTGCTGTATTAAAACATTCTTTTTTTTTAAGCAATCCAAATGTCTGCATTTGGTAAATGTCCCACCAAGTTATATTAATCGGTATTTAAGAAGAGCTATCCTACCTCTCTTCTATAGGATAATACGAAAGCATAATGAAGTGGATTTTATTGCAAGAAAATAACTAGAAAATCACTGAGGAAACAAAACAACATTGATATTGTTGTGATTAGAAATATAATTTAAGATGTAGATTTTTGCATTCAATTATTCTATTTGATTAGGACGTTGAAACTCTTGGAGATGATGGAAAGGTGATAAATATGATGGCAAAGAAGAAAATACATCTGCGACAATTATTTTGCCTGACGTAGCAGGACCGCTTTTATTATAGGGGCAAGAAATGGCTCCTTTCTTCATATATGTTTATTAGGGTAGGAATAGGACCTTAAAAAGCCCCCAGATCTGCTCCAGAGCTATCAGTAAATCTTGATATATGAATACATTTCATAGTGATGATATCATAGGAAAAATTCTTTGGCTTATAACACTACCTACTTCTAGGACTGCGTACTATCAACAATATTCAAGTGCAAGTGATATGCTGCATATATTATTGAAAATAAATTGTCAAACTATATACACGAGTATCTTATATGTTCATTAGTGTCTTCTAAATGGTCTAGTGGGTCGACAGGCAATGCTTATTAAAGTCGAATTAAATTTTACTATGGATAAATTTAATTTTGTAATAGTTACAAAGGGTATGTAGTTGACTGGGCCATTTGTGTATATATGTGATGTGATTATTACTAAAATATGTATTAAAATTATAAATCCAGTAGAAAATAGAAATTCCATTTAACGTTAATTACAGTTCCTCTCCAAGACAATAGAAATGAACATTTATTGATGGAGAAACTAAGCATTAAACAGAATTCATTCCCCTTATGTTCCCACTAACTGTTCTTGGTTGAAAAAAAAAAGGCTAATAATTCAGAAATTTTAAGTGCCCCAAACTATAGCTTCTTTAGTTAGTGTCACTTTTTTACAGTATTGATATAATTGAGCTTTTTCTCTATATAGATTTGTAATTAATGTAATATTTAAACTATAATACTGGTCTCTATTTGCTCACCAAAAAGTTGATGAAAATATGATACTATTTATTAATCTATTGTAATTAATGACTCTGGTGGAATTAGGAGAGTTCAATCCATAGCTGTCCATAGACATGAAAAACATGTTTTTCTACTCTATATACTGCCATAAATTTTTTAGAATAAAAAGAAAAACCGGATATGGATTTTTTTAAATAATAAAATGGATAACTCAATTGACTAAAATGTGTTCCCTCCACGCAGAGGTACACATTATAACGTCATCATTTATATTTCTCAACATAAATCAAATTTCATAATAAAATTGTTTTTGATGAATCACCACTTCTTTTCTAGCTTCAAAACATTCTGACAGAGAAAGCAAATTTGTCGATTTCTCTGTATGATAAGAAATCACTGAAAATATATTTAAGTCTTTTAGTCTAAGATGATAATTTTGGGGGGAAGTTTCCTTTAAAAAAAAAAAAAAGAACATGTTCAAGTGAGGCCATTTTAAAATTTGGGAAAACAACTCAAGAATAAAATAGACTTTCTTTTCAGCATTTTTGCAGAGCCATCTGTTGTGCTCTCTGACAATGAGGCCAGGAGAAGTCATCACAAAACAATACTCTGGAAACAATTTGCTTCAATGAAAGAATGAAAACTTAAACAACACTACCTTGTCCATGTTTGTTCTAATTAGAGGGTTAAAACATCCAAGCATTGTACCCAGATGCCTCTCTCTGTCCTGTTTTTATTGCTTTTCTCCACTGAGATAACATTTAACACTGCATTGAAATTCCTACTTACTGCTTGTGTCCAGTAGTAAATCCTGGCACATTATTAGAATATCTGCCTGTTATCAGCTCAGTCAGGGAATGAATTATTGACTATAACTCATTGCTGGGAAGACTACGTATGACACTCCAGTGAAGTTTGATAATTTCTAGAAGTCATGGTAATTTATGGAAGGAGGTTTTGATTGATCTCCCACCACCTATTTTGCACCTATCAGTAAATAGGACACATATTGATGGCTACTTGAACCACATCAACAATATGAGGAATTCACAACTTAAGCATTTTTTTTCCCCAGGACAATTTCTATTAAACAGTAACTCAGTTTCTATTAATTTTCTTCTGTGTGGTTTACCCATGGGAATGGGGAATCACAGATATAGACTATTGAATGCAGAGTATCACTATTCTAATAATTATTTAAATGTATCCCTCATTTGTAGTTGTGCTAGCCTCTGCCTTTTGGAAAAACAGCCCTGACACCCCTGGAACAGATGAGGGTTAGAGCAAAACATACTGAAAGATTTTAAAGAGTGTCTTTAAGTATTAGGGTACAGCTGATAGATAAAAGAGAATTTTAAAATTAGCCTAGTAAGCAAGTTACTTATCATTTGAAAGAATGTTTGTAATGTTTGATATAAAATTTACAGATACCATTTAATGTGATATAACTGTCACTTTAGAGTCCATTTGTCAGAACATTAAATAATAATTGCTAACACACTTTCTTTTAATTAGGTTTATTTTCCTCCTGTTCATATTTGCTACATTTCCAAATTCAATTATTTCTCAGCATAAATTCTACTAGACAAATGTTTCCCTTATTTCTTTACTGAGTTTTCATCATTGTGATTTCATTATTGTTTTATTTACTACAGCAATTGCTTCCTAGAAAAATAACCCGTATTTTCTTTTTTATTTTTTTAAAGATTTTATTGGGAAAGGGGAACAGAACTTTATTGGGGAACAGTGTGTACTTCCAGGCCTGTTTTCCAAGTCAAGTTGTTGTCCTTTCAATCTTAGTTGTGGAGGGTGCCGTTCAGCTTCAAGTTGTTGTCCTTTCAGTCTTAGTTGTGGAGGGCGCAGCTCAGCTCCAGGTCCAGTTGCCCTTGCTAGTTGCAGGGGGCACGGCCCCACCATCCCTTGCGGGAGTCGAGGAATCGAACTGGAATAACCTGTATTTTCAACTCTTAATATATACCATGCAATATAGAAAATAATATAAATAATAATTTAAAGTATAATGGTTATTCCCTACGTGACATTTAAAGCATGTCTAGATTTCTAGTAATTTCAACTTATACCCAAATAATATTTAGTAATCTGATACAAAAATAATGTGTCTCTTTTGCTAGCACAGTCAAGATTAGGGGCGGGTAACTTGACTGAACACTTGGCTTAAAGAAAATAATTCTTTCTTCATTTTATCTTAATTTAGTAGCTTCTAGCAGTCATATAAACAATCTTAAAATTAAAAGATAATGTTAATGGAAGAGACTGTTGTCATAGGATAATGGTTTCCTGCTGCTAGATTAATGCAGTGGCAATAATACTGGAACATTTATTGAAAATAAAGGGGAAGACAAAGCCAGGAGATTTACTTTCAAAGCAGGTGTCATGGATCCTAGACATTGTTATGTTACAATTATTTTATTTCAATTTTGCCAAATGGCTGATAGAGAATCATCTCTTTTCCTGATGGATGTGGGGTGGCACAATGACATAGGCTGGTATCCCATGACTGAAAGGTGCATTCTTTCTGACTAGAGGAACAGATTTGTTGCGATTCTTCCAATCAGAAAGCACTTTTTAAAGACTGTGCCACTTAAAGAAACAAATACTAAAAATGCACAAATAAATGTGCCCTTTACCAAAAACAAAATAAAATAAAATAAAGCATCTACTTAACACAGTTACCAATCATTCTAGAAACATTAATAAGCTCCCTACACTGGCACCCCAAATACATTGCTCTTAAGCAAGCGCCCCGCGGGAATGACCTACAGGACAAAAGCTGTGTCCATGGATGTTTAGCCACTGTCGCCAACTGTCCTGGACTTATCTTCTTTGAATACATATGATAATTTTAAACCAAGTAATAGACTTCTGTAGGTGGCATCCTCACAGGAGTGCTGTGATAGTTGGAATCCTAAGATGATGCCCAAGATTCCCACCCCCTGTTGTGCACACCCTGAATAATTCTCCTTGAGTGTGAGTGGGCCTGGCTTCATCAGGTGAGCCCTTTTAAAAGAGGGTCTAGAAGTCAGAGCTGGAAGAAGTCAAAGAGATTCAAACTTGCAGAAGCTGTTCTCCTGTTGGCCTGGAAGAAACAAACTGTCCGTATGTGAGAGACATTATGGAGGGGACTCATGGCAAGGTCCTGAAGGCAGCCCCTAGGAGCTGAGAGTGGCCCCAGTCAACAGCTAGCAAGGAGATAAGGGACCTTCGTCCCAAAACTGTAAGGATATGCATCCTGCCAACAACCAGTAAGCTTGCAAGAGGAACTTGAGCCTCAGAAGAGATAGCGGTCCCTTCTGACACCTTGATTTCAGCCTGGTGAGACACTGAGCAGAGAACCCAGTTAAGCCATATCTGAACTTCTGAGCTACAGAATCTTGAGATAATAAGTGGGTATTGTTTTAAGCCACTAAATGTATAGTAATTTGCATGCAGCAATATAAAACTAATATAAATGCTGTGGGAAAAAGCCAAATAAGATATTTTATTGCCACCTCTTTCCCTCTACTATGAAGTCTTCTATTTGCTTCTTATTGTCCCAGTCCCTTCCTTAGCAAAATCTGAAACAAAAGCTGGAGTGTCCTCACTACAATCTGGGTGTGTATCAGTTAGGATTTGGTCATATAGGTAACAAAAACCAATAACTAACTCGTGCACAGGGAGTATACAGAAAGATACAAGGGGTTTTTTAGAATTAACAAAGACCTGAAGACCAATATGGGAAAAAGCGAGAACCAGACAAGTTCCAAAGAGTTATGAAGTAGGGATTTCAATGGTGGCTCCTAGCAGGAACAGGGTGGTTAATCTGGTATTGCCTGGACAAATGACCTCTGTTTCCATTCTTGGGCCACCCAGTCAAGTTGCAAAATCGCTAAAGAGAGCTTCCGATTTATTGGGCATTCTCAGGTCACCTGCCTGCCTCCTTGAGAAGAGGAAGGAGCAGCCTCTTAAACTTCCATAGTGGGCAAGCCCTGGAAGTCCCCTCCCACCAAGAACTACAGAGTAGGAGAAAGGTAATACCCTACAAGGAAATAGATACTAGACAGTAAAAGAAGAAGGAGGAGGAGGACGAGGAGGAGGAGGAAGAGCAGGGAGAGTGGGAGGGGGAGGAAGAGGAGGAGAAGAAAGAGAAAGAGAGAAAGTAACAAATGTCAAATGTCAGCAAATTGTAAAGGAATCACATGTGAGAGAGAATAGAGAGCCCCTCAGACAAGCACATCCAAACACTTCATAAAAAAGAGACAAGAGTGTTGGGTCGCAGGAGATCTCATAATGAGCAAATTCTAGACCCAAGAATCCAACTGGTTTTCTACATGCCCCACACTTGGAGAGAATAGACCCATGTAGAAGAACCAGAATGAGATAGGTATCTACCTCTTTTGTGCCTACTATTCATCAGTTTCTTAACCTGTTACCCTATGAGAAGTACCATATTCCTCACCCCTTGGGATGATGTGTCCATGACTGCTTTCGAGGGTGAGGTAGGGGGATATTACTTACAGGTGGAGTTGTTATGACCAAAATATTCAAGAGGGTAGTGGGAGAATCAGCCTGGTAGACACAGGGCACTGAAGGATCCATACCAGATATCATATACAAACAGGCTTATGGTTTTCTTTGTTTTTATTTTTACCTCGATGATAACTTTGCTATCTTCTGTTCATTTGGAAAATATTTACTGAGCACCTACTATGTGCCAACCAGTGTGCAGTGTGCTGGAAATAGAGCATCAAAGAAAGCAAAGCCCTTGCTCACAAGGTGTTCATAAATTATTGTATGTTCGACGGCGGTACCTGCTATGAAGAAAAATGAAGCACGGTAAGAATAAGAGAGAGCAGTGGGGCCCAGTGCCATGGGTCTGGTGGTGGATTACAATTTTATAAAGGTGAGCCAGGGGAGGTCTCATGGTAACATTTGTGCAGAGACCTAACGGAAGTAAAGAAGCCCGTGAATCTGAGGGAAAGGGAGTTCCGGTCACATGTGGAATATAAAATTGAAAGCGACAAATGAACAAACAAGACAAACAAACAAAAACGCATAGACACAGACAATAATATGGTGGTTGCCAGAGAGAAAGGGGGATAGTGGGGAGGTGAAAAAGGGGAAAGGAGGTCCAATATATGGTGATGAAAGGAGATTTGACTTTGGGTGGTGAACACACAATGCAATATACAGATGATGTATTACAGAATTGTAACTTGAAACATATGTAATTTTGTGAAACAATGTCACCCCAATAAATTTAATAAAGTCAAAAAAATAAAAAACAGTTCCCGGGAGAAGTGTCTGCAGTGCAAAAAACCCTAAGGAGATATGTGCTGGGTATGGTTTAGAAGCAGGGAGGAGGCCAGGTGGCTTGGGTGTAGGAGGAGATGAGATCAGAGTTTAGATTGGGGCAGATAAGGACTTTGGCTTTTACCTGGATTGAGAAGGGATGCGATTAGAGGGTTCTGAGCAGAAAAGAGATATAATCTGATTTACGTCTTTTTAAAGCTTACTCCTGCTCCTGTGTTGAACACAAACTACGGTGGAATTAAGGCAAAAGCAGAGACCACCACAGGAGGGCCAGGCAGTAATCAGGCAGAGGATGATGGGCTTGAACCCCAGTGACAACAGAAGGGAAGTGAGAAATCATGGGATTTTCAATATGTTTTGAATATCTGAGGCAGATAGAACCATGGTTTCTATTTCAAAATTTACATTGATGGGTTCATGTGCCTTTGATAGCCCTTTTGGGTTTTTCATGGGTCATGACAGTTATAACTTCCCTTCTGCTTCTGAGAAGTTGGACCAGGGCATTCCCACATACACCATCTTCCACCCCCACACATGATTCCCCTTGCTACATGCTGAGTTTTTGGTCATAAATAGGCATCATATTATTTTTCACTCACCTCTTTCCTTTTTAATTCAGATGAGAGAACTAACAATACTGGACCTCTTAGTATGCCAGACGCAGGGCTAGGTTCTTTCCACATAGCAACTCATTTAATTTCATTAACATCCTGGTATAATCGGTATCATTGCTTCCATTTTAAAATTAAGGAACCTCGAATCATAAAAGTCAAATGGTTGCTCAAGGTCAGTGGCAAAGCTGAGGTTCAAAACTTGGAATTCTGCAAAGCTTTACAGGTGGAAGAAACCTTCCACAGTCCAGTACTCTCTGCTAGTAAATCAGTATATGGGCTCCGTTTAATAGGTTTGTGCAACCTTAGTTTCTAAACCCTTGGTTCTCAACTGTAGGTGATTTTGTCCCCCATGGACGTTGGCAATGTCTAGAGACATTTTCAGTTGTCACAACAGGGGTGAGGGCAGGGGATTGCTACTGGCTTCAATAGGTGGAGGCCAAAGGTGGAGGAAAGTGCCCTACAACAAAGAATTATCCTGCCCAAAGTGTCAATAGTGCTGAGGTTGAAAAACCCTATTCTAAACCATTGTTAGATAATCACCCTGTCATAGGAGATAATCAGACTAACATCAATTGTAAATTTTTATTTGGAATCTTTCATTAATGTACTTTAAAAATGAAGACATTACTGTAATCAGACAATTTCAGTATGCTGGTTGGGATAAAACCTACCTACAGCCATATAGGTGTTACCCAACATGTCTTATAACACAAGGCTCAGTGTATGTTTCAAGCTTATATAAAAAAAAAAAAAGTTAGATACCTGGAGTAAAAAGTTTAGTGGCTCCAAAGTACAAAAACAAAACTGTAAAAATTAAAATTACTAAATGTCCAAGTAAATGTCTACAAAAGTAACTAATTAACTTGACATGCAATATAATCGAATTCTTATATAAGAAAACTCACATTGTATTTATTGTGGGATGTGTTTGATGTGATGTTGGTAGATATTCCAAAAGTAGTATTTTTCTAGACTCTACAGAAGTCTGACCATAGCTCTGCAGTCATCATTTTAGAGTGAGTGACATCAGAATACCGGAGAAGACTGTACCTGAATGAAGTAAGGTGCTGAGCCATGCCAATATTTAAAAGAAACACATCTCAGGCAGCAGAAACAGTAATGCAAAGGGTCTGGGGTGGGAATAAGCTTGGTACAGTCAATGTAAGCTGGTGTTGCTGCTTACATGTAGTCATAGGGACAGAATGTGCAGCAGATGATGTTGGAGAGACAGAACCATTAGATTTTAATCTGAGCACAACGGAAAGCCATTGGAAAGAAGTAGATGGATGTTATAATCAGATTTAAAAAAAAAAAAAATTAGCTCACCCTTGGGGAAGAATCGATGAAAGAGATGTGTGGCAAAATTGCTACAAGTTTACCTTGGGATCCATTCTTTCCTTCCTCTCAGAAATAGAATCACAAATTAAGCTGTTTGTATTGCTGCCTGAAATAAAAGATTACATTTCCCAAGCTTCCCTTGCAGCTTCATGGACCACGTGACTAAAGTGTGGCCAATAAATAATATACAAGGGGAACTATAGGTAAGACTTTCAGGAAAGTGCTTAAAGAGAGCTGATTCAGCTGGAAAGGATTCATTTTTTACCCTCCATATTTCCTCCTTCTTTGGACCTGAAACGTGAACCCAATAGCTAAAGTTTCACTATGAGGTAATCTGAAGGATGGAAATGATGTGCCAGGATGGAGCCTTGTACTGAGATGATGGAACAGAAAGATAGAAGCCCTGGTGAATCATGGGTCCCTGATGATACTATGAAGCTGCCAAAACAGCACTGGAATAGTTACTTCCAAACTTATGTGAGAGAGAAATAAACTGATCTTGTTTAGACCACTGTTAATTTTTAAAATATAGAGTTGGAATTAATTCTAACTGACACAGGAAACAAAAGAAGAAGTGAGAGAGTAGTAAAGAAATTACCACCATGAAAGATGAAGTTGGCACGGTGAATGGTGGGAGTGGTGAGAAGTGTAAAATTCCAGATATTCTTTGCAGGTAGTGTTAAAAGCATATGCTGATGCATTGTATGGGAGATTGGAGGGAGAGAACAAAATAAGGATAATCTCTAGTTTTTCGGCATGAGCTAGAATGGTAGTTGTCCTTTCCTGAAATGGGGAAGCCTGGGAAAGAAGCAGGATTATGGGATAGATTAAGATTCTGTTTTGGACCTAAACATAATAAGGTTGAAATCTCCATTTAACATCCATGTCGTAAAGTTGAAAAGTCACTTAGATATGTAAGTTTGAAGCTCATGGGTGAGGTCTGAACTGTGGAAAGAAATTTGGAAGTTGTCAGTATAAGAATCTATTAAAACCATGAATGAGACCCTATAGAATAAGTTTTGATACAAAAAGGACCAATGATTGAGTCCTATTGTGCCCCAAAATTAGAGGTCATGAAGAAGAGGTAGAGCCCAGTCTAGGATCTAAACGGAGAAGTCAACAAAGAGGGAGGAAAACCAAGGGTCATATGAAGAAAATGTTGCAAAGGAGGACACTAGTCAAATCTTCAATTGCTGCTGAGAGGCTAAGATGATGACTGAAAAGAGGTCATTGATTTGGCAAGATGGCTTTACTGGGAAAAGACTGAGCAGTGAACTTTCCCCTTACATATCATTGGTTAAAACAGGTCATATGTTCAGACTTAGACCATAATGATTAAATCCCTGGGCTGGCAGAAAGAAACACCTTGTTGAAATCAGGAATCAGGAATTCCTGAAAATCAGGAATAGATTGAAAATCAGGAATAGATTAGCAGAGAAATAGGTACAAGGAGATGGCTACTGGCTGGGCAATGAACAGTTTCTGCCACAATACTTTTTATTTTTCCATAAAACTTCCACACTGCATCACAGTCAGAGCTGGTACTACATTTGGCACTTGTGATAAAGTGATCTGGTGCTCTTCTTGCTATTGCCATTGATCTTATGCTGAACTGATTGTCAAGCATTTATATACTTTCAATTGCAAAATAATCACTCCCATCTTCAAGAAGTTCAACACGCCAAAGACTTCTAAAACTAAATAAAGATGCTGCCAAGTGCAAAAGGAATCAACTGTGTGGATTTTTTCCCCCTAAAAGACTAGAGCACCTTCTTGTCAACCTCAGAAGAGTAAGCACAGTTTGGTCACATGCGTAAAAGCTAAAAAGTTACTACTGAACCAAGTTTGAAGGAAAAATGATGTCAAAAATTTAAATTAAAAAAAAAAAATGTGTCCCAAGAGAATTCTGCCCATGAACCTTTCATTTCTGGATCCCTCAGCTTCTGCTTCCTCATTCTCATGTAAAAACCCTCTCACTTGACTTTATACAGTTCCAATGCAATCACTGTCATTTGTCTTGAAGACCAAGGAAGGTTATGGGAACTAGCCCCTTCTACTTTCTCTCACGCTGCTGCCATATATAGCAGTTGTGCTTATAAAATGAGTGAGTGGTGTTGGAAAGCAGGGAATACTGCCTTATTCACAGAAATTGTGATCCTGGGGGACTATGCCTGGCCTCCTCTTCCTCTTCCATCGTCATCATCATCGTCATCATCATAAACAACCAAATATATAATATTTCTACCTTAGGAATGCTACTTTGCTTCTCTTAAGAAAATCTGAAGACACCAAAAGCTGCTGTATCAAAACCAATAAGGAAATAATGACAAAGTGCTGACTATGTATGAATGCCTAGCACTGAGTAGGTCCTCAATAAATAATAGCTCAATAAACACAAGAGACTGCAAAGCATAAAAAGGTCGCTTGCCCTTGGGGCTCTTTTAATCTAGTCTGAGGAGAGTTAACAGTTAAGAAATATTCAAAGGCAGGAAGAGAATTTTGGCATGCCATTTGTATCATCTGGAGAATAGAGACAAAGGAGATGTACCAGATGGCAGTGAGAAAGTGAAAATCTATCAAATTCCAAAGCAAGAAGAAATGTTAGGGATCCTCTGATCCTACTCCCACATTTCACAGTGAGGTCAATGAAGTAAGTGGAGGAGGTCCAGGATGCAGTAGACACCGTATTTCCCTGAAAATAAGACCTCGCCAGACAATCAGCTCTAATGCATCTTTTGGAGCAAAAATTAATATAAGACCCGGTCTTATTTTACTATAATATAAGACCAGGTCTATATAATATAATATAAATAATATAATATAGTAGCTGGTCTTATTTTACTGTATTTATTTTATTATATATATTTACTATATATATTTTTTACTATATATATATATATATTATGTATATTTACTATATGTTATATTATATTATACCCGGTCTTATTTTACTATACTATAAGACCGGGTCTTATATAATATAATATAACATAAGATCCGGTCTTATATTAATTTTTGCTCCAAAAGACGCATTAGAGCTGATTGTCTGGCTAGGTCTTATTTTTGGGGAAACATGGGATTATCCAGTAGGAATTGCAGAGCCTACACTAGTCCCCAGGTTGCACTCCCCCTACCTCATCACTTGGCTGTCTATACCCACTTCCAATACCAGGGCATGCTCCCTTTATTGAAGGGTGATTTATCAGTAGAACAAATATGAGAGCCACAACGGACATAGACTGCACCCCATGCTCGACTTTGTCTCCTGGATTTATGCTTCTATTCACCCTTCACTTTTGACTGGAGGTCATTGAGAATGGTTATCGTGGAATAATAATCTAAGTGCTTGACAGACACTGTTGTTTACCATGACAACAAATCATTCGCTGCCATCCCCTTTCTCCTCTAGTGAAATTTGTTCACGTATCCAGGGGCCAAGCTCTTTGCAGGAACCTGGGACGCTCCACAGCCTCCGAGATAAATCCTGTTGGTCTAAGCCTGAGGCACGTGGCTCAGTTCTGGCCAATAGGATGTGGCAGGAGGTTAGCTGCAGGTTTTCCTGGGAAAGCTTTCCTTGTTCTTTTTAAAAACAGTGAAGGAAGACCGAGGCGCATCTCTTCTGCACTTAGATGTTGTTATGTGAGGATGAGATGACTGGACCTGCCTCAGCCATCTTATGACCATAAAGGGAGTCACCAACACACTGAGGCAAAGGAAGTGGAAAGATAGTAAGAACCTGTGTTTTGAGTGATGTTGGTGGGTGCCTGAATCAATCAAACGGGAAACTTCTGATCTCTAACTTCTTGTTACTTGAGGAAATAAATCCACTTATTGTTCTGCCCCCTTTTAACTGGGCTTTCTGATCATTGCATCCTAAAGCATCCTGATTATTATAAGAGTAGGAACTGGTCTTCAGAATTTCTAATAATCCTGAAGAGGTTAACTGTGTTCCTAAAACAGCAACAAAGAGGGCTTTTAGGATGACATTTCTGCAAGTAGGCTTTTGCAGTTGCAACGTCTCCCTGGCAGCACGATTCCACCAGGTATTACCCTGTTTCCGTGAAAATAAGACCTAGCCGGACAATCAGCTCTAACAGGTCTTTTGGAGCAAAAATTAATATAAGACCCGGTTTTATAGTATATTAAATTATATTATATAATACCAGGTCTTATATTATAGTAAAATAAGACCGGGTTTTATATTAATTTTTACTCCAAAAGACTCATTAGAGCTGATTGTCCAGCTAGGTCTTATTTTTGGGGCAACACGGTATCTCTTAACATTCTTGTTTCCAGAATGTCTATTTTTTAATGCTGGATTTTGGCCTAAGCCAAACCTTGTTTATACCATTAGGGTTTAACATGCCTCATAACTATTGGGTTTCTCCTATTTCTTACCGTAGCCTGTTTCAGAAGGCTGGGGATACTTAGAAAAAAATGTACACACTGGAAGAGGAAACAAATTCTCAGTATCAGTCTTACGGGTACTAATATCTATTTCCCACCAGATGGATGGGATTTCAGGGTCTGGTAAGCTCGTGATGTATACATTTGAAATTTATAAAACGTTCCCTTTGTTTCATCTGTTTGAATGAGGGCAGTAATGATATTCCTTCACTGTATATAGTTATTAAGAGTCCTTTGCTTATGTTAAGGGGGCTTATGGAAGGTTTCAACCAAACACAAAACCACTTATTAGGACAAATATAGCTTTTAAAAGAATAGTATACTCTCATGAATAAACTAGTTTCTGATTGGCTAGAGTTGCAATTTAGCTTTTATCAGTAATTAAGGGCAAGCCATGGAGCAAACTTGTTAGTTGACACCAATTACAATTGGTAGACGAACTAATGAGTCCAAGAAAAAAGTTATTTATTTCTAAACTTTTGAAGCATAATTGTTGTGTAAATCGGATAGCGCGCAAATCTTTTCCATACGTTTAGGTTGGTAATTGAGAAATAAAATGGTTACCAAATGTACTCTTTGTCCAGTTTTGTTCTGCAGTCCATCTCTCTTGGGACTCTTTAAAGTGTAAGGAAAAGGTGATGTCAACAGCAACGTACTCTGGGCAAACGGAGCCAGGATTAATTAATAGAGATGAAAGGGAAACACTAGCCCTTTCTTAACCATCGCCTACAGTGCCCACAGTTAGATACTGGCTGCTCTGCAGATGACTGAACACAGTGCTGAGGATGAGGGCCAGAGCCTGGAGCCTGCCTCGTATTTAAAAACAAAACAAAACAGGAGAACAGAGAATGAGACTTGTCTCCATCTCATTTCCAGAGTGCAGTCTTTACAATGAGGAACTCTCAAGAGCTTTTCCCTTTGAAGTTTAATATGTGGGACTTTACATCAATATAACATTTTAAATGTGTTAAACAAATTAGTCTCTGGTTACAAAAGTTTTGAGACATTTGCAAGTTGCTGTTTAACTAAATTTAATATGTGTGGGCAAAGTTGATCGTGCAGTTGTTCATTTAGAAGAATGCACATTTGGAATGATTAATAAATAAACCAACCTCCCATTGCTTCAACCTCTGTGTTTATTTGAAGGCAATCTACTTTAAAAAGACATTAATATTCTTAGAATTATTATTAGAATAATTGCTTTTACTCCTCTCAGAATACACATTTTTTCTCATTTCCCTTTAGCACAGACAGCTTTTCACTCAGATATAAACTTCCCATTATTATTCCCCACCCCCCAAAAATGAAGAATAGGAATTATACACTTTTCACTAAGGAATAATTAATTTGTCTCAAGTATTAGAACAGAGAATTGTAGAGTGACTTTGAATGGTAGTCTCTGAGGAGTAGCATTGTTTGTTCTCTCGTCTTTAATGAGCTTTAGTAAATGGCCAGGAAAAATTACCTTCTTTCTGTAATATGAGAGAGGCGAAGAATGAAGGAAGCTATAGAATCCCTAAGAGAAAAGGGAACACACACACACACACACACACACACACACACACATGCACACACACACACACACACACACACACACACTTCCTTCATAACAGCACTTGAGTGGGTTAGGAGGACACAGTTCTCCTTTAGACTTATTTGAGGACAAGAGATTTGGTTACTAAGTGCATTAAAACAGAAGCATGTCTCTAATTTGTATTGATTATTGTTATCATTACTACTGTTGAATCAGCTGGGGAAACCATCCATCCTATAATCCCATAGGGTTGGACATTTGTTACACCCACCATGTTAAATTTCTTCCCTCTTTAGTGATTGGCAGAGAATTAGAACTGGAGCTTTAACAAAAATTAGCTGTAAAAGACCAGCTCCTCCCTCACTGGTCACTGAATTCCACAAAAAGAGCCCCCAGACGTTAAAGGTCCTATCCTAAAAGAGAGTCTCCACCCACCTTCCCCCCTCACCCAGTCAAATGACTTTCACCAAAAAACAACTCATTTTCCGCCAGTTGCCATAGACTGCTGGGCTTGCTTTGTCTTCAAGAAATGGATCTTTTCAGTTTTAAAGTTTCTCAAGTCAAGGGGACATTTTGCACTCATTTCAAGGTGGCCTGGAAGGTAGACTGCCCAGGAGACACACAAAGGCAGAGAGGGATAGCTCATTCTTTCTTTCATCCTCTCAACCTTGTGCTGGGACTGAAGGAGACCACAAGATAGCACCCCTTTCCTTGCCTTAGTTCTGAACCAAGTGAGAAATAATACAAAAGGACAAGGCAGGAAGGAGGCCAAATATTACTATCAATATGTGTGGATGTGACATTATCTGTGGACAAGTAAGTACTAGTAAATGCACAACCATAGTACTAGTAAATGCACAACTAGCCTGACTGTCCAATATGGGACCAGCAGCACACAAGCCTCTACAGCTCAGCTGAATGCACAGCCGAGACCAGGGCAGAGGTTGGCCCAGGAAAGCCTGCTCCCAAAAGGAAGAAGAGAGGAAGTGGCAAGCTTGTTAGAGCTCTCCTTTCTCTTCTCAGTCTAGTAGCATCTCTGTGCCCAGCATGGAGAGATGACCGCTATGTGGCTCCATCCAGCTCTGTCCCTACCTCCATGCCCTGGAATGTACTCCTCTTCCTTTCCTCATCAATATTTGCTGGCCTTATGCTTTATTCTAACAGGACCCTAAGTTGTCACTTTGACAAGTCTTATATACTGGTTTCCACTAAAAGTGGAACGCCTGATAGAAGCTTAATATATGCTGTCAATGAGGGGGCAAAAAAACAACCATGGATTTTGGAGTCAAACAAACCTGTGTGAATTTAAGTTGTACTTATTACTAGTTTTATACCCTTGGGCAATTTCCTTAATCTCTCCGAGTCTCAGGGTCCTCATCTATGAAATGCGGATAATGCCATTGTTGGTGAAAACTCTCTAGGTCAACGTGTTGGTACGATGTCTAACACTCAGTAACTGCGGCCACACTTTTGTTCATATGCAGATGTAAGATGATAAGAACAATAACAACAGTTTCTAATTATATAATGCTTAGAGTTTACAAAATGCTTTAATATAAATATTGCATAAGAGCTATGGGGATTGCATGATTCTCATACTACCTCTCCTAAAGCCAAAATTACCTGTTTTGCAAGTGAGGAAACTGAAGCTCAGAGAATAGAAGTGAGTTGCTCAAGGCTATTTAGCTGGGAATTGATAGAATTCAAATATGAATAGGAATTCTCCGCCTCCAAATCCTATTTTCTTTCTACTCATCAGATTAGCTATTAACAGTAGATTTTCTAGCCCTGAAAAACTAGAGACAGTGCCTTAAATCAGAGGAGGCAAGCTGTCAGCTAAAGAGCTTCATCCAGCTACGAGATGTGTTGTGTTTACCTGGCAGTGTTTCTTTAAAATTTGAATTTTCTGCTAATATTTAAAAAATCGAGATATTACTTATAAATATCTGGATTTACAGCTTCTCTTTGACACCACGAAGCCTAGAACCTACATGCCCGTGTGACTCTACCACCTATTGATTCTGCAACTTTGAGAAAGCTACTTCTTTGCCCTGCCTCATGCAAAAGGAGGACAGTGGCGGTACCTATCTCAGAGGGCAGTTCAGGATTAAATAAGACAAAACACTCAAAATGTTTACAACAGTCCCTGGCACATAGGTAGATCTCAATCAACTTTAACCATTATTTTTATTCCATTTACTACTGTCTGCCAGTAAAATGGAGGCTGGGGATTTTCAAGGAGATGTGCAAACTGTTCTTATATTTGAAGAAACACAAGATGGAGGTGTTGTTTTAGTCTGACATACAAAGCCAAAGTTGCTTCTTACACAGAAAGCACAGCTTAACCTGGCATTAATGCCTGAGCTGTTTGAGCTGAGGTTCTGAAGAAAAGATTTGTATTGTCTCACATTTATGATATTTAAAGCAAACAAGAAGCAAACCTAACTCTTGAGCTGGCATTTTGCATGGCTTTGCTAGGAAGGAAGGAACGAAGAAAGAAAGGGAGGGAAGAAGAGAGGAGGGAAAAAAGAACTTTGCATGGTTTTGCTGAACCTAAGGAAGAAAGGGAAGAAGAGAAAGACAAGGAGAGGAGAGAAAACATGCAAAAAGAGAAAAAAGAGAGAAGGAAAAGAAAAGAAAGGCAGAGAAGGTTGTTCCGAATACCCGGGAAGGTGACTTATCCATGCTGCCATAATATCTGAGATGCGCTAGTGCCCTCTGGTAGCAACTTGCATTTTGCTTTGTTTTGTTTTCAAAAACTTCAAAGTTTCTCCCGGCTTCATCCTCAATTAGAACAAATGTCAGTAACATGCTTGAAGAAAATTTGTTTAGAGATGTGTGTATGGTTGAAAATTGCACATTACACATGCCCCATGCATGATTTTCTACTAAATTTTTAACGATGAGCGGAGGTACATGGTTCCAGATAGACGAGTGAATCTGAATGTATATATCTGGTGCTTTGCACGTTGACATAAACACAGCTGCTTTTATACATTTGAGAACATTTGTGTTTATTTGAATGTGTGATGGGGAGGTCATCAAAATGAACGCTCTCGTTGTGTTTATTTGAATCTCACATCGCTCAGAAGAATACATGCCGTGTTTGAACATGCAGTCAAACACCAGCTTTTCTAAAAGGCAAATCAACCCCCAAAAGGCTATTCAGTGCAAAACCCCATTAATGCTGCATTTGAGTTGAAATTCCATTCACATGAAAGTCAGAGAATTTGGAGTTAAATGTTTTCAACAGCATTCTTACATCTACTAGCTCGAGAGTACAGTTTCTTTCCATTACTTTATCACAGTACATATAATTTGTATTTAGTAATACCAAAAAAAGGACAAAAGGAAGAAATAAGGAAGAAAAAAAAACCCTTGCAATAAAGTACCAAAAACATTTGCAGGGTAGTAAGGAACAATATACTATTATAATATTAACAACAGAAAGGATACATAAGCTTTGTATCATCCTATTTGGAGGATGCTGCTGGCTAGGTGAGTGAAGTTAGGGCCCTCTGTGAGCTGGACTTGGGTTTGAGGATTTGGGTGGTGGTTATGGGGATGGGGATGATTTGAACTCATGCTTTAATCTCACTTCCATCTGCACAAGGATGTTTTAATGCTATTTAAAAAAAGAGAAAAAAGGTAAGTACAGATATGGTCAACAAGAAGAGGCACCTACATGTAAGGATGCTTGCTTTAGTCCTTAAACAGAGGCCATTGCCAAATGCAGCAGTCCATGATACACAACCTTTTGCACACCTCAAGAGGAAGAACAGCATTAAAATTCAACCCTGACACTTTGAAGCAATGCAACCTGCTACGTGTGCCCCGTTCTCAGATGTTGCTCTAGTTAAATAAAGGGAAAGACCCTCTCTGTTATGCCAGGGTAGTGTTTTGAATTTCTTCATCTTTTGTATGTCACAATTGGGAAAGGGTATTTGGGTTGTCATGAACTGAGGCTTCTGCCCTTAGAATCTTCAGTATTACATTTGCATAGCTCCTTACCTACAATTTTTTTATGGAAAAAAATATGAAAAGCAAATAAATAAACAGAAGGGAAGAAAGGGGCACACGGAACAGCCAGATGAGGTTCCTCTGGAAATTAAATAGCAGATGCAGGCGATTGAACAACAACAAGAAAAAGTGTGTGTTTCTGTTTGGCTTATGAGAGCTGACAAGATTACAGCTGATGGTAGTTTGGCTGGAGAGTCAGAATTTTATGGTACGGTATTAATTAAAGCCGAAGGGAGTGGGGTACCAGGAGCAGGAGGTGAGCCCTTGTTTCCACAAAGCCACTGAACACTAGGTTTGGCCACCAGGCAAGACTTCAAATTAAAACTTTCAAAATAAAAGACATAAAAAAATCTGTAAAGGGCCATGTTGTTGTCGTAACAGAGCATGCTTGGAATAACATAATGTCTCTACTGGTTCCCCATTAGAACAATTACAAAATTCAAAACTACTTAACTTTTTAAATTAGATAAGATGAGATTGATTGAGAACAGAAGCAACATCTATCCCTCTTTTCATAGTTATCGACTGCAGCTATGTCTTTGTTTCTCTACCAGGATGCATTTTTTCTGCCTAAAATATTATTACTACATTGCAGTTTGCTACTCCATTAGTTTTAACACTTTAAAAAAAATATTTCAGAAATGACAAATGGAAAAGAGGAGAGGAGTTGTGTTTTAAATCAAGCAATTTTCTGGGTTTTATGTGGAAAACAAGCAAGACTATCTCAAAACTCTTCTTTGATGAGGCCCCAAATATACAAAGGGATCAAACTCCATATAGACAAAAGGATTTTTGCTCTGACTTTGGTGTGATATCTTGTTACACTAATGGCTCTTGACAACTATCATAAGACCTTTCATTTATAATCTGCAGAACTAGGGAAGCTAAACTCTGCCATTTTAAACCTCAATGTCTCCCAATCAGAAGCATGCAAGTTTGTCTCTCAGAGACGTGGACCAGGGTAAGAGAAAATAGAGTTGATTTAAATGGAAAGGGAAGTTTAAAAACAGATCATATTTTTGATATGATCTCATTTTTGTTTTTAAAAATACAGTATGTGTGTGTGGATGTATGCGTGTGTAACCGAAAAAATATAGACCAAGGTGTTAATGAGAGATGCTTCTTTTCATTAGCTATATTTAGTACTTTTTATAATAAGACACAATTACATTTAAAATATAAAAAGTAATTTAAAATATTTTTCAAATGTGGAGATTTTCAAAATTAGTGACGCTTACACCATTCACTTTCACCTCTGAAAATAATTCATTCTAGGATACAACTCACTAACCTTAAGCTTCTTGAATAGCATATAGAATAAATCTCTTTAAACTCAGTGCTGTCTTAATTCCTGGTTCACAAATAGGACAAGTGAGACGCCCAGTGGGGACCCCCACCCCTACCCATATTACTATTAGCCTCCGTGTTCAAGATGAAGAAAGAGAAACTAGGAGAGAGAATGATTTGACTGTTGTGGTCTTATGGTTGCTGTGGCCAAACAGGACTAGACCAGAGCTCTGATACTGGGCCCAGAGTTCATCCTTTTGCCTAAGTGAGGTAACACAAGTGAGGTACTCAGGACATTTCACATGTGGTCAGGATGGCATGTGATTAACCCCCATCCTACCAGCCATCCTCTTGAGCCAGAATGCCTAGTTTGGAATCCTGGCTTCATCACTTACTAACTGGGTGAACTTAGGCAAGCTGTTTACACTTTCTCTGCCTCTGTTTCTGCATCTGTAAAATGGGGATAATAGCTTTATCGTACAGGGTTGGTTCAAGGATTAAATGGGCTAATATACATTAAACATTTAAAACAGTTCCTGGCCCATGGTATTACATAACTCTTGGCTATTATTATTATCAACATAAGAACCAACGTGTCACTTACCTTAAATAAAAGGAGTCTATAATTAAATCAACATAAAAATGAAACCGTATTATTAAATTATAGCTATATATCGTGGTCAAGTGAAGGTTCTGAGGATGAAACCTATCCCCTGTTAAAAGAGTGACTAACTAAATTATTAAAAGTGTGTTAAAGACACATAGCACCAATCAAGAGAATCTGCTGAATTAATTAGGAGGATTGAAAGAGAATTTCAAACGGAAAAATTTTTGCAAGAAATGAAGCAATACACTTTAATACCTCTGTCCATGAACCACCTCAAATCACCTTAAACATACTGTCCCACTCTTGGGATACACTGATAAACTCTCCTGGCTAACACGGAAATTGGACTAACGGGACAACAATGTGTGGGTTGTCTCAAGGACAGGAGTCCTAAGAAGATTAGTCAGATGTAGGATACTGGGTCTTGTTCTTCTGGTTTCAAGGAGTGAAAAATATTCAGGCATTTGGGTAAGATCTTGCGTTCTCCAGCAGTGTGGCGAGGTATGGCGTACATGTGTGGCAGCCCCCTCTCCCCCTCTTTCTCTTCTTCTCCCTCTCCTTCACTGCTCTCTCTGCTTCCCATGGGGCTCCCAGGCCCAGGGCTCAAATCCAGGACAAGGTGAGCCAGCTCTCTGCTGTGCACTGAGAACAAACTTGCTTTACTTCTGTGGTCCCCTCTTTCCTGCTGACTGTGCAGTGCATCATGTGTAGCTTCATAACCATGAGCTCTCAAACAGCAGCCTGGGAGCTGAGGGAGGCAAGAGCAAAGCTCTGACCCCACTGCAGTCTGAGGCTACTTGGACCCGGACAGATTGGAGGGCTCAGGCTTCCGTGTGGTCCAGCCCGGCATTCCAGATTGCTTTGTGAAAGGCCACAGTGCTAGCTTGTAATAAAGTGTAAGTTCCCATTCCATTTTCTCTTCTCTCTCATTCTCTGTCTCTCCTCAGAGTGAGGCTGAGTGGCCCACCAGGAAGAATTCCTGGGTCCCTGAATATATCATATAATATCATCCCACACTCACCTCAATGTTAAACAATAACCTACTGACAGTTTCTGGGGACTTTCTGGAGGCAATGGGTAGCCCAGAGTTGTCTCTGACAATGGGGACATCAGGCTCGTGGGCAGGTTGCTGTGGGAGACACGGCGGCCGGCCATGAGCCTGTGGGTGGCTTCACTCTAGCGTGCACATTCACTCTGGTGAAAGGCTTCCTGAGGAGGCATCTGTGGTGAATGTCTTGCTTTTGTTACCCCCTGTGTGACTCAGATGGGAGGACAATCAAAGCTAGGACAGAGTGTAGTCCTGGAAGAAGAATCCTGGGCCTAGCCACGTGACTGGCCAGGATCTTTGAACATTAGAATGGCCTCTTTGAAAGTCTTTGTCAGGGATGAGAAACCATTTCAGTTTTTAAAAAAAAAAAAAAAAAACATTTACAGAACTTTTTTTTCCCTACTCAAAATGAGAATAGCCTTGTTGAGTTCCATGGAACTGATACTTAGTTTTACAATGTAGATTATGTACTTAGAATGTCAATAAAAGTATTGGCCCTGCTTTTAGCAGACACATCTGGGTGTATCTGAGAACAACGTATCTGTGTTGATTTAAAATATTCCATGCCTTCCCGTTGTTCTCGGGGTGAAGACCAGAACCCATATTATCCTGCCTTCCTCTCCAACCTTGTCTCTACTTTGCTGCTCTCCCCTGTGTTACTGCCAGAAATGAAGCCAGGATTATTAATTCATTCCCTCAGAGCATCCCCCAGTGGTCACCTCTCCATTTCCTAGTGTGCACTGGGCCAGGTTCTTTGTCATGGGCCTCCTCTCCCAAGGTTGACGATCCCCCCCGCTACTTGGCTGAAGAAACAGAAACTAGGAGAGAGAATGATTTGACTGGACAGGTGGACATGGCTGGACAGGTAAGGAATCCTGCAACCGGAAGAGACCCATTGTGGAAAATTTTCTGGAAAAATCTGCAGCCAAGGTGACACTATCTTCAGAGGGTTCTTCAATCAGACCTATCACCAGTAGTCCTGGAAAGCTCCCTTCCTGTATTTTCCCTTCAACTCTTTTTGCTACATCAGAACAGAAGTTAGGCTGTCATTAGAAAGGCAGAAAGGCTGAAGCTGCTTGAGAGGTGGCTTTGTGCCACTTGAGGGACTTAGATGGCCATTTACACCCAACGCTGCCCCTCTGCCTGTCCTCCTTACCTTCTACACCATCAAAGAGATAAAGGCAAGAACTGTCACTTTATAATATTGCCCATGTTTGCACTAGAAACCTCTCGCCAACATGAGCAAACGGAGCACCTCAACCCCACTGTCCCCAGAAATAGAACCCAATCTGTGTCTCCAGTTTACCACAGGGGTGCTATTTAAAAACGCCACTTGGGTCTCCTGCCCAACGTCTGTCTCCCCTCAACCTTTTGTTCTCCAACTGGTGAACTCAGGCACCATGAGAAACTGCATCTCTGGAAGTCTGAAAATCTAATTTGTGCTCCTGTTGTTAAATGATGGTAACTTATAACCACTGAGTTGGAACTCATTAAGAGGGCGGCATTAAGGAGTCTCTGCTGCATTTGAAATCCATTTCTGGGGGGGAGTCTGTGTGCTGTCAGGGACTTTCTCAGGGGGTCATTGAAGTCACTACCTTTAGAAAACAAAGTATTCTATACAACACCTCAAGGTCTCTGCCTGCTTTCTTTTAGGTATTTAACAGAAGATTATATAAGCTCCAATAACTCAATTAATTAAGAGTAAAATGAAGACGATGACTTCATATTTCTTTGGTCAGTGAAAATTTTAACATTCTCATAACCTTTTTCATTCTCTCCTCTCTTTGTGAATTCTAATAGAAAAATCCTTTTAAAATGATATTTTGTTAGCAGGGCATATGCCGACAACTCTGCAGTATCTTCCCACAGATCACTGCTCACATCATTCAGATGTTGAAAATTTTAAATGAAATCAATACTGGCCTATTCATGTCAACAGCACTATCCCTGGCAACGTAAAAATATATGGAGAAATTGCAACCCAAGCGACTGATCCAGCGCCCTTTTCATTACAGGTCGTCAATTAAATTATTTCTACAATATTGTATCCATCCACAGAATGTTACGCAATATCCATGCACATTACTTCAGTTACACAGAATCCCTGGGAAAAAAATGAGGGAGGGCTGGAGAACTTAAGAGATCCAGTAAAATAGGAAGGCATTTATAAGAAGTCCAGTCAAAATGGCCCCCAAGATGATGATTTTATTATCACATAAGAAATAGCTATGGCTTCATTCTGGAGGTTCCATCCTACAGGAAAAAGTATTCCCAGATAGATAGATAGATAGATCTGGGAATATTTATATATATATTATTATTTATTATTATTATTATTATTATTATTATTATTATTATTTTGTTACATTGTTCATGTTACAGGCGTGGAGAAACTTTGGACTTGGAGCTTGAGGGTCAAGTCTGCCTTATTTGCAATGGACCAAGCTAACTGATCCTGCCTTCAGAGAAGCTGGCTGTGTCACTGTTTCCCTAGATTCAGTAACAGCAGCCAGATTGAGAAGCTGAGTCCATTACCAGTCAAGTCCTGGGTCTTCATTGATGACTCCCCAGGAGGTTCTGCAGTTCCAATTGCCCTTGGCCCCAAGCAGAGGAAATCAGCGGGCTGTACTAAGGCTCTGCCCTGGAATCCGTGATCCAGCCAAGATGAATCACGGCAGGAGGACAAATGGATTGAATCAATAATTTCAATCACTGCCTATCCCTGATAGGAAGCAGGGAGGGCAGAGGAGTCTGGGGGAAGGGAATATTCACAAGCCCAGAGCAGGGAGGTAGGAGCTAAGCACAGCCTGAGAAGGAAAACACCAACATAAGAAGATGAGGGTCAGAAAGAAGAAAAATGGGCTAAGTTCACTAAGTACTTAGGAATACTCCTCACCCAAGAAAGCCAATCTGCAAACAATCTGCGACCCAAGCACCTCCTCTTCCTTCTATGGAGCAAGGAATTTTCAGCCTTTCGGTCTGAGAATGGTGATTCCTATGGGCTGGAAGATGACCCAACCTTTCCTCAGAAAGCCTACTATGCCCTGTGCCTCTGGCTTACAGGGCACTGGCCGTGAGCCACAAGGGTACTGATTGGAAACCCAACTCTGGTTCTGTCTCAGCTATGTGGCCAGAGCTATATGGCTAGGTCAAGCCAAATGATCTCTAAAGGGGAGATGTCCTCCCCTTTAAAAGGCGGGACCAAATCAGCTAACACTTCAGATCAGATCCTCCTGGGGCTAACACAGGAGAGTTCTGCAGGCTAGAGTCACACCTGCCTGCTTCTGGTCTCGGCCCCTCTGAGTGGTCTGGAACTTTCCACAGGGGGACCCAGGCATGGATGTTGACAGTAGCTGGGGCTGCCTCCCTTAATAAAACTGTCTTTTATTGAGTGCTTACCATCCAGGATCTCCTTTAATCCTCCTGGGAATTTTATGGGCATTATTATTTAGGTCCCCGTTTTATAGACAAGGAAAGTGAGGTACAGAGGAGTTAACTAGCTGTGCAGGGTCATTGAGTTAGTCCTTAGCAGAGCCAGAAGTGAAATCTGGGTCCATGTAGCCCTACAGTCAGAGCTTTAAACAACAGGAGGATACAGTGTAGAGCATTCAGTTCTATCGAACGTATAGCGTTCTATTGTATGTATAGCGTTCGGTACTATCCATGGTTTCAGGAATCCACTGGAGGTCTTAGAAAATGTCCCCTGTGGATAAAGGGGGCCTACTGTACTGTCTCTCTCCCTTTCTTCCCTTTAACAGAAGCAATGCAGAGTTTATGTTTCTTCTTTTGTAGGGTGGCCTTCCACCACTATCCAGAAAGTCCAGTAGGGGCTTTCCCTGAGTTTTCTCCAGGCACAATCAGGAAGCAGAGGGCTCCATTGACACCCCTCCCCACCATCCATCTTCTCTTTCTTTCATTCCCTGAAGCCGCATCTAAGACCCTAAGCTTCATCCCTGTCACCCACATTCCAGCCCGCTTTGCTGACATAATCTCACCACACACCAGTCATACCTACAGCCCAGTCAAAAGATGCTACTTCCAATAGTTCTAGGCCTTGCTTTCTGTTATGAGGCTGCCAAACAAATCATGCCAAGGGGTCCTGGGATAATGCCAAGAGTTTTTGACAGTGTATCCTACGTCACCATCAATTTAGAACACTTTGGAAAACAATGTTCAATCTAAAATTGTAGGTCAGACTTTCTGGGCCTTAGGGAAGGTCATTTGAAGGAGACCTGGGAAAGAAGCAAGTCTAGTGCATCTGCCACTATCACTGTCAATAGCAGAGTTACTACTCCAATCACTCACAGGACTGGGGTGGCCCAATCTGGGGACTTTCGGGCCCATTGCAGCGATGGAAGCATGCTGAGAAAGGGAGATTTCAGTCAGGGATCTGTTGGTAGTGTGAGCGGTGGAGGGTAGAGATTGGGAACAGATAAAGCCAGAGGCAGCCTGGCTCTGTTTCTAAATCACCATAGTGGGAGTGACCCACCGCCTTCCTGAGAGACCCACTTGGAGAACGTAGCACATAGTTAATGGAGCCCAGTTCTGTCACATTGTTTTTCAATTCAATTCACTAAACAGTGTTTAAAAATTTGAATGCACAAGGTCCTGATCTTGCATCTGGAGACATGGAGATGAATGAGACATAATCTCTGACCCTAAGAATCTCGAAGTCTAATGGGAGGGACAGACACACACACAGAAGTAACCACAATATAGAGCAAATGGTGAATAGTGCAAAATAGAGATATAGACACAGAGGGCTCTGGGGCTCAGAAACCAGCTGATTATACTGTCCACAGAAGGAATTTGCAGAGGAAGGGACCTGAACTAGGCTTTGAGAATAAGAAATGCAAAAGCCTTGTTACTCTTTGAACATTTAATACATGTCCAGCTTTTGACATGCATCATCCCAGAAAATTATCACAGCACTGTGAAGAGGAAATGACACCCACTTTACACATGAGGAAGCTGAGCCTCAGAGAGTGTGAGCAGCTCAACGGAGGAACAACCCAGGTGAGAGCCACACCCAAGGGTGTCTGCCTCCAGAGCCTGAGAGACCTTCACAGGCCAAGTGAACAGAGATAGCGGAGGCCCCGAGGTTGGGAAGCGTATGGGAGGGGTTGGAGAAGTGAAACGGAGCAAGTCTGCTATGGTTAATGTTTCCAGGGTGGGACTTGGGATGAGACAGCAGGGTGAGAGGCATGGAGAGGGTGAGACAATGTGATCTGAGAGGAAGAGCAGGCACTCTGCAACTCCCTGCTTGGGCTTATGTCCCGGTTCTACCACTTTCCAAGTAGGAAATCTCAAGTAAGTTGCTTAACCTTTCTATGCCTCAGTTTCCTCATCTATAAAAGGGGAATCTTGTGCAGCTGTTGTGAGAATAAATGAGCTAGCATATATATTACCATAGGACAGTGCTGGGGGCGTAGTAAATGCTATATGTACTTATTATTATTATCATTGAATGAGGCAATGCAGACTCTGGCTTGACCATACCTTTCAGAGACAGGTGGCCTGGGTACAACCCTGACTCTGCCACTCAGTGGCTGTGTGATCTCGGTCAAGTTACATCACAATTGTGTGCTTCAGTTTGTTCACCTATAAAATAGGGACAACAGTGCCTTTCTCCTAGGGTTGTCATCAGGCCTCTAGGAGACACTGTTTGCTGCAACAGGAAGTCTGGCTCCACAAACAAAGGCAATTCCTAAGTCATATTCTCACTTCTACTGTGTTGGCTTGCTGCTTGTAGGCTAAGAAGTTTCTTCGCAACCAGTTGTGCAAGTGCCCTCATGGGAAATTCTATAAAAAAATCAGCAAAAGAGCCGTAAATTCTTAACTGTAGGGGATTAATAAGGCTTTATTATGGTAAATTTACCTCACACATGATTTAATAGGTCCAAATGACATTTTGTAATTAAAAAGCTAAGAAATCATGCACACTGAGGCTTATAACACACAAATTTTAGTCTGAAACAACTAACTCGGGAAACCGTAAAAGACAAAGCAGTGTATATACATTATTGCTTGGGAAGAAGCAAAGTTTTAGGAGGCAGGAATATCTATTTGGGGATTTATTTCAAGCTCCTCAATAGAGGTTCTCCACTCCTTGACATTTGAACTGTTCAAATATTCCCATTTTAAACATAATGAATCAGAAGCAAATGGAAAACAAACACTCAAAATGGTGGCTCCGTCAATGTTGACACTCAGCCTCCGTTTTCAGTTTGGTGTCCAGCCTCCCAATTTTCCATAAATAGTCACTTCTGCAAATCCTCCAAATCAGATACTAACTCTGCTTACCTTCATTTGAACCTGAATATCTGACATTAATTTGTATTCGAGCTATGGATCCTTTCTGCTCAAGTGGTAAGAAAGGAAAAACTGTGGTAAAGTTCTAGGAGATTCTCAAGGTCACACAGAAAATATTTCAGTGAGAAGACAGCATTGCATAGTGGTTAGATATAATAGACAGATGTGGGATGGAGGCTGAGCCACTGCTGGGTGGGACCTGGAGCAAATCCCCTCAGCTTTCTCAGCTAGTTTGCAAAAGTTTCGTTTTTTGTAAAATGAAAATAATAATAGTTCCTACCTCTTAGAGTTGTTTTGAGGACTGCATAACACTGTAAAGTACCATGCCTGGCACACAGTCAGCAATTAATATTAATTAGTATCACTATATATTTAGGCAAAGGGTCAGGAGGGAGGGGGATGGAGAAGGGGAAACCCTAAAACCTGCATCACTCTTTGCTTTGTCCTGACTCTTTTCTGAAAAAGTGATGCCTTCCCAAGTTAGAAGACAATAATTTTAAAATTCAACAAGTTATCTAATCAGTTTTGCTCTTTGGCATCAGGTTGAAATTTCACTTAATGTTTTGCCTGGCATTTCTCTTGAAGGGAAAGTAAATTGGAAAAGTTTGTGTCTAAATTATTTTTGGAAAGAAAAACAAAGTGAGGGGTTAATTGATTTAAAAGCTTTGGTTGTAAAACAACTACAAGTTGAATTTCTACCTGTTTTAGTTTTAAATCACATTTAGAAGCACATATTTATGTGTGTATGTGTATATACATTATACAGATATAAAGATAGATATAGATTTAGATACAGATATAGATATATAGATGATATGGATATGGATATGGATATAGATATAGATATATAGATATAGATACCAGGGGTGCCAAAAAATGTATACAAATGGACACTTTGGTCAGCGTTGCTCAAGCAGTAGTTCGACGTAATGAGAAGCGTCTGGATGGTAACCACTTTGAGCACCTCTTGTAATTGCAGAAGTCAGATGTGACTTGTATTCATCTTTTGTTATCAGTATATATTGAATATTACAATTGTAATAGTTTTTTACATTCTTAAAATGTGTATACATTTTTTTGGTACCCTCTCTATATAGATATATCTGACTTGATGTCCTAGAGTTCAAAGTTCTTTGTTCATATGTGAACAAGAAGAGAAACAGTCTCACACTGTAATTGCTCTAGGGTCAGGGACACGAAGCCCCCATGAGACCTTGTGCAGTTCCTCTTGGTTTCAGCGCTGGGAACAGCCGTCTCTATTGGTAGCAAGGTAAATAGGTCTCCATTTGTTTGACAAGACCTCCAGCTGGGGTGTCATCATGTGTCACTCACTGGAGCAAGGCTATCTCTCCTCTCCCCACCGCCCGCCTGCCTTTCTCCAAGCCCCCAGCAGAAGAAGTTGAAACCAACTCAGCTCACAGTGGCCTTTCATCCATTGCTCTCATCCTCTGTGCTGGGGTCCTTTCTGCCCCCAGGGAGGCAACTGTGCTGCTGCTGCCTCTGTTTCTTGTTTTCCTCTGGAAGGTGTCCAGGTGTGTCCTTACCTTCTGTTCTGGTTGCCGGGTGGTAAGGAGCAGAACGTCTAGATCATTGTTGGGAAGACAGCTGTTCTCTACATTGCCAGCAGCACACGATGTAATAGTTAGAACTTCCATTCCAAGACAAATGGATACTTTTTACCTCTTGAGCATTCTGCAAGTGGTTATGTGAGACTGGTCAAATTGGTTCCAATTATGGCCTCAGTTTCGGGGTCTACCACCCCAAAATTAATGAAAGCAGATTAATTACAGGCTGGGAGACACAGAAAGCTGAAATTTATAAACAGAAGAAAGAATTTGGGGCTGAATGCGCTTCCTGCAGCAGTGTTCTTGCTAAATAAATACTAGCCTCCTCCATTTTTCTTCACGAAGGGTAGGAAAATGTTTTCAATAAAAGGGTAAGAAGGAAGTCCTTGTCATTAGAACCATCCATGAGGAGGTCTGTGTGCACTGAATGCTTCTATTTAAAATCCAGGCCTGCCACACAGGTGTTTCTTCCAAAGTTGACAATCTTCTGTCCCCCTACCCCACCTCTAACCCTACCCTGAGCCATAAACATGAGCCTCTTCTGGTCTTGAACACTTACATGGGTTTGGATGAGAATCTGGCTACTCTTTGGCACTGCCGTAATTATGTTGGTCAAGGCCTGTGTTTTTGACAAAGAAAACATTCCTCTAACTCAACCTGAGTAATCCTTAATGAGTCCTTGTATCTTGTGATAAATTTCATAATTATTCAGCCCCTACCACTAACACCGAAATTCATCAGTCAAAGCAAATTAGCCGAGATTCATTAGAATAAGACATCTAGTAGGCACGTGTACTTTATTAGCCTCTTACACCAATAGTCTTAATTAGGTACATATTTCACAGCTCTTGAGCTACTCTACTGAAGGGCTGCCTTTATCTCTTTTATTTACAGTAACAAGCTATCAAACAAACACCACCGTAATTAAACTTGGATATAAAAAAAACTTGTTTTATTAATGGCAGTCTATTCGAGCCTTGGATTTCTGAATCCCGCACTAGACAGATATTTTTATTAATTAAATAAATACTATTCAATTAAACTGAAAAGAAGAGGTGATGCGCCAGGGGGCCGTGAGCTTGAGTCAAGAGTGAGATTCTCTTTTTCCTTCCTTGCAGCTGGTTTCCTCTAGCTCACCTTCAGCAAGGGGAAAAAAAAAAAAAAAAACCCATCTCTTCATCAGATATTTTAGTGATGAGAAAAGTGATTAAAATCCAGAACATTTTTCAATTATTAATAAGGAATTTAAATGATGTTATGAAAAAAGGAAATACAGGAGAAAATGTTACACATTCATAGAATTTTGGCTCATGCATAATAAACAGTTGAAAACACTTAGAATACAACCCAAATTAAAGAGGCAAGAAACTGGGCCACAGGCTTTTAGACGCGGCGTCAATAAATGACAAATGGCGCCATCTGCTGGTCCTCAAATTAAACGCTTAATTCAGAGCCCAGTTGTCAGAGCCGTCAGTTCTTAGGTTGTCAAAAAAAGGTATGATAAAATTGTGCCTACTGATACTTTAATATGGTTAGACAAAGTATAACCCTATAACAAAGGTGAAATTTGAGCTTAACTCTGAAAGTCTCAGCCAGACACTTCAGGCAATATAGTAGGGAGAGATTGCTAGCCTTTCTGGTCTCAGTCTGAGTTCAGCTCTCTCTGAGGGGTACACAGAAGAATCACAGTCAGATCCTCAAAAGGCAAAAGGGCATGACAAAAACTGCTAAGTGCACACTCAGTTGAGGAACTGATATGGCCTGCTACCTTTGAACCCTGTGTTCCCGGATTCCTGTACCAGGGAGAAGCACACAATTCGCTCTCTCTTGCAGATAACTGTGACACCACCTCCATCACCCTCAAGTCCTTCTTAGGAATGTTTGTTTCTTTGTTTCCATTTCCACCTCACTCTTAGCTGTTTGTGTCTCTATGCATGAATATGAAATTCCTCACTCTTCAGACCTCTCAGGGACTGGTGTGGAACCAATGAAATAACATGATTTTAATATAAATGAGCTGTATTGATTAACTCAACCGGTTTATACAAATCATTGAACGAAAATATATGTGCAATAACCTTTGAATAACATCTTTTAAATTTCAAATCTTCAAAAAGAGAAAAACTATCCATACTCCCAATTCCTGCAGTCTCCCTCTCTTTAAGCTTGACCAAAAAAAAAAAAAAAAAAAAAATTCAGTTCTTCAGAGGCCATCAATACTTGCAAATTGAAAAACTACATTTCCTGACACCACAGCCACTGGGACCTTTATCCCTGGCCACATTTTGGAGTAAAATGTGAAATTAGATCATTTTAAAAATTGTTGTTATAATATTGCTCATAAGTAACAGACAGCAAAGAAAATCATTTACATTTTTATAAGGTATCATTTAAGAGGTTATTGCAAATAAAAATGCTATTAACAAAATTTGAGTAAACTTGTATTGCTTCTGCCTTTTCTGTGAGGTAAGACTCTGAAAGCCTCTTCCAATGGGACTGCTGTGAATAAAGAGAGGTTACCTCAGTTACGGGCTGCCAGATTATAATGTGGGTGACTCACACAGTGTAGAGTAAGTGTGTGTGTGTGTGTGTGTGTGTGTGTGTGTGTGTGTGTGTGTGTGTTTGTGTATGAATTCCCCCTGTGTCCATCTTCCCTGGGATTTAAATCTCTTGTGAAAATGGAAAACAGCCTGGAAAATCTTCCTGCTAGGGAGAATCACCTACCCTTGAAATATTCTTTATTGTGAGCAAACAGTCCATTTTAATTCCACGATTTCCCTGTCAGGGTTCTGCCTTCCTGACTAGCCTTCTGTTTAGAAATGGGTCCATATCTCCATATAGATGGGCCACCTGTGACCCTCTGTTTTGCAGTCTTGGCTTTGGCTCTGGCCCTCAGGTCTCTGTTTGCTTTTCTTAGCTCCCCCTTTGGAGTAAAAACATCATTCACAGCCTTGGGGACTCTGAAGAGCCATTGTCTTCTATCTTCAATCAACAAGAGCCCTCCACCCATTTTTCTCTCTTCCTTATGCTCCTCACTGCTTAGTGACCCTTCATACCACCCTTAACTTTCATTCTTACAAGAGCAAGAGGGTGATTTAAGATTCAGCCTCTGCTCAGGCACCTCAAGGTGGCCTTGTCTAGTCTCAGACTGGAAGAACTAGACAGAAGTGAGGTCAGCGGGTGGCATTGATAGGGAAGAAATAGGAAACAGGGAAAGAGGTTGACATGCATTGGGCACCTGTTAGGTGCCAGGTTCTGGAGTCAGTGCTGTATCAATATCTACTTGAAACGTCATAACAATCTTATTTGAGTAGGGTATTATCTGTGTTTTATAAATTTGGTAACTGAGTCTCAGAGAGGTTAGAACACTTGCCTAATATCACACCAACACTGCAACACAGAGGTGGGATCTGATTTCAAAGCCCTTACTGTTTTCATGGCACCTCATATGGTCTTTGAATATGCATGTCCCCGAGTTCCAACCCCATAGCTTTAAAAGCCAGATAGCATCTCCCAGACCTACAGCTCTACCTCTGATTTTCCACCAGATCTTCTCATTCACTTCCTCAGATTTCTGCTAAGTCTCTCTACTTGGGCATCACAAGGGCACATCACACTCAAAACGTGCTGAATAGTTTATCTTTCCATCAAATTACAACTCCCTACATGTTGTTCATCTCAGTCAATGGCCCTCTCATCCCTAGCCACCCAGGCCAGAAAACGGAATTCATCCTTCTGCATCTTGAGCCCCCAGCACAGTTCTAATCATCCCGCCTCCTAAATATATCTTAGATCCCATGTGCTTCCCTTTGCTTCTGCTGGAACTGTTCCACTTCATATCATAACCGTCTCTTTCTCTGTCTATTGCAATACTTCCTAACTGCGTCTTTGCCTCCAGATTTTTCTTCTCAATCCTTCCCTTCATAGAGCCACCAAAAAAATCTTTCTAAAATGTAAATCTTTCTATATTAGTCTTGATCACTAGTGTCAGAAACCAATTCCAAACTGACTTATACAAAAGAGAGAATGTATTGGTTCTTGTAACTTGGGAAGTGGACCCAGATGTTCAGAGGGGCATACCAGGGTTTTTGAAATGTGGCTAATGTAACTAAGGAACTGAATTTTAAATTTTAAGTTTTAACTAATTTAAATTTAAATAGCCATATGTGGTTAGTGGATAGTCTGTTGGACAGCACAGTTCAAAAACAGAGTTACATAAAAAAGAGTTACATCAAGTTATTTTATAATCCTGTGCCTTTGCTCATTCTCTACTTTCATCTTGGGCGTCTTTCCCTCCCTTTTCATTCTCAAACCTTCAGCGAAATATGGAAGCCTCCAGGAAGGTAGGGTTGGGAAGGACTCCTGGACACTTGGTATCATGGTAACTCTTCTCAGTCTAGTATTCTTTCACACATTCATTCATTTACACTACTCTTTGCTAGGCATTAGAGATGCGAAGACAAATCCAGTTCTTGCTATAGAGCTCACAGTCAATCCCTCTTCCAACAACCCTGATTACCTTTTCTGCCCATTAACTGGACCATTTGCCCACCCCACTGACCTGAGTTCTGACAATTCCTCACTGCCTGATTTTACGCTCTCCCAGACAACTAGCCTTTCTTCAAATCCTGACCTATAGCACAAACCTCCACCTCTTTCTCCAACACATGGAGTATGAGCAATTCTAGGAGGATAGAAAGATCAACCACTACAAACTGAGGGGGACTGTGCGTGGGGGAGAAGAGGCCCCTGAACTAGGGCTGCCCTGTGTCTGCCCTAGACATTTTTAGGATACCTCTCTATTAAAAAGAGGCCATACAAATCCCCAACAATCCCGCCTAGAGAGGTTCAGTCTCTTTGAGGATAAAGAGCAGAGGAACTTTGACCACCCATCTCAGGGTGGTGGGTACCTGGCCATTTAGTATAGAAGATGAGAGCAGTGACCCTCAACTCTGGGCATCAGAAGCACCTCGGAGAACTTTTAAAAAAATAAAGAATTCCTGGACCCCACCCAAGTCGACTGAATCAGCATCTTTGGATGTGGGGCCTGGGTATTTGTATTTGAGAAATCTCCACAGGTGATTGCGCTCTGCCTAAAGCATGAGACTCCTCAGCCTGGAGTTTAAGGAAATAGAAACCAGGGCCAGGGAACAAAGCATGAGGATACTGAGAAGATATTACCAAAAGAGTCTGGCCGCATCCCATGGAGAAAACTCTAGAACCAACAGGTTATCAGTGGGTTAAGTCTGGATACCCATCTATATTAGTCTGCTAGGGCTGCCATAGCAGTACCACAGGCTGAGTGACTTAAACATCAAAAAGTAATTGTCTCACAGTTAGGGAGGCTGGAAGTCAGAGATCAAGTTGTCAGGTTTGCTTTTTTCTAAGGCCTTTCTCTTTAGCTTATAAATCATCATCTTTGCCCTATGTCTTCATGTGGTCTTTCATTTTAACCCCATGTTAGGGAACACCAGCACCACTTCTCTAAATAAATCTTTTCTAGAAAACCTTTTCTCCTCTTTTTTCAAAACCACTGCAAAAAGACTCACCCAATTGAAATTACTAACTAGAACATTCTCCATTATTTGCAGAGAGATTTCAGATGCCCTCACAGTTTACTCCAAGGAAAATGAGTGGAACTTGCCTTATATTATGACTCCAGAACTAATTTTAGTGAGTTTCCCAAAACAAAGGAAGTCAAAGAACCAAACAGCTAGCAAAAAACACCTTACTACCCTTAGCTGTGTCCTTACTAAAATTAAAAATGATACTATAACAGAAAAAAAAACAACCCTTCTCTAGAAAACTAAGTAGAAGATTCTGGTATTTTTTAAATTAATTTAATTCCTTGGAGCCATCCCTTATACATATATACACAATTGCAAGAATACACAGCCTCATGCACACTGTGTTAGTTAGGATTAGGTTCTTCTGGGAGTAGCAGAAAACCCAAAACTATGAGGCTTAAACAAGATAGAATTTTTTACTTATTTATTTATTTATTTTCTATCTAGGTAACATACAGGCACTCACATCAGTCTAGGGTTACTGTGGAGAGACCAAGGCATTTATTTTATTGCACCACCATGTGTGGTCTCCATTCCCAAACTCTCCCTCTTGTCCAAGATGGCTACTCCAGGTCTAGCCTTATTGCCACATTTCAGGAAACACACAGAAGAAAAAAAAAGAAGTTGTACTTATCACTCCTGCTCATATCTCATTGGCTAGAATTTAATCATATGGTCACATCCAGCTGCAAGGGACTTTGGGAAATGTAGTCAAATTCATGACAGCCAGTTACCCAGCTAAAAACTAGAGGTTTATTACTGTAAGAGAAAAGAGGATAAAAGTAGTATTGAATTATAACAACTATGAAACAAATATCCATGAGTCCATATTAATATAAATAAATGATTGAATAAATAAATAAGGGAGAATAGACAAATCTTCCATATATTAGAATTCCAAATAATTTACTTGGATATGCCACTCTTAAGGAGGGAAAGCATAATTCTCCACTGCTGTGGTGTGGGCTATACATAGTGACTTTCTTCCAAAGAGCACAATATAGAAAAGGAGTGGGGGGGAGGGGTAACTTTGCAGTGGAGAATCTTGACAAATACTACCTCAAGCCAGGTAATCAATGTCAACATTAATAGCAAAAAATCACGTTGATAGTATGTATCTTTGATATAATGTGATAGGAGTGTCACTTTATCTCTGTGGTCTTCCCCAAAACACATTACCTCAATCTAATCATGAGAAAAACTTCAGGTAAATTCCAACTTAGGGAGATACTAGAAAAAATACCTGATGAGTACTCCTAAAACCTGTCAAGGTCATCATAAACAAAGTCTGAGAAACTTACAGCAAAAGGAACCTAAGGAGACATGATGACTAAATGTAATGTGGTATCCCGGATGTGATCACGGAATAAAAAAAAGGGGTGGGGGCATTTGGGAAAAATTAAGGAAATCTGATTAAAGTATCGATTTTAGTTAATAGCAATAATATGCCAATTTTGGTTTATTAATTATGACAAATGTGCTGTACTAAAATAAGGTATTAATAATAGAGGAAATAGTGTGACACATATGGGAACTTTCTGTACTATCTTTGCAAAATTCTGTAAATCCAACATTGAAAAGTTCATTTTTTAAAAAAAAGAAGGGGAGACTAGATATGGAAGATAACTACCAGTCTTACCCAAAACACCACACAAGAGCTATCTTTTCTCTGTGTACCCCTAAATCCAAGAGATGTTCATGCTAGAAAGGGTTTTTGAGGCCCTTTAACTTATCTGCTAAAATGAGGGGGTGGGGACTAAAGAAACCCTTAAAGAGTGTTTGCCTAGCATTACCCAGCTGGTAGAGGAGCTAGAACCAGAAGCCACATCACTTAGCAAGGGGCCAAGTGCTCTCTCTGCTCTTCCAGCCTAGAGATCGAAATACCCCAGCGTAGAGGGACAAGCTCTGCCATTAACTGTCCCTGTAACAACAGCAAGTCCCTCCGTCTCTCTGAGCAATAGTTTCCTCACCTTTAAAATGGAGATAGTGTTAACTGCCCTGCTTATCTTAATAGGACTGTTGTGAGGAGTGAAACCTATATAAATGCCTGGCATTTCTATGTTGTAATAGACCAGTGGGGACCTTTTGACAAACTGAAATTTTGTAACACAGCCCAACAGAGTTGCCCCAAACATCTGTTTATTCAACATGTAGGCAGCATTGTCTGCCTTTCAAACTTGGAATACAAAATCTGGTCACGGCACTTTTATTTTTTCTGATGAACTGCTGGAGGCTCTCTACTAGCAGAATGTTCCCATATCTGTCTCTCTCTGTCTCCCCCCTCCTGTTCCCTTGATTCCCACCCAGCCTGACCTGAAGAATACAGGAGCCTGCTCAGGCCACCACTCTTCCGCCTCTCCTAGCTATGTAAGTGTCAGTCCCCTGCAGTCCAGCAGATGTGACCGATTCCCTGGGGAATACTCCCTCGAAGGTCCAGATATCCATACAGGCCTGCCAGGCTTCTCCAAGGGAGGACGGTGCAATGGCCTCAGTGCTGACCACAGCACGAATCTCTGTGCTCCCATAGCTGTGGGAATATCTGGGCTTCCATCTTGCAGCAACTCACACCCAGCAATTTTCCACTCCCATACTTCAGCACTCGTTAGCCTAAGAGGCACTGAACTGGTCTTGGTTCCTGTGCCTGCTACCTCAGACTTCCAGAATCACTTTCTTCCTTCCTTCCCAGGGCTCTGACTTTGGAGTCTAGCTGCTTTGTATTTTTTCTCTTAAAACCTCAACAACCAAAGTATTCTACTCCTTTTCCTAGATGTTGGAGCTACTCACTCATCCCTATATATAAGCTGACTCAAGGGTAACTTACACCCACCCTCTGGAGAGAAACAACCTTCAGTGACTCAAAGCTACATTAGAAGTCTAAGGCAAAAGCCCAAGTGATTCCCCTCTCCCCTTTAAGGGAGGCAGAATTACTCTCAATGGTAACAGGGAGACTTCTTATCATCAGCAATTGAAAGAAGAAACCCCTCAGTGAAGAAAAGAGAGAGAGAAATATCTGATTGTAATATCTGGCAAGGTGTTTTCCTGTAAACAAACAAAAAATAAAATTGAGTTTCTACGGTGTCCTAGGCATTGTGCTTGGCCTTGGGAATCAAGGAATTGATCAGATGCTGCCCCTGTCCTCAAAGAAGTTAGAGCCTTAGCGAAACAGACAAACAGGTGGTTATCGTGCAGTTCTCAGGTGTCACGAGCAGTGCATCCCACTGACACAAGGCCCCAACCAGCCTTGCAGAAAACAGTTGCCCACAACTAGTTCAGGTCCGTGAGGACCTCCTTGTGGAGATGGCACTCCTAGACAGGGACAAAGATCAGATTGAGTTCTGGGTCTCAAGGAGAGGCACAGGAAGAAAAGGTGTAGCATCTCCTCAATACTATTAGGTGGGTGCAAAAGTAATTGCGATTTAAAAAGTTAAAAATAATTGCAAACACTGCAGTTACTTTTGCACCAACTTAATAACATCATGAAAAATAAACTTAACAAGAAATCAGAGGGAAACCGGTAAAAGGAAAGATTCTGGTATTTGTCTGGACTCTCCTGTTTAAAAGTGACAGAATTTGAGTCAAACTAGTTTAGGCCAAGCCGGGACTTAGAAAGATCCAGGACCATAGTCAGGAGTAAGGGCAGGGACCCAGGAACAACTTGACACTTGAGGCGTGAACACCACATGACTCTGTCTTTCCTCTCTGAGGGAGGCTACATTCTCATCCGCAGACTGACCAGCTTCATGTGGTCGAGAACAGGGCTCAGGAAGCTCCAGAGTCCAGTATCTAGGGGCCACCTCCAACACAGAGAGGTGCTCTACTATCTCTTGATGCCAACTTAGAAAACCCCAGGGGAAGATTCTGATTGTCCTGGTGGGGGTCAGTGTCCACCCCAAATCAGTAAACCCTAGCCAGGGCTTGGAAAGGAGATAGAGTCATGCTGCCCAGGGAAAGCCCTGGGGACCCTTGCTGGCGCCAGCCCCAGGGAAGGGGAAACTGTGAGCCAAGAACCACCCCAGCAGACGTCTCCTACTGACTCAATGCTCAGATCACCTCGGAATGGAAGGTGGAATCTGATTAAAAAATTGCCACCCAGGTTTTATCATTTCACAGTTAAGGCCCTGAATGAGCTCTGAAATACCAGTTCAAATAGGCTGAATCTCTGTAAATACAAGCATCCACCAATATTATTATAACTATTTTTTAGCCACCAGAAGTTGACTGGAGTAAATAAACGTGAACTGCTTACACGTATCTAGCCTGTCACTAAGCATTGAGGGGATGGGATTGGAGTAGGAGTTGGAGTAAGAACCAGAAGCATGAATTAGAAGAAATGAGGTCCAACGCCTACTCTCAAGGAGTTTGGCAATGTTGGAGTTACCTTGCATCAGCAGTGAATGCGGGAGATCATGTAACCCACAGAACTGAGCAGGTTCCCAGCAGGCCACCAAAGAGCAGGGGTATAGAGCTGAGTGGTGCAGGAGGCAGAGCTCTAAGAGGCTGAGCGGGCCGGCGTGGGGCTCCCAGTCTCCGGCTTCTAGAGAGTCCCCTGCTCCATCAGTTCTGTATATTGCCATTTCACAGACACTCATCTTTGTAAAAAAGGTTTCTACTTCTTTAAAAATGTTTGAACACTACAGATATAGTCCAGCTCCCTCGTATAGCTACTAGTGCTTCTGACGCCCAGGAGCTCTGTCTAGTCCATGCATTTAATCCATGCAACTGTCTTAGATCCGACTGGTTAAGGCAGACACAGATCTGAGGCCCCCTCCTCCGAACCCCAGGCTACTGTTTTGCCTCCAATCCTCACTTCACTTGTATGAAATAGCCCGATCAAACCCTAAATAAGAGGCCTCCTGTGGAACTTCAGAAAAGAGAGGTCCTCCTGTCGAACTGTTCAATGACAGGGTATTGAGTAGCACCTAGTGTGGAAGGAGGGAGAGGTGAGGGAGAGGAAGGGAGACGAGAGCTAGCATGGATGAGACCACACACCAAGAACGGTGCTAGGTGCTCGACAGGTGCCGATGAGCAGGAGCAGGAAGAGTGAAAGGAGAAGAAAGGGGAGGAGGCAAAGGAGAAAAGAGTAAAGGTAAGAGGGGAGGCAGGGTGCAGAGGCCAGTCTAGTCAAGAAGTCCCAAGAATTGCACTTACAACAGCTCAGTGTCCTCCCTAGTCTTTGTGTCAGAAGTTCGGAGTCCTGAAGCCACTGATGCAATATTTTCTCAGAAATTCATAATCAGATGGTTTAAAATAGGTTAACCTAACTGCAAATGCTTTCGGAGAATTCCTGTGTGCCTGGCACTGCGCTCAGGGACAGACAGGACATGGCCACCTCAGCAGCCTCACCGGGTGGTGTCCCAACAGCAAATATCCTAGTGACCAACACTCATTTGCTGAGGATGGAAAAACTGATTTCCTACTAATAATAATTCATATATGTCTTTCTTGATGTCAAAAACAAGAGAATTATCTCATGCACTGAAACATTTTATCTTAATTAGAATTGCCTTCCATTTCACTTACTTTACTTTCATAACTGAATAGTGTTCCTTTCAAAGTATAGAGATAACTTATATTGATAGAGTTGTAAAATCTTGTTTGAATTTTGCTTAAAAATCTAATTTCTCTGACTTGCCTGTTGACAGAATGTTTCCCAAGTTTTTGCTTTTATTTTTTTTTCTTATGATTCTCTAAATCAAACAACTGCTTGGGAAGTCTGGTATCAGAATTCTAATTTAGATAATGCCATAATTCTCCATAATACAGCTATAGGCCAGGTATTTGGTTTCAGATTTTCGGCTCGGTACAACTGCTGGTCGCAGGGTAGGTGGTGGCAGCCTGAAACCCAGCAATGCTGGCCAATAGGGACTTTTTTCCCCTCTGAAGGGGGCCATCTATTCTGATAGGACAACACCAATTTCATCTTATGGATATATCAGGATCATGGGTAGAAAGCTGAGTTACTGGCACCGTGTTTATCATTCATTCCAGAGGTGTTTGGCATCCTTAAACATTCATCCCCAAGACAGCTGCCCCTATGGCCCAGCTCTTAATCTGGTTTGGGCTGTGCCTTCTGTTCACATGCATTTTGTCCTCACAACAATGCTAAGAAAATGGGTCGTAAAATCACCTCCATTTTACAGATGAAGAAATGGGGTGATTAACTTGCCCAAGGGCAAACTAACTGGAAGGCAATGGAGCCACAGTTAGACCAGAATCCCAAAGCCCGTGTTCCTACAGCATACAGCACCTCCATCCTGATTCTTCTAGAAAAGGTAAGCACACCTTTCATTTGCATTCATATTTTAGAGTTTCTGCCAAAATGGCTATTTTTGACTTGAGACCTACAAAATCAGAAGCACTGCTTTCAGGTCACTAACCCTTTCAATCACACCAAGGAAGCGGTGTGTGGCATAGCAGGAAGAACACTGGTCAAGGAGTTTGTGAGTCGTGGTGTCTGACACACAGTAGGTACTCAGTAAACACATGTGGACTTGAGAACCATAAGTCATGTATGTACATTTGACTATGCCTTTCTTGTGGGTATTCAAGAGGGCACTTTAATTAAAGATATTACACTTCATGCCCTCATCACAGGGGTTGTAAAACATTGTAATGTGGCATCAAAAAACTACCACCATTTACTGATAATCCATTAAACTTCCTTCATCGTATAGAATTTTGGAAGCAAGGAAAATGTAGGAGACTTTTGCTCAAAGTAGCCTCTGCCTCTAACTGCTATTTTGTTCAAGTTGTCTTCCCTTCTAACTTTGTCCCAGAAAAATCTCAAGGGAAATAAAATTAAGCTGTTTCCCAGATTTACATTTCAAAATTAGTCCTGGGCTGGCCTTCAACACTGCAAACACATTCTGTGTGGTCACAAGGGAGGACTGCATTGAATTCCTGGACTGACTATGAAGCTTTCAGGGCCAAACAGCCTGAACGAGCAGAAGAAAAAACACACGGGTGGGTGTTTTGTGCTGACTACTGGGTGCCATGCTGGTCTGTCCAGGGGCATAAACCTCTATGCTTTGCCCTTTGGCTTGTCCGCACGCTTTCCTGCTATTGGAAATAATGTCTATTTGTTGCCTCTGCTTGGATTGGAGCTGTGGAAAGTGAGCCACAAGAACTAAATCAGGCCAAAGTTTAACACAAGTGCCCAGAGACCATCATCAGCATCACTGCAGATCCCAATCCAAATGGTCCTCCTCCACAGAGGTGGGAGGTGGCGAAGTTTTACCACGGCTGCCTGCTGTGGTGACTCATCCTTTCAGAGGGCCCATCTGTAAACGCTGGATATCGTCAAAGACTTGACTTCATCATTTTCTTGGGAACAAAGAAATTCAACTTTAAATCTGCATATTCATCATTCTGGAGAAATAAACAGAGTCTGAAACTAAAATGTTTAATGGTCAACATTTAATAATTCCCCAATCATATGGGGGACAAGATTTTGTCCTAAGGAACTGTAACACTCATAGACATGTGATTGTACAGGCAATGTTTAAGAAAGCTATCTTTCTTTCCCATAATAGATTTTCTTCCATTCTATGTGGGTTTTCAACAGATTGCTCCCAAGAGGAAAATCCTGCCTACCCTGTCTTTTCCTTACAGTGCAGTGGTTGTGCTTTAAGCATTGCTTGGAATTTCCTTTGTATCCGAGTTGTTCTTGTCTTCTCGTCCTGAAAGTCATCTTTTCACTGACAGTCTCTCTTTAAAAAATATTTTTTTTAATGTAAAATATAAGAACTACACCAGATGTAAGTCTCCATCTCAAGCTGTTCCTCCATTTTTTTTTTATTTAATTTTTTTCCTTAGCCACAAAAAGATTGCTTGGGTCCTAAGAAAATGTAATCTACAGGTTTCAATAGGGAGGTTGAGGGAGGAAATTTTAGGAGACAAAAATCAATGTCTCCTAAAAAATCAATTTTTTGTCAATAAAAATGTGGATTTCACAAAGCCTTCTTTTTTAAATATTAAAAATTGAGGGAGATTTAGAGGGGCTGTTTGTGGTCAATTTATGTAGATTCTATTCACAGAGGCCCCTTATTTTTGATTACACAAGAAATTAAGAAAATCCAAACCAATCCCTCTCGCACAGACATTATTCAGTGGTAACAAGTCCCAGTATGAAGAATCCAGATTTCCTTCTGTCTAATCAGATGGCCGTTTTCCCAACTGTTTCATACATGCTAATGGAGTGTGACAAGTAAAACACATTTGACTCAGTACATGGTCCAACATGAAATGGCTTTACAACAATGAAGCTCCTAATCATTTTTCTCCTAATCCACCACTGCTTTGGGGGGTTGGTGTCTTCCCCGTCATGAGCGATTTCAGTGCACTGATCAGGGTAGACTTGACAGATTCTTTATCAATGTCAAGTGTCTTTTGTGGTTAAGACCAGTAACGCTAAAACAAAACGCCTCGTAGATATTAGATATATGGTGGCATTACGGAATTCTCTTGCAGGCAATATTTTTTGGTCAACCTATAAAAAGAAAAATGGAATGAAGGCTAAAATCAAAGGAAGATGCAGCAGAAATCTTGGCAGTTGTTTCTGTGGAAGTCAGACGATGTGACTGACATGGGACCAATCACTCTCCCCTCCTTCATTCAAGTTAGAATAGAACAAAGAGAAATTGCCAACAAAGAAAGCAATGATCTGGGGGGGAGGGGACTGAATTTCAATAGATTTTTAATTTCAGGAAAGAGAGCAGTATTTCGGAAAAACAGGGGTCTCCTGCAAGGGTACACACATACATCCACAAGTACATGCGTACCTTTACCGATTCAAATCAGAAATTTTCCCCCTGAGCTTTTCTTTTTACTTGTGAAGTTAATCTCTTAGCTTTCACTGACATTATCAACTCTCCCAATAGCGAACATTAGTGCCAACTGGCATAGAAAAAAATACAGTCCAAACCTCTCTGAGTAAAACAGAGACTGACAGTTGTTACGTTTGCTTTTGGTAAAAAGCGTTTGCACTGCCATTGGTGTTGTGCCTTCTCCAGCAGTCTAGCCATGACAACTTCATCATGCAGAATGTTTGCTTTCTCAGTTTCAAAGAAAGACTATTCCTCTAGCAAATTTTAAAAGACCCCTCTTGTATATGCACCAAGTGAGGCCTGCTCATCCCATCTCCCCTTCAAATAAAGAAAACGCCCCAACCGCTTGCTAAATCGGCTGCTCTGCATTGTGGTAATCCAAGGTTTCAGAATTACACAACCCAGACTAACGTGGAATGCAAGAAGACTCATTGTCCCTTCAGAAAACAAAAAGCCAAAACTAACAAAATCCTCAGCAAAGCTATAAATGGACAGTGGATAAAAGTGCTCCAGATGTTGGGTGCTAACCTGGGATTGTTATGGGTTACACTATCAAACTGGTGAATTAATATGAACGGACAAGACAGCTTCACACCCTGAGTGCTCAGCCCTCACATGCTCCTCTGTATTACACAGTTAAAGGCTGAAGCTCTTTCAATATTTTATCTAATTGTTTTTCTTTTTTGTACTAATTTAGAAAGTTAGTACTTGAATATTATTGAACTCATTGAAGCTAAAAGTGTCCAGACCTTTTTAACAAGGTACCTTTCAATATTAAACTTTGGGGTCTGTTTTCCTCCCACGTAGGTACTTAACTCACATTAACACAAACGGCAGTTGTGCACAAACACTGAGTAAGAAATATGTATCTCTTTGTCTCTTTGTACTGAGGTCCAAGGGGGAAGAAAGGGGGAGAAAGTAAAGGAAAAACAGACTGAACAAAAGAGGTAGAGTTGTTGATTCATTTACACGGATGAAATTAATTCCTACATCCCCAAATTTCAGTGGAAACACACCTTTAATAAGAGAGACGAAGAGAAAATTTCGAAATCATTTTGAATAATACCCAACCCATGCTTTCCTGAGAAATCTGTTTTCCCTCCATCTCCAGCACATACATTAGATCCATTTTGTACTTGTTATGTACATAATGATTCTAGACAACATAAGATGATTTCATGATTTTTTCTTATCATTTTTACTTATCTACCAGTGCTCCAATTTATGTATGCAGCTTAAACCATTGCTAAAGAAGATGCATCAAAAATTGTCTGTAATCATTACAAATAATAGCACAAAATGTTCACAAGAAGCTGTTTTCTTATCATATTTTCATTAAAACATCTTTTCACCTGCTTTGCTTTTCCCATGTCTAAAACCTGTGTTGTAATCAGTCTTATTAACTGAGAACATAAATATGATTTATTATGGTCTGATAATGGAAGCTACGTGGACCCAGAGAAGGGCTATATTGTCCTTTGATAAAATGGCTCTTTTCTCTCAAATGGAGAGCTCTATCATGAGAACATGCAGAATGTAGTGAGTGATTATTTCCTCAGGGTGAGTGATGGCAAAGCCCGACAGAAAATCTTCTTGTTGACCATGACAGTCTCAGAGGGTCCCCAAACCTCCCTGAGTTTGACAACCTGCAGACACTTTTGATGAACTGTATTCTTCTGAAAGAGACAGCCTGTCTGGGAGGAGAAAAGAGGCCTTTATCCTCTGATCGGCTATTATTGTCTTGATCTTTTATAAGCAATCTCTAATGCACGTGAATATAATATCCTTCCATACAAGTGCCAAGCATAATAGAAATGTGGTCATAGGACCCTCCCCCAGTTATGTAAATGTCCATACACCATAATTAAGAGAGATAGTTTGTGGCTCATAGGGGAAGAAAAGAGTAATCAAACTGTTTTAGCATTATCTCCCTATTTTAAAGACTTCAACCCATAGGGGAAGAAAAGAGTAATCAAACTGTTTTAGCATTATCTCCCTACTTTAAAGACTGCAACCCAGGGTAAGCAGCATTTATGGCAGATATAGGGAATGAGGTTATTTTGAAGTCTTAGCCTAAAAGGAAAAATAGTTTGGAATATGGTATTGGTGCTATATTTTTATTAAACATGCAAATGGCAGTTGGTTTTCAGCCAAGAGTGACTACTATGCTGATATGACTTAGAAGAAAATGAGTAAGCCTCTCCAAATACCTGGCTGAGGGTTACAGCAAGAACAAAGACTTATTAATAAGGAATGCACTTGCACAAATGGGTCCTCCCGCCCAAATAAAGTTCTCCAATAAATTTCCCTCTTATGCACTTACAGAATCCTAAAAATGGCATATATGTTTGTGTGTGTGTGTGTGTGTGTGGGTGTATGTGTGTGTATATATATTTGTTTGTGTGTTTGTTTGTTTTCAATATATTTGTGGGCAATACTTAGGGAATTAAATCTACTTCTTACATGGCCCTTGAGAGCCATCTCCATTTCTGAACTGTGAAGGATAGCTCTAGATGATGTTTGTTTGGATTTGGTGACAAAGGTTTTCTGGTCTTCCAGGTAAAATCCAACCAGACCCAGAGAGCAGACCAATGCATAGAGGCCCAATAGTGTAATGCTCAATCTTAGCAGCTGGCAGAAAGGAGAAAAAAACACATCACCCACCCCAAAAATTTTAATGCCCCTAGCAAAATACAATACTCATTTTTGCGTTAACCTTCTGACATCTGGACTTGAAGTATCCCCACACTAATCACTAATGGGTTTTGCATTACCAATTAGTGGAGAAAAGTTTCCAGTGCTGGTGCCAAAGTGTTAATCATTAGTTTCACACCACTGGGTGGTTAGAGTTAGAAGAGCAGCAACCTGAACCCGAAAGAGTGGAAAGTGAGGGCCAGAGGTTGGAGAGAGCTATCACTATCAAGAAGAAACACGTGACTCACAAACTTTGCCCTGCACATGTCTCTCCTGGCATTCTGCCTCACGGTGGATGTATTATACAAGCATACATGCGCACGCGCACACATCTATGCACAAGAGTGGGCCCAGAACAAATCACCAACCTAGCCAGTCTTTATTAAGCCTGTCCCATCAAAGGTAAATCAGACCAGAGGAATTCTCCCTCTCTCAGCACCTCTGTCTATTTGCTTCTCTGAGCAATGACTTTCCCATGGGAATGAAAAAATTTGCCATTTCAGAGGGAGTTAGATTTTGAGAAGTGTTTGATCTCCCTCAAGAGATACTTCTCTGAAGTCCTGCCAACCCTCGATTATCTGTACAAATGAGGCTAAGAGAAAGTATGGAAAGATTCGATTGACAGATAATCTCCAAACTCTAATTTGGTCTATATTTTAGTTTCTTTCTGAACAAACTGTACCAGAGCAATTAACAAACAAAACTGATTGGGTGTTTCCTTTCTCCTTTTATGGTCAATTTTTGTGGATGTCAGCAGAGTGAGGAAATTGTCAACACTGGCAATAGGAAAGGGGAAAGAGAAGAAACAAAATACCCAGAGAGTCTGCAAACTGGATAATCTGCTCCTGAATAACTGAACAGAATCTAATTTCAAAGATAGCATGTTTCACCGAAAGTAAGACCTAGCCGGACAATTAGCTCTAATGTGTCTTTTGGAGCAAAAATTAATATAAGACATGGTATCATATCATATCATACGACATTACATTATATTACATTACATTATATTAAAGACTCAGTCTTATATTATAGTAAAATAAGACCGGGTCTTATATTAATTTTTGCTCCAAAAGACGCATTAGAGCTGATTGTCCGGCTAGGTCATATTTTCAGGGAAACACCCTAGTAAAAAGAAGGCCCGAAGAGCAATTTCATCTTGAAAATGCCCACCCCTCCCACTAACCCCAAAACACCTCGTAGGAAAACAATTAAACAAACAAAAAACACAAGAGGAACTCACACATACTGTCCCCATCCACATTTTCCCTGATCTAATCTACACATGTTCTAAGTTAAATTATATTCTGAAGAAGATTAGGGCAGGGAGAAGAAGGAAGTGTGGAAGACTTTTCTGATTTGTGTTCCATCTAGCTTTGTTGTCAGGTACTGATAGCAACAGGACTGCTTTCAAAACTAATATTGGCCTAAAACTTTAGGAATTGATCCACCTCTTTCTTTTTTTCCTTTTTTTTTTTTTTTAGAAAAACCAACATCCAACACAAGGACAACGATGACTCAGAACTTCGTTTATTTTTGTTCCAAATTTTTGATTCCTTATACAAAAAAATGCTCAAGTGTATGTGAGACTGAAATGAGAACCTTTCATTTCAAGTGCATCTGAGACTGAAATGAGAACCTTTGCTATCCTCAATTCTCCATGGCACTTCCACTCAGGGCCAGCATTTAGAATTTTTTACTCAAGGGAAGAAACTCTCTTAATGAGCTTAATCATGCATAGTTTTTGGCCAGAGTCATTGACCGACTGCATTTATTTAGTTCTGCTTTAGAAATGAAAATCTAATAACATAACTGGCAGTTTAAATGTCACCGAAATTTTCTCCAACATCCCAACTGGAATTGTGTAAACAGGCTCAAATTCCTCTAATCTTTCACCTTCAAATGCCACATTTCTAAACCAAACCATTTCCTAAGAAATTGCAGAAGTTAGTTGGGTTCAGAGGTCGGGGCACAGGGTGGGGAGGAGGAAGACTCTTTCTTCAAGTTGGAGGTGATTTGCTTTTTTCGCACACTAAGGCAAGAAGGACCGGAATCTTGAGGCTGGGAATGTCCTGCCTCTTGCAAAAGAATTCAAAGGAGCCATTGTGTTTGATACTTTGCTTCCCAATTGGCCTCTGACAGCAACATCAGAAGCAACAGATACTTCAGTTCTACATCTGGAAAGAGGCATTTTTTTTAACAAAGAAAAAAAAAACACTCCTGAAGACATTGAAGCCTAATTCCTCTACATCCCATAGTCTTAAAGATTGAGATCTCTCTGATACTATGTGATAACGCCTTGAGGGATTGGAGCAGCTTCATTAGGATTCCAACAGATAGCATTTCTATATTTTACTCTCAATAAAACTGATATTCAAAATAAATGTACTGGCTGGATGCTTTCATTCTCCCAGCCATTGAATTGTGATGATTATACACAGAATAAAATACCATTTATTAAGTTTCCAAATGGAAAATAAACTCTTCACTAAAAGGTTGTAGGGATTTAGGATACGCAGGACTAAACGATTAAAGAATCGATTTAGGTTAACCACTGTCCCCCTTGCTTTCCTGGAAGATGTATACATCAAGTCCTCATATTTCTGATGGGACCTTTAAAGTTCTGAATGATCTGGATCTTAGCATCATAAACCCATGCTAAGAGAACAGAAAGTATTCTAAGCAGCATGGTCAAGACACTCATGGAGGTTGAGACTGCTACACATTGTACCTGGGCGAAATGTCCTCCATTTCTAGTATTACTGTGACCCAAACAGGACTGAGCTAAGGGTAGGAAAAGAGGAGAGAAAAAGGATGGGCATAGCACTCTGGGAAGTACTGAGGGAAGTAGAAGGGGAAGGTGGAGGGGGAGTAGGAGGAAAGGCACTAGTTGGTAGAGAAGGGTTTGTGGCATCATTAACAAGCGTGATTTGGGGACAAAAAAGACAGCCGCTGAGACAAGCATCCATTTCCCAAATTTTAGTCACATTCAAAGAACCCTAGGTAGTTTCAGTTATTCTGCTGGCCAGGTCAAATCCTGGCCCACTCAGAAGCGATTGGAAATGTCTCAGGTTTTCTCATTCTGATGTTTTGATGGAAATTAAACTTGTAAATCAATAAGAACAGAACCAATTCTTTATAAAAGTACTCCTTGTTTATCCTCTATTCCCCAACATATCTAACTTCCTGCCCAAACGATTTTAGATTCCCAAATGCAAGTGAAAAAATTTAAGCTTGAGATTTGCTTGTAAAACCACCTAAATCTCAGCGCAAGTCTCCTATTAAAAGAACATTTTAAAGTAGATATGGAGAATAAAATTGTAGAGTACTCTTATGCAAAAAAAGAAATTGGGAAGCATATCCATAAAAGGCTCAGGAACTAGTCCTCAAAAGTGCTTGAAGTGATTGACATGTACATCCCAGGGGAATCTGACGAGTCTTGTATAGACCTGGGCCACATCAGCAACCTTCCCCAACTTGCCCTTGTTCACACTTTGCCGATTCTCCTCCCTCTCTGCCTTTCTACTGGACATCTTTTTCCCCCCTCTTTTCTTTTCAGAGTACGCCACCTGCTATTCTTTCTTCTAGGTTCTGACCATCCATTATTCAACTTTATTTTTTTCCAGGTGTGCATTTCTATCACAACTTTATATTTTTATTATCCTGTGATAAGCATCTCATCCCTTTAGACCACAGGCACAGCAAACACTCAAGAAGCCCTACAACTAAAGATATTGTTTCCCACTATAGAAACAGCCCCTGTCTCTTACTCTCAGCTGCCTTTTTCACTCCACTAATTAAAATTTTCCACATCTAGAACATGACTAAAAGATGTGTAGCCATTGCTGGCCCATTGCTGATGCAGAGATGATGGTAGTTGCTGAGAAACCCTGAAACAAATTCCAGTCAAAATAAAAGTGTGCCATGTCCAGCGAAGACCAGAACCAATTATTTGCGACGAGTGCCATCCAATTCCTAATTCTGGAACCCTAACCCTGAGACCCCAGGGGTACCCAATGCATCCACATTTCCAAAAAGACCCCCATCTCTTACTTCTGCCTCTGGCTATTGAAAATTTAGGGTGAAGCTTAATTAGGGCAATCTTATATCCTAGTGACTTTGCAGTCACTTACTCTTTTGAATACTTCGGGCTTTTGCCAAAATCCTTCATTTTTGTTCACTCCACTGGCAAGGCTTCCTTTTAGCTTTAGAGATATATGCTAATGAAAATTATATTTTGTCACTTTCTTAGAGGCTTTACATTGAGGACTGACTATGTGACTCTAACTTGAGTGGCAAATGTTCTCTCTAAGCTACAATCACAGTCTCAGGAGTACAGCATTCCCAGCACCATTTTTTTTATAAGCTCGAAAATATTAAATATTTAAGTAAAATGTTCTCTAAAGAGCATCTCCTTATGATAATCATATGGTTTAAAGTTAAGAAGGTAGAAACCATGTATCTTTGTCAAATGACAAAGATTACAAGAAGAAAAGAATGTCAAAGTACGGAAAAGGGACATTTTCTCCTGGGACAGTCATTCAGGTGCAGATAGGAAACTCTTGTTGATTCCTGCTAATGGAGGAGGCATTAGCCAGATAAAGCCAAACATTCACTTTCAACGTCTTCCATAATTGCTACTGAGACTACTGACAGAAGTCAACCAGTTAGGGGTCATCTGTCCCAATATACAAATGCATGTCTTCTGAGAGACAAGCTAAAGAAGTTTCTCAAAATTCGGTGGACAGTATAGAGGAGAAAAGAAAAACCACAAATATCATGTAAATAAGTAGTTACTGACTTAAGAATTCCCTATTTACCCATAACCCTTGATGGGAACTGTGATCTCTTTATACACTATTATAGAAGTACATAATTATAGACTTTCCAAAACGGTATTTCTTTTAGTCATTCACCTAAAATAGCTCTTTCAAAGCTGTTAAGCTTTTATCATGTGAAGACCCAAGAAGATATTTACTTCACTCCTCACTGACCTAAGAGAGAAAACAACTCTCATTTTTAAGATGGTGCTAGCTTCCTGCCAAGAACACATGGACAGCCTTGTAAAAAAAAAAGTCTGGCTTGGGCTATTTGGGCATGAAATCAAATTGCTATTAGATCGAACCTCATTTAAGTAATTAAATAGTGACACTGACTGATCATCAGTGATTGTTTCTTCAGTCCCTCATGAAGGAAATCTTGTCACACCCACTTGTCCTGACTTTATTACTATCCAGTGAGGGTCCTATAAAAGTAAAATGCCAGGTGGGTCTGATGGCTTCAATATATCTCATTACTGAAGCATAGAGCATAATTCTTACTTAACAAAGAGTAAGTATTTTATGTGTGTTACGTACATTGGTCCCACCAAAGAAACAAAGTATGTCTCTATTTCCCAGAAATCATATCAAATCCCCCAAAGACACTTAAGAGTGCTGCTTGGATCACTTGCTGAGTGGGAAGCCCTGCAGATTGAGCATTTGATTGACAGTCCTGCAAAAGTCACAAGGAATGTGCGAGAGGTAATGGAGATTCAAACAAGCAAGGGGTGGGAGCGGGCTTAGAGGTATGGGGAAAAGGAGGAGGAAGAAAGGGAGAGAGAAGTGGAGAGGGAGTAAGAAAGATGCAGATGAAGCATTGCAGAAGGAAGAGGACAGCATAGGCCAAGAGAAAGGTGAGTGGAGAATGAAAAAGAGAAATATAGGACCTTGGTGAGAAGGCAGCATGGGAATGGTGTGTGGAAGAACAGTGGGTGTAAGACATAGGATCCCATGTTAGAAAGGCAGGCTGGAGAAGGACTGACCTCAGAGGGTTAGGATTGCCATTGCCAGGATGAAGAATTTGCATTTGGATTCTGCAATGGTGGAGATTTGAGGAGAGGAGAGGGCGACGTAGAAGCATCTCATCCCATTGGGGCTTTGGAAGACTACTGAGCAAGCTATTAAGACTTGGTGTGCAGTGCTTCAGACACCTAAACTCAAAGCACCCTTATCAAGAATCTAATCTCTCAGCCAATTGTAGTGAAACACAGGCCAACCTGGATGTATCAGATATGAGAAAAACTTGCAGGCAATCCTCTCTGGTATTTCTTAGTCTCCAGATCCTCAAGCAGGCACGTGCTGCGCCCTCTGCCTGGGACTCACTTCCCCAGGTATTCTCATGGCTGTCCTTCCTTTCGTTAAGCTCAAATATCATCTTTACAGGGAGGCCTTCCCTAACCATCATTCTATCCCTTTGTCCTGCTTTATTTTTTCTTCATATCAAATGCTTATTTGTTTATTTTTTTGTTATCTACCATGTTTCCCCAAAAATAAGACCTAGCCGGACAATTAGCTCCAATGCATCATTTGGAGCAAAAATTAATATAAGACCCGGTCTTATTTTACTATAACATAAGACCCGGCCTAATATAATACAACATAATATAGTATGATATAATATAATATAATATAACATAACATAACATAATATAATATAATACCGGGTCTTATATTAATTTTTGCTCCCAAAGACGTATTACAGCTGATTGTCCAGCTAGGTCTTATTTTGGGGGAAACATGGTATATCCTCTAATACAGGGATCATCAAACTTTCTATAAAGAGCCAGACAGTAAATATTTTTAAATTTATAGACCATATAGTCTCTGTTGTAACTATTCAACTCTTCCATTGTAACACATAAGCAGGATAAACAATGTATAACTAAATGGGTGTGGTTGTGTTCAATAAATCTTCATTTACAAAAATAGGCCAGATTTGGTCATGGGCCATAGTTTGCTAACCCCTGTTCCACTAGAAAGCTCCATGAGGTCAGTAAAACAGTCTATCTTACTCACACTTGGATTTCCAGTGCCTGGTAATCCATGAATGAATGAATCCATGAATCCATGAATCCATGAATGAATGGAGTTCTATGGAAAACAGATAAGAATGTAGGAATAGGACATCCATGTGAATCTATATGAGGTCTGACAATTAAGTTCATGAACTTTTTGCAGCAATATTGCTAACCTTTTTTAATATCAGAGGTATTATTCCTTATGAATTTGTACCAAATGGACAAACAGTTAACCAAGTTTACTATTTGGAAGTGCTGAAAAGTCTGCATGAAAAAGTTAGACGACCTGAAATTTTCGCCAACAATTCTTGCATCATGACAATGGCACCAGCTCACACTGCACTGTCTGTGAGGGAGTTTTTAGCCAGTAAACAAATAACTATTGGAACACCCTCCCTACTCACCTGATCTGGCCCCCAATGACTTCTTTCTTTACCCGAAGATAAAGAAAATATTGAAAGGAAGACATTTTGATGGCATTCAGGACATCAAGGGTAGTACGATGACAGCCCTGATGGCCATTTCAGAAAAAGAGTTCCAAAACTGCTTTGAAGGGTGGACTAGACACTAGCATGGGGGCATAGCTTCCCAAGGGGAGTACTTTGAAGGTGACTGTAGTGATATTCAGCAATGAGGTATGTAGTACTTTTTCTAGGATGAGTTCATGAACTTAATTGTCAGACCTCATATATATTTGCTTTGTGATGATTAATTTTATGTATCAACTTGGTTGGGCCATGTGCCTAGAAATGTGAACAACCATTTTTCTGACTCTTTCTGTGAGAGTGTGTTTGATGAGATTAACATTTAAATCTGGACTTTTGAGTAAAACAGATTGCCCTCCATAATGTAGGTAGGCCTTATCCAATCAGTAGAAGGCATAAAGATAAAAAAAGACTGATTTCTCTTGAGCAAGAGGAGATTCTGCCAGCAGACGGCCTTCGGACTTAAACTTCCATATTGACTCTTTTCTGGTCTCCAGCTTACTGGCCCCCCCTACATATTTTGGATTTCCAGCCATCATTATCACAAGTCACATAAATTAATTCCTTAAAATACACACACATGCACACACACACACACACACACCCACACACACCCCTATCGGTTCTGTTTCTCTGACTAGTAAACACATTAATATTCAGCAGATTTACTCCATTGACAAAGTAGGAAACCAGTTGGTCCAGTTAGTTCATTAGAACTGGAAGCCTTAAACTGGGTTGTGTGCATATCACTGTCACAACAGAGCGTTCAATGGTGGCCTGTGGCCTTCAGGAAAATGTTTCTTAGTACAAAAGAGCTTTCTGGGCCTGGTTTCCACCTACCTCCACCTTTCCATCCATTCAACTCGAGTGTGCACCTTACACGAGAGCCATACAGTACCACTCACTGCTCACTGCTTCCTGATGCCAAGCTCTCTCAAGTTTCCATATTTTGGCATACACTGTACCCTCTGCCTGAAATGACATCCCACTGCCTTTTCACTTGGCTAAGTCCTCTCCATTCTTCAAAACGTCCCCAGCAGCCCCCACAGAATAGGGCCAGGTGCCCCACCTGTAAGCCATTACAGCATGTGCACTGTGTGACAGTTGTTGGTTTGCTTTTGTCTTTCTGAGTGAGTGCCAGCCTCCCTGAGGGCAGCAATTCCTGTTCATTTCTCTGCTCACCTCTTCCCACCTCCATGTCTGTACCAGACATGCAATGAAGGCACTAGTGGACAATTATATCTACAAACACAAAAAATATTTTAAGAAATTAAACCAAATATAAGACGATTTGCTTACTTGCAACCTGTGAGAATACAGATTAGTGCCACCCAAGGAAGATGCAAAGCCAGATTCCAGGTGTACCAAGTTCTACCCTGGCTGGGTAGAACTCCCTGTGACTTGAAGAAAGATTGCTCAGAGTGAGCCCTGAAAGAGAGAAGTACTGTGAATGCCCTCTCAGTTCTGCACCATTTTTCTTCCCAACTTCTTAAACACTAATGTGGTGGGAGTTGGGTGGGAGGTGGAGTGATCAAAAACCAGCCAGAGCCTGGACAACCACATTCAGCTCTCCCATTCAAACGTGTTCAGCTCTACCTATGGGAGTAATCTGGGGTCCCATAGCTCTAATTTTTCAATAGGCATTAATAGGAAAACAGATTTACCTTCTAGCAATGAATAGACCATTTAGCTGACGCACATCTGATCCATAACGGCTGGCTCACCTGGTTGACAAGAGCTCTTATAGGAGCAGCGTGCTTAGTGGATGGCGCCTGACAAATTGAGTTTAGTTCAATCAGGTTCTAAGACCATAGGCTCCCTGGTTCTATCACTGACTTGCTCTAAACCTTTTATGCTTCATGCTTTTATTTCTCAGTGCCTCAGTTTCTGCATCGGTAAAACAGGGAGAATAATTCTTACGGCCTGCCACAGAGGAGGGCAATGCAAACCGCAAGTCAGTGCCTGTAAAGCACTTTCATTTCCATTACTTCCTCTCTGTGGATCTGAAGTATGATTATTATTACTGAAAATGTCAGTGATCATCTGAAGGGGTGATTCCAACCAAAAGTCTTTCTTCAGAAACATTTCATAAAGGAAAAGTGAAAGTGTGCACAAACTTCTTGGAGCTATCATAATTAGTCCCAGTAACAGTTGGGCTATTCTTTTTTTTTTTTTTTCAGTTCATGTATAATCAGATTCTATAAAATTGAAAACATCCAACATCTGTGTTGAAAAACTTGTACAAAGCCAAGAAGTCCCCCAAATGGGTATGCGTGGACTTCACTGGCACTGCAGCCAGATGTATTTTTGCCCAACTACTCTTTTCAACCTTTAGGAAAAAAAATTATAATTGGATTTTCACACTTAACAAAAACCCTTGCTTGGTTTCCTTCCCTAGGTTTTAAAAATGTATCTTTTCTGATTAATTGCAAACTTAAGACTATCCTTAAACAATCAGAAATTTCTAGGGAAAATAATCTTTTAATGAATAATTTTGTAACCATGTAAACTTTTACAAGGACAAATACTAGTTAACATTTATTGTCCCTCCATGATGGGAAGTACTTAAAAGATATTATCTCATTTATTCTTTGCATCCAGTCCATGAAGCAGGCACTACCGTGTTTTCCCAAAAATAAGACCTAACCGGAAAATAAGCCCTAGCATGATTTTTCAGGATGCTCATAATATAGAATAAGCCCTAATGCGTCCTTTGAAGCACAAATTAATATAAGACCCGGTCTTATTTTCAGGGAAATATGGTAGGGCTTATTTTATAATACGAGCATCCTGAAAAATCATGCTAGGGCTTATTTTCCAGTTAGGTCTTATTTGGGGGAACCAGTATTTCTCTATTTTACCGGGAAAGAATCCAAGGAACAGATTGATGAGGTGACTTGCCCAAAGCATCACTAGTACGGAAAAAAGTAAAGTGTTTTGGTTGCATCTTGATGTTTGAAGGAAATTTTCACTTAATTCAATCTTAATACAGCAAGAATCTGAGACAATCTTTGATATAATAAAGTTATCCCTACCAGATTAAACCACTGTCTTCCCTGGGGAGAGCTGCACAGAGACTTTAATATAGTTCTCAGAGATCAGACAGTTTGGACTCCAGGAAACAATTTGACTCCAGAATTTGCCCCAGTTTCTTCCATCTTCTTTGATATTCTCCGGGAGGAAAAAAAAACACACACACACACTAACTTATTTATCTATTTGCTAAAGAAAAGCTGTCTCAATTCCTGTTGTTTTCAGCACGCCGTCCAACAGCATCCAGAAGCTTCCTCAGGGAAGTAGGGGAATTTGCTGGATTGTCAACCAGCCTTAAAAAATCTTCTGGGGGCTCCATCGAAGGGCTTTGTGAACAAAGATAAAGAGAACACACTAGCGTTGCCTGTTCCATGAAAAAGGGAACGCACACAACAAATCTTGATTACAAAATCTCATTTTACAAACTCAAGGTAAGAGGCACTGCCTGGGGCACTGGCCCAGCCCCCATAGGGTTGTCCTGCCATGTACTTTCTGAGCGAAGACCTGAATCAACTCCAAGGGCTGGGTTAGATGAAACCGGAAGGGTTTATGTGCACAGCATTTAACTTTAAATATTTCTTCATGGAAATTTACAATGCACACAATTTACATATTCAATACCAGTGACAATTTACTTCTCCCATCTGAACAGGGCTTTCAACTATGCCACTTGAACTAAATTAATAAACAGTAATTACAGAATGTTGTGTGAGCTAGCTGTTGATGTTGAGCAGATTCTAATCAACACCTTCTTTTAAGGGCCAATTAAAGCTGAATGTATGCAATATAAACATCTCCGAGTATTTAGACATGAACCACAGAACAAGGTAAAAAAAAAAAAAAATTAAAATCTGAAAAGACTAGGGATTAGCCAGTCAAACCTAGAGAGATGAACCCTTTTCAGCAAGTCTCTAAAGTCATGTTAATTTCTTCAAATGATGAGATTTTTGTGAAATGGGGAGGAGCTCCAAGGACTCGTTAAGCCAAACCCCATCCGTTTTGAGATTTCTCCAAATCTTGTATTACTTTCCATATGCTTTAAGTTTCATGGCATTTTTTTTAATTGCCTCAAATACTTTTCTTCTTAATTCATGTGCATCTCAGCGAAAACTTAATCTCCATATTTCTGACTTATTTATGTATGAATCAACTCTGTGTTATTTGGTGTCTAAAAAACCTTTCCCTAGACCCCATCTTTGGCCATCCAGGCGTTACACAAAGCACAGAGTGTGCCCCAGGCCCTTTTATGGGAGTTTACATCCAAATACATAGAACTCACAAACCACTGAGGAGAAGGATTAGAAGATACGGAGAGGAGAAGTAGGATAACCTCTCAATCACCTGTTGTCCTCAGACCAATTGCTTCTGTTTTTTAACATGGCGCCATTCCGCACAGGTTTCACGGCTCTGGGAAAGGGAGTGAAGGGGTGACATTCCAGTAATGGCAAAAAGCTCTGGATAATAGAACTACAATAGTGACAGATGTATGGGGTAGCGAATGGGTTTCTCCAATAGTTGGGAGAAACTGGCAACCAGGTTTCTTTCAAAATATGCATCTCAAGAGGTTAGAATGAGAGCAAGTTCCCTGTAAATACCACTTTCTCCGAGACAGAAGATGGCATCCCTGTGAGAATTCTAGAATAAGCCTCGTATGAGGGGGTGCATGAGGACACATTCATGGGCCCCATGACCTGTGAACCCGCCTTCCTCTTTCTACCTTAGCCCCCAAGGCTGAACCTCACGGTGCCCTGCTTCCCTCAGGATAATTCACTCCTGCTTTCATAATATACCTTGTCCATCTTTCCTTCCTCTTTTCTTCTTTTCTACTCAAATTTCTGTTTATTCCTCCTGGACTTGCTCTTTCTCTGTCTGTTGAAATTATACTCAAGGCTAAATTCAGGCTTAATCTCCCAGGCTCTCTGTCTCTCTCTCTCTCTCTCTCAAATTTTCTATCCTTCTTTAATTCATATTTGCTAAAATTTAACCATAAATTGCTTTGACGTAATGCTCATAAAAGCTGATTTTGGTTAATTACCCACTCCATTACAGGTATGACCATCTTCCCATCTGTCTGAGGACAGAGATTTTCTACTTACATGGCTTCGCCATAGCACCTAGCATAGGACTATTTATGTGAGTAAGCACTAAATGTATATATGTTGAATGAATATGAATGAAGCTTTCTTTAAAGTCAACAAAGTCTCTGTTTGGCTTCAAATATTTCCTCAATAAAATTTGCAAGTATAATGATAGCCTCTGTGTCAGAAATCAAAATTTTAAGATAGTTCTTATTCACAAGTCACATATTAAAGTGGGAGAATTATGGAGCCATGGGGTTAGGAGAAATAATTTTATCCCATAGTCCTGCTTCTGAAGAGGACTTTACTAAATATACTCTAGAAATATAGTTGCTGAGTTTTGCTCTATATATGATCATAACCACAGTAATAATAATAGTGATCATTTGTTGAATGCTCACTACAGGAAGGAAAGGGGCCCTCACTGCTGTCACTCGTGCTTACGCCTGAGGCCTAGAAGCCAAATTTCTGTGGACATAAGCCAGGTACGCCCATGGACTGGTACCACCAGGAAATATGCCCCAGGCTCTCCCATCTCTCATCTTTGATCCATTTGACAGTTCCTTTCTTGTTGTTCTTCTCTTTACACTTCTTAGCAATATAATCAAGGCTCTTTGTAATCTACCCTCAACTTACTTTTTGCAGTCTTTCCTCCAGTTAGTCACCACAGTTCCCCTAGGTTTCAGTGGGTTTGTTGACATTCCCTGACTACGCCATGTTTTCAGTACCATTAGATCTTCATGTATGTTTTCCCTCGAGAATCTCTCCTACCTCATCCAATGCACAGACAGTCTGGCGAACTTATATAGAACTTTCCTGACACTGGTCAAATGTGAATTCCTCTTAAAAACCTTCCCTGAACCACATAGGCTGGTTAAGTGGCTCCCTTTTAGCTTTCAAAGGCCCTAATTAATTGCAATGTTTTGGCCACTTTCTATTCCCATTGTCCTGTGGGTCTTGGCATTGCTTCATATATTCTTACATTGCTACAACAGGTCGTATCCTCCCTAAATCCAAATGTATTCCGTCCTGGCATTCTCTGCCTTTATAAACCTGTGCCACAGTCATCCCTCCTGGGACAGCACAGTATTAACTCTCTAGCCTGGGCTTTGGTATCAAAGAACCCAAGTTTCCAGTCTTAGATTTACTACATTTTAACTGTACAATCTTGAAGAAAATGCCCAAGGGCCCTGAGCCTTTAAGTGTGCCTTCCTTGTACAGCTGTTATAAAGATTAAATGACTAGCATAGGACAGACATATAGGTCAATGAAATAGAATGGAGAGTCCAAAAATAAACCATTATTTTTTTTATGATGAATTGATTTTCTACAGGGATGTCAAGACAATTCAACAGGAAAGAATAGTCTTTAAATAAAGGGTGCTGAGACAATTGAATATGCGCGTGCAAAAGAATGAAGTTGAACCCCTACCTCACAGCATATATAAAAATTAGATCAAAATGGATCATAGATCTGAATATAAAAGCTAAACTATAAAACTCTTAGAAGAAAATATAAGAGTAAATCATTGGGTTAGGACAATGATTTCCTAGATATGACATCAAAATGCACAAGAGACAAAAGAAGAAATTGATACACTTCATCAAAATTAAAGATTTTGGGGTGTCAAAGGACACTATTAACATGAAAACACAACCACAGACTAGGAGAAAATATTTGCAAATCGTATCTCTGATAAGAAACTTATATCCAGAATATATAAAGAACTCTTAAAACTGAACAATAAAAATACAATAACAAATAACTCAATTTAAAAGTAGGCAAAAGATTTGAAGACATTTCTCCAAAGAAAATACAAAGGGTGCCAAAAAATGTATACACATTTTAAGAAAGGAAAAACTGTATTAAAATTGTAATACTCAATATATACCAATAACAAAAGATGAATACAAGTCACGTTTGACTTCTGCAATTACAAGAGGTGCTCGAAGTGGTTACCATCAGTGTAATTTTAATACAGTCTTTTCCTTTCTTAAAATGTGTACCCATTTTTTTTTGGCACCCTCTGTATACAGATGGCAAATAAGCACATGAAAAGATGTTCAACATCATTAGTTATTAGGAAAATGCAAATCCAAACCAACATGAGATGCCACTTCACACTCACTATAATAGCTAAAATTAAAAAGATAGATAATAATAGTTTGACAGTTCCTCAAAAAGTTAAACATAGAGTTACCATCTGACCCAGCGATTCCACTCCTATGTAGATATCTATAAATATCGAAAACATATGCCACACAAAAACTTTTAGACCAATGTCCATAGTAGTATTAGTCATAATACAGTAGTCCCCCTACTGGTTTTGTTTTCTGAAGTTTCAGTTACCCATGGTCGACAACGGTCTGAAAATATTAAATATAAAGTTCCAGAAATAAACAATTCATAAATTTTAAATTTCACACCATTCTAGGTAGTGTGATAAAATCTTTTGTTGTCCCTCTCCTTCCTGCCTGGGACATGAATCATCTCTTTGTCCAGTGTTTCTATAATCTATATTCTACTCACCATTAGTCATTTATGTAGCCATTTTGGTTATCAGATCGGTTATCAGACACTTTGAGAGAGAGTGAGAGAGACCATATTCACATAACGTTTATAACAGTATATTATTATAATTTGTCTACGTTATTATTAGTTATTGTTATTAATCTCTTACTGTGCCTGGTTTATAAATTAACTGTATCATAGCTATACGTGAATAGAAATAAACAGTATATATAGGGTTAGGTACTAGTATTAGCAGTTACAGGCATCCACTGGGGGTCTTGGAACATATCCCCTATGGATAAGAGGGGACTACTATTGTCAAAAAGTGGGAATAATTCATATATCCATCAAATGAAGAAGCAAAATATAGCATATCCATACAATGGAATATTCTTGGGCAATAAAAGTAATAAAATACTGATAGATGGTTCAACATGAATGAACCTTGAAAACATGCTAAGTAAAATAAACCAGACACAAAAGGCCATATATTGAATTATTCCAATTATTCCAATTATGTGAAATGTTCCAAATAGGAAAATCCATAAAGACAGAAAGTAAATTAGTGGTTGCCAGTGGCTAGGGGGCTGAGGGGAATAATGAGTGACAGCTGATGGGTACGTATTTCTACTTTGGGTGATCAAAATGTTCTGGAATTAGATAGTGGTGATGATTGCACAACTCTGTGACTATACTCAAAGCACTGAATTATATACTTTACAGGGGTGGATTTTATGGTATGTAAATTATATCTCAATTAACCTGTTATAAAAATGATTAAAATTAATTAAAATTTAAAAAGATTAAATGAGATATTGGCACATGCTAAGTGCACAGTAAATGCTGGTTGATATCATAATGTATACCTCTGTTCTTTCTGTATTCCTCTTATCCTTCTGTAATGTCCAGATTGATTTCTTGTCCTTGAAGATAGGGGCTATGACTCACTTAGCACCTGTGCCTTGTTTATTTCTCTCTGTCCAGTTACTGGAGAGGTGTTTGACATAGAGAAAACTATATATAACATAACAACATAAAACATAACAGTAGTAGACAAATTAAAATGAATGAGTGAGTGAGCAAGTGAGATTTTCGCAGACATAGTCAGCACCTCTATATTATACTAGGCTTGGACTTAGACATTTTCAGGAAAACACAGACCAGTCTGCAGGGATGAAACAGTTCCATGGACATACCATAGCTATTTGCAGTCCTGAGTTTGCAGGGAAAGAGAGAAGGGCACAAACAGAGATGCGGTACTCCTAGTGGTAATCTTTGAGGTCTTACTTGGTCTCACCCTTTCACTGAGTTTCTCTGTGTTCTCCTGGGTTAAAATTCTTCAGAAATTAACAAATCCAAATTTCAGAACACAGAAAAGCTCAGAGCTAACCAAAAGCCAAGGTTTTCAATTACTTTTATTCTAAACCACAACTTTCACACAAAAAGCTGCCAGCAGCTCCTCCTGAGCTCTGCTGAGATAGCATAAGTTGTAATTTTGTAATTCCAGTTCTGTTTTACATAGGACCCCAGTCTCCTTTCCTGTACCATGAGACACAGGCAATCAGTCACAGCATATTTCCCAGCAAGACTAAATATGGCCTAAAAATCTTTCTCAGTACAACACTCCAAGAAACCACTACCAACCTGCTTCACTTATCTATTGCTGCATAACAAATCGTCCCAAAACGTAGTGGCTTAAAATAACAACCATTTTATTATCTCTTACAAATCTTTGAGTTGACTGGGCCCAACTAGATGGTTCTTCTATCTCATATAATGATGCTTGGGCGGCAGTTATCTGAAAACTTAACTAGCCTACAATTTCCAAGATGGCTTATGTACATGGCTGACAGCTTGTGCTGGCTTCCAGGTGGAAGCTCAGATGGGACCATCCATTGGATAACCTCAGTTCTTCTCTACCTGGCCTCTCTGTATCACTTGGGCTTATCACAGCATGAAAGATGGGCCCTGAGAGTGGAAGCTGCCAGTCCCAGAACATCAATCATTTCCACCACATTCTCCTAGTCCAAGTCAGTCACGTACCAGCCCACATTTGAGTGAAAGAGAAATAACCTTCACCTCTTAGTGTAAAGAGCAGCTGGTGACTATTGCTAGGAAAGGAATTGTTGGGAGCCAACTTATGAGAGTTTCTACAGTCCTCTTGCTGACCATAAAAATTCATGTTCCTCTCATGTGCAGAATATATCCCCTCCCTCCCTAGAGCCCCCAAAGTCTCATCCTATCACAGGAACAACAATAGCTCAAAGTCTGAAATTTCATTATCTAAAGCAGGTACAGTTGCAGATAGTGCTTTTAACGTGTGGTTCCTTGCATACAGCTCCTCAGGTATGGTCTCTCAAGTGCAAGGACCTGTGAAGTAGAAAGATAAGTTTTCTAGTCTCCACATACCCAAAATATCACAGTGAGAAATGGACAGGATAACTGCAATCGACACTCCCATTTATAAACACAGCAGAGGTACAGAGGCACATAAAGTTCACTGGTCCACAGCAATTCTGAAATCCTCCAACTCTCAAGTCAGGGAATGTTTCTGGAGTAGAATTCTGTTCTGCTCCTTGAAGTCGTAGTTTTCCATGGCTCTTGGCTCTGCCCTCTGAGCTCTTGGCTTCACCTTCTGAGTCATTCTTTCTTTTCCATTAGAAATGCTTTATATTTGCAGCAGAATAGATTTCGCAACTGCTTTCTGACCATTAGAGGTTAGGCCCTCAGAGACTTTTTTTGATTTTGTACTATGTCTGCCCCTTTTAGTCCAATTGATATAATTATTTTAAATTTTTGTAGGCTTGCTATATATCAAATTATAATTCAATCCATTCAAAATAACCCACACCCATAAATCTTTCCAAAATAAGTTTCTCTCTACCTTGGGTTGAGAATCAGGATGCTATAGGGAAATGCCATTCAAACCCTTAGAAACTCTTGTCCAGCTGAGAAGATAGAGGAAACAAGGCCTTAAGGTTCTTAACACCCCATTGTCCAGCTCAGAGGATCTACAGGACACAACCGTAAATCTTGCTGAGGTTTTCACAAAGGTTCTTACAACCATAACTTTGATCCACTCTTGACCTTCCGAGGCCATGTTTTACTGGCAGTGTCATGGATTAATCTCTGCTTCCAGGTTTTAATTTAAGAAACTTTATAGGCTGGAGAGGTTGCAAATTAGGAACTATTTTATTTTCCAACTCAGCAGATCCTGAGTTGGGAATGTTTCCTCCTGATTCTGCTTGAAAATGAAACAGTTCCTTCTTTAATTTATCTCTTCCTATCTGTGCCCCATCAGGCACCACTAAAAGCAATCGCTTGGCCCTTTCAACATTCTACCTGATAATGTCCTCAGGAAAATCAACAAGTTCATTAGGTATATATTTTCTACCTTCCATGTTTTTGCAGTGCCACTTACTGACACTGCGTAAGTCAAGCCACCTTTCCTCTAGCCTCCGACACAATTTTATTACTATTATTCTAGCTTTCATTAACATTCTTTTTCAAGACACTTCTGAACTTCACTCAGTGCCTGGTGTCACAAGTTTATGTTTTTGCTATAGCAATGCTCCTTTTCTAGGTACAAATTATTGTTTTAATAGTTTATTCATTGTAGAAAATCATTAAAACAACGATTTTTATTGTTTCTCTCAATTCTGGCAGTCAGGAATTTGGACAAGGCACAGCAGAGATGGCTTAACTCTGCTCCTCATATCTTCTGCTGGGACTAAAACATCCGAAACAGCTTCTTCACTTGTGTGTCTGATACTTCAGCCAGGACAGCTCAAATGGCTGAGGGATGGCTGAAATGGCTTGACTGAGGTCGTATGTCTGGAGGCTCAGTTTTTTGCTGGATTCCACGGTTCTCCTTCAGGGAGTCTCTGGGTCTCTCACTTTCCACGTGGAATCTCTAGCAGGGCAAACTTCTTATATGGCAGCTCAGGGCTCCAAAGAGCAAAAAGAAAACACTGCCAGGCCTTCTTAGGCCCCAGCTGGCATAACCCTACTTTGGCTGGGTTAAAACAAGTCAGAGGAGCAGCCTCGATTCAAGGAGGGTAGTTACACAGTGGTATGGACACCAGGAGGAGTAATTCATTGGGGGAACCATTGTAACTCACTACCACACAATCGACTGGAATTGGCAAAGAAGATGAATTCTGTTTGCCATTTCTGACCTTTTGCAAGACCTGTGTGTTCTAGTCTGGAGCATATCACAGCTTGAAAGCAGATGTGTGTGCATCACATCATAACCTTGCCACATGCTGGTTCTGAGGCGTCTCGCACTAATGTGTGTCCTCTTCTTTCCCTCCCTTTACCACTAATCCCCACATATCCCTTGACAGACTCATGTAAACCATTAGCGTTTGGTTTGCTTCCTTCACTTATGTTGCCCATAGAGCATTTGGAGAAAACTGTTTCAGACGGCCTCAGCCAAACATTTACTATTAATAGCAGTTCCCACTTCTGGAAGGCCAACTGTTTGCACCAAAAATACAGATCAGAGACACCAGATAACCCCAACGCACAGACAGGGAGCACTTGTCTCTCCTCTGCTGTGGGGTAAATGGAAACTGAAAGCTCAAGTCTGGGGTAAGATGTAAGGAACACTGAAAATTTATCTACCAGAAGTGGACTTGACACAGAGTTATTGGGTGGGCTGCAGGAATCTGTAGACTCCCAACATTGAATGCAAAATTTTGGATGTTTGTGTAATGTTCTGGGGGCAAGACCCATTAGCTTTCATCAGATTGTTATTTTGGGGGCTTCTGACCTGAAAAGGACTAACAACCTGGTCTCACATAGAATTATGTGATACAGTTTTCCCATCACTCAAGGGCCAACCTACAAGTTGTCTTAAACCACATATTCCCACCTTATATGCAAGATTATACTTGTAGGCTTGATCAATCCTACATATTAGAGGTAAGAGCCATTTGGGTCTATTACTCTCCGCTGCATGATACTTTTTTCTCCTCTTTTGCTGTCCTCCTCTTGCCTTTATTTTCTTTCTTTCTCCACATCATTCCGTTTCGGCTCACCTCCTGGATATTCTATTTTTAAAAACATTGTAGCCATAGTCCTGTGCACGACTAGCTATTTCTAACATTGAGTGGCCTGTAATAGATAGGACATTTAGGTGGAAGAAATTGAATTACCTCATACCATGGAGTAACTTAATCTATGATGAAAACTAGTAAATTATAATGAAACTCTGGTGCCTGCTTCTGAATGCCTTTTGTGTCACTCAGAGATATGCTTTCCCTTAACAACAATAAGAATAGAGTTGACTTGTCAGATGGGTACTAGACTTATCAGGGTGATCACTTCATAAGTTACATAAATGTCTAATCACTATGTTGTACACCTGAAACTAATATAGTATTGTATGTCAACTGTAATTGAAAAAATTTTAATTAAAAAAAGAACAGAGTTGACTTATGTTGTAGTATATTCTTTTGATTAAATTATTCCAGTGATTTCCAATAATGTCATATGTGGAAGTGCAGAAATTTTCCCCTTTAATTTACAGTTTTCTGTTCCTTGTTGTGTATATTCCAGATAGGATAGAAGGAGGAGAAAGAATTGATTGTCCTATTGTCAAGGAGAAGTGCAGTTTCTTTATGTGGATGCAGCCATTCACAGATAACATTAACTATGCTTGTTGATTCAATTCATTAAATATCAAATGAATCAGGTGCCCAGTGGAGAACACAAAGAGGAGTAAAACAATTTACCTACCTTCAAGCTGCTTATACTCTAGTCAGAAAGACAAAGAAGAACATAGACAAATAGGAAGAGGGAGTGGATAATTAGACTAGAGGTCTACTAGTCTCAGAGTGAAAAGAGGAACAAGGAATTTACTACCTTTCACCTCTGCCTTCAGTTCCTTCTAGAGCTCTGTGCTCTCTCCGTTGCTTGTCTTAAATAAAGAAATCAAAGGAGTAACAGTGAAAGTAGAAGCACCTCGCACTCCAGCCTACTGTCTTTTTTCCCTTTTCCCTTCCATGCTTTTGTCTCCCTCTTTCTGTTCTTTGGCCCAGGCGATGGACACTTGCCTATTTTGACCTCCCCTTCTCTGCCTTTCTGCACTCCCGCCCCTTCTCCTCCTCACCACGTCACCTCATGGATCCTCTTTCACCCAAAGAATATGTGTTGATCAGCTCACATATCCACGCTCCATCCTAGGCCCTAGAGACCCAAAGATGAATACAATTACCGTCTAGAGAAAGCTTTTTTTTTACCAAACTCTCCATCCCCCAGGGATCTACCTTGCCTTCATATTGTGTTCCTTTTTTTATTTCTTCCATTCTCTCTCCTCAGACTATTTTTATTTTTATCTCAACTGATGTTAGAAGCCTCCTATGAGAAAGAAAAAAATTATCTATAATGGAACAGGCACATTAAAACCCTCAGTTTCCTTGGAAATTACTGAACTCACGAGGGTTCTCATTGGGTTTTGAATTTTGAGAACTAAATTATAAGAAACTTTGTTTTTTCTAACCAGACTGTTTTAACAACCTTTCTAGCTCTTCTTCAGACATTGCTTTTTTTAAACTTCAGGCTGTTAGAATTTTCTATAAGCTCCAATCAATGCCAGATTATGAAGGAATGCCTTTTCAAAGTCCTAAACTTGAACTAAATATATCCAAGGTAGGAAGTCTGGAAGCAGTGGATACCCATATCTCTGTATGGGACAAGCCTGAATGTGCATATGGGACAGGATGTTGCTCAAAGAATTCAGCTGGTCTGTGTGATCTACTGATGTGCTGCCCAAGTTCAAGGGAACACTAGTAATAGTTAGTTTTTGATTATTCATGTATTCATTAATTTATTCACATAAATATATTCTGAGCACCTACTATGTAAGAGGCACTAAGCTGGATGTTGGGATTATAATGATGAAAAAGACAAACACAGTTCCTGCTTTAATGACATTTTCCATCCAGGTAGGAGTGCGGACAATCAAATATGTACAGTAATTCTAATAATGTCCTGCTTGTTGTGATAGCACTCATTATGTACCAGGCACTGTGCTAGATGTGCTGTATCCTTATCTCATTTAAAGTTCATAACACATTTATATGCTAAGCACTATTATTTTCCCCACTTTACATACGAGGAAACTAAGACAAAGTAGTGAAAAACCTCACCCAAAATCACAGAGCTCTGACCTCAGGTCTGTCAGACTCCTTAACCAGGGTTCTTATCCACCACACTACACAGTCTCACACAAAATGGAAGGACGGTACCCTGCTTGACATCATAAATTGACGGCTGTCAGGATTGGGAAAAAACAAAGAGCAGCGACATTAACAGTGTCTTGAGCTACTCATCTGCAGAGAACTCTCCCATGAGAATTAGAAATAAGATAACATGTTTTAAAAAGGTCTCTCTCTATGACCCAAACCATTTTCTAATTCTAAGAGTGAAAAGAATCTCTGAAAAATGAATAAAAGTGATAAAAGAATTGTTTTTTAAAAAGAGATTCTCACTCATTTTCACAAAGGCTATATTCGTATTTCCAAGGCTTTCTCAGAAAGTCAAGACTATAAAGAAAAAAATAAAATAAAGACTAGCTCCCCTTCTTAAGAAGAAAAAAAAGAGACAGAGAAAGAAGAGACTATTCATAAAATTATAGTTTAAAAATTTTGCATTTGGCCAAGGTCAGTAGACTGCCCAGGTTCAGACAACCCCAACTGGAACCTAAAGTTTGTAAATAACCCATGTCTCATTCCCTCGAGTGTGATGGGACATATTCCTACAGCTGTTATTGCCATTTAGCAGGTCAGAGGAAAGCCACTATTCTTTGACTTTTCCTAGGAAGAATTTCTTTTACCAGTAGAAAAGGATAAAAAGTTAATTCTTGTAAAAAGAAGAGGTCTCAAGAAAATGGGTCTAAAAAATAGTCCACTCTGGCAAACTTGCTTCATACAGAATTTTCTACTACACATTTATTTGCAGCTGATACATAATCTCTTAAGATAACTAGTGCATGAACGGCTTGTTGAAATGCTGATTCTGGTTCTGGCTTTGAAATAAACAACATGGTGAGTTTTTGCAATCACTTCACCGTCCTAGACCTAGTTTTCTTTTCTATAAAATGAGAGTATTTAGCCTTTATACTTCTTCTACCTTTAATAATCTGTGATTGTATTCCATGGACTCAAACTGGATAGTTCCTTTTCCTAATTGTCTTTCCCATGGGAAACCAGACTCTCTGAGGATTTATAGCAAACCATATTTATGTCTGAGTAGGTAGGCCACACAGCCTCGATGGCCTTCCTCATGTTAGGAGAAGTATAAGATAGGGCAAAACTTAAGAGAAAATTAGAGTTAAAGATTATTTGTATAACTTCCTGGCCTGGGAAAACAAGAAGGTTCATACCAACTGAATTGAAAGGGAAGGAAACTACATTTTATGATTTATGTCACAATGATAATATTTTAAAATACCATGTTTCCCTGAAAATAAGACCTAGCTGGACAATCAGCTCTAATGCGTCTTTTGGAGCAAAAATGAATATAAGCCCGCTCTTATTTTACTATAAGACCGGGTCTTATAATATAACATAATATAATATAATATAATATAATATAATATAATATAATATAATATAATATAATATAATATAATACAATACAATATAATACTGGGTCTTATATTAATTTTTGCTCCAAAAGACGCTTTAGAGCTGATTATCTGGCTAAGTCTTATTTTTGGGGAAAAACGGTATTAATCTTCTGTGTACTTTTTACCTCTTCTTCTAAATTATATTTCATAGCAACCACTCTATATCTTGAACACAAAGGATGTAGAGAGAGTGCCACTTTAGCAGGGAGGAAGTAATGATGTGTGTGTAAGTGAGGACAAAGAGAGAGGTCCTCCCACCAGAAGAGAATTAAAATCTGTACTTGTAAGAGAGATGGTAGAGTAGATAAACACTGTGCCTGCTTCCTTTCATGAACAAATTAAAATTAGAACTAAATTACAGAACAATCAACCTGAAGAACCATCTGAAATCTGGCTGAACGAAAGTTTTATGACTAAGGGTATAAAGAAGAAGCCACATAGAGATGGGTAGGAGGGGTGGAGACGTGGAATTGGCTAACCCCAAACCTCTGTGTGGCAGTTGAGAATTGGAAGGAATATCTCAGCCACGGAGTTCCCCTCCTCCAGAGGAGTGAGGGTCCCCAGCCCCACACTGGCTTCCCCAGCCCAAAATACTAGTGCTGGGAAGATGAGCCCCCACAACATTTGGCTGTGAAAAATAGTGAGAATTTCAAATATCATGTGGGATAGAAGGCAGTGGGAAAACCAGGTGTCCTCTTAAAAGGCCCATGCACAGACTCTCACTCCCGGGCACTCACCTTGGGCTCCAGCGGAGGGACAATAATGGGGGGGCGAGGGTGTTAGAGACATACGGGGGCAGACTGAATTGTGTGGCTCCATGACAAAGGCTGAAGGACAGTTGGCATTTTCCTTGTGAAGGATCCTTCTCCCATGTAGGTGGCAGGCTGGTGCCATCTTTGCTGTATTGAGACCTCCCCCTATGCTTATGGCCAAATCAGAATCTGCAGCTCTGCCCTGCTGACTAACTGGGACCCTACTTCACCCAACTCGCCTATCGCCAGAGGCACTTTCTTCAAGAACAGCCAGCCCCACCCAAATGGCACTCTTTCTTGGAAAACTATCAGAGTCCTACAGACCCCAAGCGGGTGGTAACTTGCCTCGGTGTGCTCTGAGACTTGCTGAGTAGCTTCAGGCTTAGCACTGGCACCAAACCAGAATTTATATTAACCTTGTGACTACAACTCTTCACACTCTAGTGACTCCCTGAGACCCTGCCTCACCCAACTTGCATATTACACAAGGCTTTATCAGTAGCTGAACCTTAAGGGAGCTGGCAGATGGCAGCCCGCCTCGGGGTGTCCTGGAATTTTGCAGAGCTACCCCAAGCCCAGCACTGGTGGCAAATATCCTCAGTTCACAATGTGGTCTCTCCCATGCACCTCTAGTATTAGCACAGGCATTGAACAACCATAGATTGCTTTGTAGCTCTTACCAGGTAGTCCCCAGCCAAACACAGTCATTGGTGACCTGGGCTTGCACCAGAGTCCATTCCAAGAGTCCCCAGAACCAACACACTTGGAGGTTGGCTTCAGAGCACAGCAGAGCACTGCCCAATTGGCTCTACAAGCGGAACACACAAAGAGCAGTCTCAACAGGTACCAGAGCTCATTGGGGCAAATCCCACTAAGTAGGAAAGCCCCCCTGCACAACAGCCTGTAAGCTGTGGACGTGGCCAAAACACCATAGCCAACCAGCCTGAGGGTCAATCTCACCAACGGATGTACCAATAGCAACCAAGGCTCAACTGTAACAGGAGGGTACACACAACCCACACAAGGGACTTTCCTGGAACACCCAGTGTGGGTGACCAGGGAGACTATGCCACTGGGCCCCACAGGGCACCTATAACATAAGGCCACCCGGCAAGACAAGGTGATGTAGCAGATCTACATAATACATAGAAAGAAACAGAGGCAACCAAAATGAGGAAACAAAGAAATACATCCCAAATGAAAGACCAGAAGGAAACTCCAGAGAAAGAATGAAACAAAACAGAGTAAGCAACCTACCAGAGACAGAGTTCAAAACACTTTTATAAGGATGCTCAAGGAACTTAATGAGAACTTTAACAGAGAGATAGCAAGCATAAAAAAGGACATAGAAGCCATAAAAAAGAATCAGTCATAAGTGAAGAATTTAACTGAAATCAAGAATGCACCAGAAGGAATCACCAGCATGCTAGATGAAGCAGAGGATCAAATCAGCAATTTGGAAGACCAGGTAGCAGAAAATACCCAAGCAGAACACCAAAAACAAAAAAAATCAGGATAATTTAAGACACCTCTAGGACAACATCAAGCATAACAACATTCAGTTCATAAGGGTACAAGAAGGAGATGAGAGAAAGCAAAGGATTGAGAACCTATTTGAAGAAATAATGTCTGAAAGCTTTCCTAACCTGATGAAGGAAATAGACATACAAGTCCAGGAAGCATAGACAGTCCCAAACAAGATGAACCCAAAGAGGCCCACACCAAGACACATTATAATTAGAATGGCAAAGTTTAAAGACAAGAAAGAATTTTAAAAGCAGCAAGAAAAAGGCAACAATTAGATTGGTGCAAAAGTAACTGTGGTTTAAAAGTTTAAAAATAATTGTAAAAACCACAATTACTTTTGCACCAATCTAATAATAAATTATAAGTGAGCTCCCATAAGATTGTCAGTTGATTTCTCAATTGAAACTTTGCAGGTGAGAAGGAATTAGCACAAAATATTCAATGAGGTGAAAAGCAAGGACCTGTAACCAAGATTCCTGTACCCAGCAAAGCCATCATTTAGAATCGAAAGACAGATAAAGAGCTTCCCAGACGAAAAAAAGAGCTAAAGGAGTTCACCACCACCACTTGTAACCAATGTTACAAGGAATGTTAGAGGAACTTCATTCAGATGGAAAAAAATCAAAATTATGAATAATAAACTAACAATAGCTACATATCTCAACAATTACTTTCAATGTAAATGGATTAAATGCTCCACTGAAAAGACACAGGAGGGCTGAATGGATAAGAAAACAAGACCCTTACATATGCTGCCTGCAAGAGACTCACTTCAGATTGAAAGACACACACAGACAGAATAGAAAGGGATGCCAAAAGATATTTCATAAAAATGGACATAAACACAAAAAGATCTGGGGTAGGAATACTTATACCAGACAAAACAGACTTTAAAACAAAGGCTATAACAACAAAGAAAGACCCAATAATCCCACTTCTGGGTATTTATTCGAAGAAACCCAATATGCTACTTCAAGGGGACGTGTGCATCCATATGTTAATTCAGGCTGTTAGCAGTTATTATTTCTTTGTGGGGATAGAACTCAGGGCCCTTGCTCCTTATTTGGATGATGGTTGTTGGCCCCTCTGCTCCTAGAGGTCATCCGCATTCCTCGCCATATGGGTTTTACAAACATGGCCACTTCGTCAAGTCAGCAAGGTAAGTTGGTAGAGTGAGTCTACTAGAAAGATGGGGTCTTTTAGAATGGAATGTAATCACAGGACTGATACTCATCCCTTTGCCATTTTCTGTTAGGTAGAAGCAATCACAGGTCCCCTACACACACGAGGGGAAGAGATTATACATGAAAACCAGGAAGTGGGGAATCTTCGGGGGTCACTCTCGAGTCTGTCAGCCACAAATACCAAAAGCAAAGAGGCCCTTGTCCTCGCCTGAGTCTCTGGGGAGAAACTGTTTTACAGAGTCCTGACATCACCCCATGTCCAGTATAGTATGTGGTGGCCATATCAGAGCAAAATCCTGGTAAGGCAGAGAGAGGGCCCCAGCTGGCCTTCTGGAGACTCCTTCCTTGTTATTGGAAGTATTCAGAAGTTCCTGAATGCTCTAGTAAAGAAACTGAAAAGTAACTGACTTGCTGGACAGTCAGCTTACCAGAGAAGTCATCATGCTGGAGCAAAATCACCCTGTGGCCAAGAGCAGCCCAGGAACTCACAGCCAAACCTCCAAGGCTACACAGCACCAGCTGAGTCAAACGAGAGGCCCACCAGGCCATTACCAAACTGAGAGTGATCTCAAGTTTCTAGCAGCAGATGCCAGCTGAGCAAGTGTTAATAATACAGGGGAAGAACAAAATCCAGCAGGGCTAGTGAAGACTTAGAAAGAGGCCGAGAGTCTGTGCAAAGACCTCTGGGAACCACTCCCTGTTGCCAGGGCAACAGAGTAAACTCCCCCATCTACCATTTTGAGGGGAGGATTCCAAAAGCCTGAACATTCACCTGAAAGAGATTGTTTTAAACCAAAAGAAGACTGACATATTGTTAATTGGCCCATTTAAAGTTCATGTTTGTTTTCCTGCTACCCCAGGGCTGGAGGAACTTGAAGAAAATTCCATCAGTTATAGAGAAATAAAGAAATTACATTTTCTTTGCACAAGTGGATTGTATGAGTAAATTTGTTATCTTGCTACACCTGCTATGGAACAGAGACTATATACATATGTTTTCATAGAGTTCTCCCACAATCCTATGGGGTAAGTGTTATGATAGTCCCATTTTACAAATGAAATCGAATCTCTGAGAGGTTAAGTAATTTGTGCAAGTTCACACAGCTGGTAAGTGGAAAAGTTTGTATAGAACCCAGAACTGTCTGAGTCTAATTCTTGGGCTCTATTCACTATACCTCTGTATTAGTCAGAGTCGGTTAACTCCTATAACAAGCATTCTCCAAATCTCAGTGGCCTTGCACGATGAAATTTTGATTCTCATTAATGTCACAGTCCAGTATAGGGTGGACTCTACACAGCCATTGGAAGAGCCACACTCTTCCATCCTCTGGCTCCATCCTCCTCTAAATCCTCAGAGCCCTTCCCACTCCCCAGGAAATAAGGGAGGAGAGATCATGGAGGGCCGCGTAAGGTGATTTTATGAACCAGCCTAAAAAAGGGGCACATCACTTCTGCCAATATCTATAGGCCAGAACCCAGTGGCATGATGTCACTTAACTGCAAAGAAGGCGTGGACATAGAGTCTAGGTGTATGACTAAAAGACAAAGGAATAGGATTTGGTTGACACATAGTATTCTTTGCCACAACCCCATATACTTTTTACCTGAAAGATGTACATGGCACGTTTCCCACCTCCCTCCCTCCAGAAGAGTTGCATTTTTCTATCATTAGGTCTGAAGGTCCAAATTCAGAAAATTAATCAGATAATAAAATGGTAAAGATAATAGATGGAGCCAGAACACTTCACGTTTGGTTTCATGACACTCTACATGAGTTATCTACGATCTATTTTGGTTTCATACAAAAGAAACCAACAGCTGAGGCCCATGACTAGCCTCTGGGTTGTGTGTAGGAAGAAAGTGAGCTATGCTTGATTTTACTTGCTTAGTGAAATCATAGAATAACCTGTGTTTGTGATGTGTCTCAGGCTTGGATGTTGGAGTTCCTGAGGGAAGAGAAATTCAAAACACCACAGTTGTTTTACTATTATATTGACTGGCCCTAACTGCCTAGGAAATCGTTCAGAAAACTGAGACTAATAATAGTTAAAACTTAGGACAGAAGTTACCATGTCATATTAAATTTTGTACGAGTATTCCCAGGATTGGTAGGTGCTTGATGAGTACTTAATTTGACCTTACCAATAAATGTCTTTTAATGGTAACTCTAGGAAGATGGGCTTAGAAAATGTGTTTTTGTTGGGGATAAAGACAATACCTTTCTTTTTAAAACTGATGTCTTGGAATAACGTTTTGCCTGATTAATGCAGAAACAGGATAAATCCTCTCCACCTGGCAATGGATGCCATGTGTCCCTGACTTAGGATGAGATTAGTGATATTCTAGCTGTGCTTTCTGCTGTCTTTCAGGATTTGATGGAGTAGATGAAGAAATCATGACTCAGGGGAGTTAGGTACAAGAAGAGCACTGGTCCCCTACCCTTAATTCAAGCTCAGTATCTCTGTCTTGATTTCCTGTACATATTGGGTTAGCATATAAAATCTGAAGAAAGGATACTAAGGGATACTAATGTAAAGACATTGGTAAACCAGTGGACTAAACCACTAGATTTGCCTAGGCATCATATGAGATATAAATAATTTTGTCTATCGCTCTGTACCTGAGAAAGAAACAATTGGGCAACGTTGGGTAACTTGGAGTCTGTCTTTCTGAAAGGCAACTTGGAGAGTAGAAAGAGCATAGACTCTGAAAGGAGACAGTCCTGAGATCAAAACGTAGATCTATTAGTTATGTACAGTAATATATTGACCTTGTAGGATGGTTATGAAGAATATGAGAAACTGCCTATTTAAAGGCTAAGTTATATATGTATTGTAGTTGTAAATAATATGATGAAGGGAGTTGGACTGCCTGATTCTAGGCTCTGCTTCTTACTAGCTGGGTAACCTCGGGCAAGTTAATTAACTTCACTGATCCTCAGTCTCCTCATCTGTATAATGGGTTTAATAACAGTACTCACCTAATAAACTTGTTATAAGGATCAAATGAATCAATGTCTGTAAAGTACTTAGCACGGTGCCTGGCACATAGTAGGTGTACAGTGATGGCAATTCTTAAAAATAATTACTAATAAAGTTCCAAGCACAGCTCCACACACACAAAAGACATCTAATGAATTATAGACCTGACTATTTTAACTCAAGATCTCCCCTTTGAAAGTGTAAAAAGAAAGTGAAGAAAAAGAAAGGGGGCATAAGTAGCTAATACAAAGTGAAAAAGTGATTCTTTCTTTACGGAGTTGAAGATGGGTAGAAAACTGAATGTGTCAATAAGTAAAAGAGTGAGGTTTCTTCATGAGCTTAGGGGCCATGATAGACATACTTGGGGACAATTTCATGCTCAGAAATTGGCATCGCCATCTTAGAGGAAAAGCTAAGAGGCCTGGTATGACTCAGTGGGCCTCATTCCAAAGACAAGGTATTGTTTTCAGACAGACTCAATAAAGTGTACGTGACCATGGAATCCAGCTAATGCACATCTTCAGCTTTACTAACGCACTCCACCCATACCTGTGTACTTGGGGACGACCATCCAGCTCAGAGCCAGATTCAGGCGGACAGCTGGGCAAAGGAGGCCAAAAAAGGAGGATGATTTGCCCAGAAATGGAGAAACTCTCCAGCTGGGGTTTCTGCTTTTCAAACCAACTCCCACATACCACTTAACAGGCAAGTGTATAGTATTCAGTTAAGAAAGGTTCTGCATTAAATAATAGACAAAGAGAATGGTGTATACATAGCCCCTACCGCCAAGCACCTCAGGATCCAAGACTCCTAAGAGAAGCCTTTTCCCAAGCAGCCCACCAGGCAATGAGATCAGATGGCAACTTTGCAAACTCATGTTTTATCTTCTTAATATAAAAGCCAATTCCCTCCAATTATCCATTAGAGGCAAAAGAAGAAGAGGGGAAAAAATACCCTATAGTAACTTCTAAAATCCAAACTGATTAATTTCTCAAATGAATAATTTAGATCTTAGACATGAAATCATTTGGAAAAGAGCTTCTACATTAAGTAATTTCATTCTATACCTTTCAACACCGGCGGATGCCACTATTTCACAAAACCTAATGCTTGTCCCATCTGCAACATGACTTCCAATACAACCAATCAAAGGGAGAAAGCTGAGACTAATGGTAGCGCATGTTCTCTTCCAATTCTAAAGAGGAAAGGGCAGGACAAGGGTGAGCTGTAGCCAGGTCAATCCCTTCAACCTAAGCAAATAGATCCTTATGGGTGAATGGTCAGGAATTGAGATATTAATCTAGAAATGTTATCTGGAGACTCGAAGGACTACCTGTCTCCAAAACCTGAGTACAACAGAATGCACCTCCCAACAAAGACTTGGTGATTATATTTTAATCTGCATTTAATGGCAAAGATTATCATAATAAATGTAAATTGTCATTATATGGTAGTTGTGTGGAAGCACATGTCTATAAGGCATGTCAGCTATATATATATATATATGGCATAGAAGGTAGGACCACGGGTTCAAATCATGACTCCACCATTTGCTACCTCTGTGACCTTGACATATCACTGCACCTCAGGTTACTAATCTATAAAATGGGAATAATAACACCACTTATCTCATAGTGTTGAAATAAAGATTAAATGATTAAAGTAATCCAGGTATATAACTTAATACACTATCTGACATACAGCACTCTTTCTCAGTTATTATTATTGTCAAACAATGTAGCATGGATTGTTTGAAAAAACCATTGTTACGTCTCACCTCCATGGTTCTCTCCAGACCCTTGAGCTATGAAAAGGAAGTTTTCCACATGAGTTGCTATGAGCTACTTTTCTAAGATCTCAGGCTTCAGAATCCACTAGACTTGATGCTCAAGCTACTTAAGTCTCAGTTTACTCATCTGTAACGTCAGGCTAATAGCAATAATTTTTCAGAAAGAATTTGTGAGGATTAAATGAATTTCTATGCTTAGGGCATGACACATAGTCAATACTAATATTAGAGTAACAAGCTTCTCTTCTCTGGTTTCAGGATTGTTTTTTTCTAAAATAAAAGAATTAGACTGCACTAACTCTAAGATCCCTGTCGGCATTGAAAAATTTTCTGAATCTATTGCCACTTTACAGATGCAAAAACTAAGTCACAATTCACAGATAACAAATGTAATGGTTTCCTAGACCATTACCCTCATAACTGGACTCTAAATTCTTTATCCTCCTTTAATTTACGGGCCGAGCAGAGGCCTGGGCCTTTTGAATGTTCGGCTGGAATGTTAATTATGGGAAATTCCAGAATCCGTGGCCTAGAGACAAATTCTTATTTACCCTGTTCCCTGGCGTGGGGAAACCTCTTGCCTTGCCTTCAGAACACCGACTCACTTTCCAAAGCCCACGAAACCAAAGCCAGATGGCAGTGCCGCCTGGTCTTTGCTGCCTCGGGCCTTCCCAACCCTGCCAGTCCTCTGAGCTCTATCCTTTAGCCTGGGTCTCTAGTTGCCACCCCTTCTCACCCCAACCCTAGGTCTCAAAGGCAGTTCTAAAGAAAGCTTTCCTTTATGCAACTTCCAGAAACATTCTAAAACCTTTTCTGGGCCTGAGCCACCACTAACCAGGAAGAAATGCAGGTTCACTTGTTCCTTATCAGATTTAACCACCATCAATTTGTTTGAAAGAAATCATTTCTTTGTTTGCCAATGTTTTGCTTTTGCTTTGCTTGTTTTAATGGCAGTGTCATTTCACACACTGTAACGGAATGAACATTTCACCAGCTGACTCACTCCTTAGCGTGTTTGACTCCTCTCCCCATAACACGACAACACAGGAAGTTTCCAGGGGATGGATCACAAAGCCTGGGCCTCCTGGAGGCACCAGCTGAGCTGGGTTCCTGTTTCGCCTGTCTTGCCACCTGACCTCATGACTCCGCAGGTGAGTGTGATTCAGAGAAAGAGCATGGCTGCTCTGAGGTCGAAAGCTCTAAACGTCTGCTCAGTGGTGGGAGGTTTGCAGAGACTGAGGTGCTGGGTGTGCAGAGAACGGTGAGAGCATGGGTGGAAAGGATCTTAAGAAGCTTCAGAGCAGTCGGAAGATAGAAAACAAAAAACAAAACAAACTTCAGTATTTCAGCTCCCTGACTCACCGTATTCTTCCAGGCAATGACCTTTGTGCCCCTAGGGTAATCTTGAGGGGTAGGATCATTTTCAAGGGCAGAGGCACTAATTAACCTCGGTGTGTAGATCAATGGAGAGACGGGCATTAGTTATGTCATGCTCAGCTCTTTCAAGTGAAGAGACGATGACGAGAAAGATGGGTGCATGGTTCCTGCCCCTGAATGAATTGCGTGATTTATGCCTTAAAATACTCTAAGGACTTATATTGTCATAAACAGTGAATACCTTTCACAAACGCTTTCAGTTTACCCTCGTTTTATAGGGAAAAAAAAAAGCATTCTGGGATCAAAGGGTTTTCTTTAGGTTATGTGGCCAGTTTAGCACAAGAAAGGATAGGATGGCTGACTCCTGATGCCTACACAGTCCTCTCTCCGGGAGGTCACTGTGCCTGCTCTGGACAGGACGAGAATCTAAGGGCGGGAGGCATTGGCCTGACATGCTCTAGGAGACCTTTTGCTTCCTTCCTGCAGAGAACCAGTCACCTCGACAAAGGAAAGTGAATTTTGCTAGGATACCAGCCAGATTCTTGGAAGACTTCATTTTTCTCCTCCAAGCACTCAACTCCCAGAGAGTCAAGCAATCTGCCTAGTATAGCAGAAAGCCATGTCCATTTTTATTTGGAGCTATTTAATACATATTAGCAACATGCCAAGAACTATTCCATGATCCCCAAGAGCCTCTCTCCCCACTTCAGACTTATTTATGCTAAAACAATTCCACACCCTGAAGCTTCACTCCAAGGCTGGCTGTGAGGGCCACCCCATGGGACCCTATGATAAGTAAAAGTGTTAGAGCAGCACCGCCTTGGCATTCTAAGATTAGATACCTCCGATGAACTCTAAGGCAGATCAATTTTGTCTGGATTGCATGACCCTCTTCAGGTTTGGCTGAGGTTTCAGTGTAGAAGATTAGAAGCTCTCTCAACTGGAGGTTAACTAGCTCCCTGGTTCACAGGTGCTTTCTCATCCCTCTGGACAACTCACTGACTGAGGCCCTCGGCACGTGAACACTCTTACAGTGGAGGCCTCTCTAGTTAGCTCACAGGTTTCTACTCCTACAATCTGAATTACGTACTTAGCAAGAATCGGTTGTGCCATTACTTAGACTCAATATTCCAAACTTCCTTATTGTTATAATTACAAAATTTTGGTCAGTGTTAGGTGACCTGATGAAATATGATTTCTGAAAAATAAAAGGGCTGTTTCTATGAAAACTAAATAGAATAATCTGGAAAGAATCGGTAATGCTAAAAAGAATGGGTGCCTAATGAGGTGTGGGCAAGATAACTATAAAGGATTGGGACAAAAATGTAAAAAATCCAAAATAGTTCTGCATTCAGATTGCTTCACAGGTGTCTTTCAGTTTGCCTCCTACATTAAAAGAACCTAAGTTGGAAATCATAGCTAGTGAGTTATGGGTGAGGTTTATGCAAAACAACTGGGGAAGTGCCAAGCAGCGAACCCTTACTCAAAGAAAAAGCTTTAGCCCTATATTTAAAAAAAAAAAAAAAAAAAGGCAAGCGAATAAAGTACATTTTTTTATGTGAGAATACAATTTTGAAATTTCAGGTATAAATGCATACTTTTCTATGGTTCTCCTCTTTAACTGATTTTTTTTTTCCTTTCAGGTAACCAACTACCAGTCTGAAAAGGGGGATTCTACTCTACTAGGAAATAAATATACCAACTTACAAAGTGCCCAGAGAATGAATTAGACACAAGAGTGAGCTGCTCAAATCTGAAGGCTTTCTCCTCCTTTATTGCTCACAGAGTCTTAGTTCATTTGTTCATTTATCCTGGAGCACCTCGCATGAAAGGCGCCGCCATGCCAGGGACCAGGAGTGTGGTGAGGAGTGAAGTAGATGGTAGCACATCTGAGAGGCTCATTTTCCTGGAGCTCCACCCACTGCCCTGAGCTCCCACGTTCCCCTCCACCTACCAGCCTAGCCAGACCCCATCCCTAGCCCACACTCCTCTGCCTCCAGGCCACCGTGAACCCTTGACTTTGTTTCTGCTTTCCTTGATGTGGGACCTTCATTCCCACTCTCAGCCTGCCAATCCCATCCCCTATGCTACCTTGTCCTTGGAGTCTGCCCTGGTCTCCCCAGGCAAAAATGATCTCTTCCTGCTCCAGCTCCCACAGAATTTTGTTTGTCGCTCCATTACGGAAATTTCTAGTTTCTGCCTTAGACTTAATCCCCTTCCTGATTTTCAAGGCCACTTAGGTCAATGACCAAGACTCATTCATTTTGGCATCTCCATACTGACTGGTCTGGGGTCTTGTTCAAAAATTCCAACTGCTTCTTTGGTTACTAAAGTACTATATATAAAGATTTAAGTAGGCACAAGAGATGATCAAGAAAAAATATCTGTTGGTAGGTTATGATTGTATCTCCTTATCCCTAAGAAACACTTTGAATTGACTATGCAAACTTCTAAATATCTTTTATTCACCAGCTAGTTTACAAAATACAATGAGATCTGCTAAAAGGAAAAATCTTCTGGAAGCTTTATTTGTTTGGGAACCTTATATTCTATGGAGATTTTCCTTCCTACTGGAAAACATCTGGATATAAAATGAAAGAAATTAAGTTTTTCCTCCTATTTCCAGAAGTATTATTCTTCTAGGGATTTTGTTTATCCTCACATGCCCAGATGGAGAGGTAAGGGACTGTGAAGCACATGATACTTCTTTGGAAATGTGAGAATTCTAAAAGCATCATTCTCCCAGTTGTGTTATAAGGGTGGTGAATCTGCCTTGTCATAACCTAGGCAACTGTAAATGAGAATGACCTCAGAAATTACCCAGGATGGCCATGATTCCAAATCATTACAGCCTTTAGCCCTATGAACCAAACACATTAATAGGTGCCCAAAATTGCATGTCTCTAAAATACCATCATTTCCAAAGAAAATAATCACACTCAATAATGTGCTCTATGTTCTTAATGAGAGTTGGTCAGTCATCATGCTGATCCAAGTTGTGTCTGCAACAGCTTTGGCTAATGTCCTTTGCTTAACGTGCCACAGAAGTAGATTATGCCTGCGAGGGAGTTACTTTCACTTTTATAGAGAGGCCTTCCTCCAACGCCTCTAATAAGGTCTTGGAGGGAAGCACTGTCCCACAGTAGAAAGATCATGGGCCAGGGGGTCAGCCATCTCAGGTTAATATCTGGCTCTGCTCTTTGTGAACTATGTGACTTAAAGTGGCAGAACCTTAGTTTTCTCATCTGCTAAATGGGGAAAAGAATATATACTTAGCAGGATTATGGTGAGAAATAAGCAAGATACCATAGGTAAAATGACTTCTACCTAGAAGATCACTATGGATGTAGTAATGAATTTCTTGCTTTGATTCATACTTATTGCTCATAAAACATTTGTATAGTCAATGCATTTGAAACTTCTAGACTCTCTGTGAGAAAGACAAGGCAGGTTCTACAGGCTAATCTGTCTGAAGTGGCTATTATTGACTATTTTGATCTACTCAAATGGATTATGGATTCACCTCACATTATCCCCACTTTATAGATAAGGATACTGCTGAACCAAGCAGTTCTGTCTCTTGGGCCAGAGTGTTGTATTCTACCAAGTGGTCTGTCACCAAAGGATTTTTTTTATCAAAATGGAAAAGATAAACACACCAAAGACAAGGCCAAGACTATGGGCAGACATTCCACAGAAGAAACACAATTGGCCAATGAATGTTAAAGAAAAAAAAAGAAAGGCAAACGCACTAGTAATCATGTATATAAATTAAAACAAAAACGAGATGCTTTTTCCCCCTTATCAAACTAACAATTTTTAATGTTACTACTCAGTGTTGGAGAAAGTACAGGGAAATGTATATGAGGTATGACAATTAAGCTCATGAATTAATCCTAGAAAAAGCGCTACACACCTCATTGCTGAATATCACTGTAGTCACCTTCGAAGTACTCCCCTTTGGAAGCTATGCACTGAGGCCAGCGCCTAGTCCACTCTTCAAAGCAATTTTGGAATTATTTTTCTGGAATGGCCATCAGAGCTGTCGTCATATTACCCTTAAAGTCCTGAATGTCATCAAAATGTCTTCTTTCCAATATTGCCTTTATCTTTGGATAAAGAAAGAAGTCATTGGGGGCCAGATCAGGTGAGTAGGGAGGGTGTTTCAATACAGTTATTTGTTTCCTGGCTAAAAACTCCCTCACAGACAGTGCCGTGTGAGCTGATGCATTATCATGATGCAAGAGCCATGAATTGTTGGGGAAAAGTTCAGGTTATCTAACTTTTTCATGCAGCCTTTTCAGCACTTCTGAATTGTAAACTTGGTTAACTGTTTGTCTAGGTGATACAATTTATAATGAATAATCTCTCTGTTACCAAAAAAGGTTAGCAACATCATTGCAACAAGTTCGTGAACCTAATTATCAGAACTTATATGCTTATGCATACAAGGTAAGAATGTAAAGCAGTGTAACTTTTCTGAAATTAAATATGTATAAAAATCCTAAAACAATTCAGGAGTCAATATCCAGGAATTGATCTAAAAACACATTAAAATATTTGAGAAAAATCAAAGATGGTCTTTGAAAAGAATTAAAGGACCAATTTTCAGAACTTGGACACAAAAGATAGAGGGGGCGTTTTTTTATACTCAAAGATGATGGAAAGGAACTCATATTCTGCCCAGTATGCACTGTCCTAGAGCATAGTGTGGGAATGCAGGTGCAAGTTTGCCCATGAAGAGGAAGAGACCTCAGCTAGAGGGAGAAAAATGTTGTAGAAGTTAAGAGCCAGACAGTGTCTAACAAACATGAACATGAACTATACATATCACCTTTGCTGGATGGTAGCCACCATCTTTATCATTAGTCAGTTCAACTAAAGAACTAAGCATATACACAGGGAAACTTAAGTGTCCATTAACAGATGAATGGATAAAGAAAATGTGATACACACACGTAACGAAATAGTCAGTCTTCTGAAAAAGCAAATCTTGCCATTTGCTACATGAATGAAACTTAAAGGCATAATGCTCAGTGAAATAAGTCAGAAAGAGAAAGAAATATACATGATCTCACTTATGTATGGAATCTAAACAAACAAACAAACAAAAAACATGCTCATGGAAACAGAAGACAGATTGGTGATTGCCAGAAGCAGGGGGTGGAGGGTGAGGAGAATGAGTGAAGATACAAACTTCCAGGTATAAGAGGACTAAGTTCTGGGGATATAATGTACAACATGGTGAGACTAGCTGACAATAATGTGTAGTTGTAAATTGCTAAGAGAGTAGACCTTAAAAGTTCTCATCCCCCCCGCCAAAAGAAGAAACTATGTGAGGTGATAAATGTGCTAATTGAACTTATTGTGGTCATCATTTCAATATATATATATATATATATATATATATATATATATATATATCAAATTATTATGTTGTACACCTTAAATTTCTACAATGTTGTGTGTTAATTGTATCTCAAAGCTAGGGGAGGTGGAATAACTAAGCATATACTGATTCACCTAGCGCCAAGCACTGAAGAGGTACTGGGTCCACAGAGAAGATGAAGACAGTCTCTTCTTCTGTAATAAAGTTACATACAAGGTGCTCTGGGAGCCCATGGAAGGGCTTGAAATTCCCAGGAAAGATTCACAAAAGAGGTCATTTGGGCTGACTCTTGAGTAGAAGTTCACATTTGGATTTCACCAAACAAGTTTGAAGAAATGAGAGAGGGGCAAGTGGGTCAACAGTACATGGCAGAATGTAGTTATGATAGAATGTGGCGTTTAAGCCCAGTAAGGAGAAGAATAAGGCCATCAAAGAGGAGAAGGACAGTAAAAACATGGAAAGATCAGTGGAGTATAGTCCTTGTGGCCAAGAGATTGTTCAGGTTGGCATATTATAGAGAATGAGCTAGAAAGATAGGAGATGAGGGCCAAGACCAAGTGCCTTAATTTGAGATTATAGAAGAGGTGTCATTCTTGGCAATGACAAGACACAGGAGTGAGTGGCTGAGGTGAGGACAGATATTTGGAAAAAACCACATCAGGGTTAGCTATGCAAGAGACAAAGATCCAAGAGTCGTGGATGTTTGAAGCCATGTTGTGACTGAGCATCCCAGAGACTGTAGAATGAGGAGAGAACAGGGCTGAGCCCAGAGCCCAGGGAGTACAACACTTAACAGAGGGGAGGCCAAACAGGGGAGGGCAATCAGGAAAAACTGGTGTCCTGGAAGCCAACAGAGAAAGTCCGAACAAGAGAATGATTCCCGGCAGAGTCCAATTCCTCAGAAAGGTCAAATAAGGTAACAACCAAACATTTATTTCATCAGACTTGGCAATAATGCATCATCGGTGAATTTAGTAGCAGCTAGTGGAGTGAAAAGGAGGTAAAAAAATCTAGGCAGCAAGTGTGGACTCCATTCTCTTTGAAGAAGCTCAGAAGCAAATCAAGCCAGTTAGACTACATCTGATAGTTAGTCCCCTATGGCTATAAGCTGAGCTGACTGACAGATCTCTCCCTAGAGATGCAAAATGAAAAGAGAAAAAACAAAAATGACTTCGTTGCTTTAAATCATGCAGATCAGTATGTACAGATCTGTAACACACGATTGTCGAGACAACTGAAAAATCTTCACACACCCATCCCTCTTTTCATTCATCTTTCACCTTGCTTTGTGCCTGTGGGCACCTCCTTCTTCTGTCTGTTGTTATTCGATAACTTTAATTGAGACGAGGACCTGACCATTTCAGACCCAGGGAAACCATTATCATTTTTGGATTGGATCGGTGCTCAGTTGAGGAGGTGATAGTCAAGAGGACCTGAGACCTTGTACAAGTTGTAGGGAAGACGATGACCCTACATGCCAGATAGTGCAGTCTAAGTTCTAGCTGGGCCAAACATGGCCTGAAGGATTCATCCCTTTGTTTAAATACATACACACACACACACACACACACACACACACACACACATATACACACACACACCTCCTTTAAGGGCCTACTAGTTGCTTATTTTAGAAAATGAGACAGAGGGTATGAACCATCTGCTTGATAGGGTTGCTGGAGAATACATTGTTAGCAACTACAAAGTGTGCTAAGGGCAAGCAAGGCCTTGTGAATTATATTTTAGTTATTCTAGCTGTTTTGAAACCTTCTGGAGTGCTGATTTGGTGTAAACTATAAAGAAGGAAAACTTATTTCACCTCAGTTGCAGACCAAGGCATATACTAATCAAGTAACTTCAAGACGTTCCAGGCAATTATCCCCTAAATGTTACGTGAAACACAGTCACCAACATTAGGCCTATGTCTGGGGCAAGCAAGGAACCCCAAGAAACTCAATAGATGAAAGCTACCTCAGTGTCCCAGATTGATTGGAAATTACCTCTATTTGATAGATCAGAAAGTAATGGAAACAGCCCAGGATCAGGGCCAGAACCAGGATCAGACCATGTGTCTGACTCCAGTGCTGGCAGTGAGTAAAATTGGGAGGTGAACTCCATGTGTGCCGTGCTCTCTCCAGCCATCACGCCAGATATCCATGCTGGGGCTTCAGTGCATCCCCAACAGAGACTTGCGTTAACCAATACAGGTGAGCAAGAACTAAAACTCTAAACATGAATGTCCTCTCAACTAGAATGTCTTAGACACTCAGCCAGTCTCTTCTCTCAAGTGTGTTCAGTTTATACAATTACACTTGTTACCTGGTAAGTTTAGATAAGACACCTTTTAAAAAAATTCTCCTCCCCCTCTCCATGCTCTAGTATCTGCACTTCCCAACCCTTCCAAAATTGTCTAGTTGAACAAATGGAATTGGTTCATTCGTTTCCCACAAACTCGTCTCTGGGGCCACAAGAAGGAATAGGACCTGCTCACAGGAGTTGCCCCAGCTGTGTGGACACTTTCTTACATTCTCTTTTACTTTTCATCTTTGGGCATGTGCTTCCCAAAGCCTGTTTGGGTCACCGTGCTCTCCTGAGTTCATATTTACTGGGTGTTCCCTTGGCCTTGTCAAGTCTCTGTGGGCACCCAAGTTTTATGCATAACAGTAATGGGTCATTAGTCCAATTAAGCCCACGGCTACTTCAATGACTTTTATAAGAGGAAGCGGGCACAATATGTAATTTCAGCTTTTCTTGTGAAGAGTTCTAATCCTGCCAGGAACTAAATCATTTCATCAGCGTCATGCAGGGTCTGAGCTCCCGACAGGTGAATGAAGGATATGGTGAGGTCGAAAAGGAACAAAAACGGAGCCACGGGTAGGGGGTTCATACCACTGTATTCTCGATGGCAGCTGGTTGAGACACAAGAAGCAAACATCCACCAGTACCCCGACAAGGGATGTTCCTGCTCCAGTCTCGCTGGTGGCCGGGTGAGGCACAGGAAGTAGGATCCACACAATCCACACCATCCGCAATCCGCACTTGCTAGCGTAGCCACAGCGGTTATATACAAACCGATAGTGGCTAATGGCCAACTGGTCACAGCGGATGGTGGCCAACTGGTTACAGCTGATGGCCATCTACTAACCGAGCCAGCAGCTTTCCACATGAGGCTGAGAACCTGGAAACTGCTCTCTGGGACTCCGTCCCTGCAATCAGTTTTTAATTTTTTTTTTTTTACTTGTCCCATTAAACTACAGAACTGGAACATACTCATGAATGGTTTCTTTCTGCTTTTACTTGAGGAGTCCCTGACATAACAAAAACTGGTAATTAACTGGCTCTGAGACGTTTACAATAGCCTCTTTACACAAGTTGCAGCGTGGGCACTCTCCATCCCGACTGCATTGCTGATACCGCCGCAAGGCACCCTCTATTAAACAAGCTACCACTTCACTCCAGTGTCCCCTAGCTCACTGCCACACTGTCGTTCTGCTCGAAAATGCCCTCTTCTCTCCACTTTCCCTCCTGAGCGAAGTCATTACCTGCATGTGTGAGTTCTCCCTCTCCCTTCCCAGCCAGGCTCTTCACTCCCCAAAAATGCAGTCTCACCAGCATCATGGGGACATATGGGGGCTCCTGAGGTTCATTGTAAATGTAGATGCAAGGGCTCAACCAAGAAGAATGTGACCTCGATGTTGGCTCTCAGAGTGACAGGTCCATTATCAGCCTTGGCAAGGATAACACCAATTTCTGGAAATAACCTTGTCCGTTTAACAAATTAACATAAAGCCCCCTAACTGGTCTTCCTGCTTCCAAATGTACCCCTCTCTGTCCATAGTTCCTTTCCAATAAAGCAGCCAGAATGCTGTTTGAAAATGTAATCACAGTGTGTCTTTTCCTAAGGTTCCCGTTGCCCTTAGAATACGTCTAATTCCTCACGAGGGCTACACTCTCTGCCACATGCCTACTGCCAGGCTCATCTTTTACCACAGTTCTCACGTTCACTACGTTCCCCCTTCCCTTCTGCTCCTCAAAGCTTTGGGGCCTTTGTATCAGTGGTTCCCTGGACCTGCAATGACAATGTGCATATAACTGGATGCTTCTTGCCTTTGGGTCTCAAACAGGTCCCTGAATACCACACACACACACACACACACACACACACACACACAGAGTCATTCTATCATATCCTCTGATTTTATTTTTAATGACAACCTTACTCTACAATTATCGCTATGATCCTTGATTTACTTGTACCCGTCTTTCACCCATTGAATGTAAACTCCTCTTGAGCAGGAACCTTATTTGTCTTGTTACATCTACTGCTTCTGGCATGCAACGGATGCTCAGAAAATATTTCTCACATGAAATTTTTTGTGGCAGGCACTGAAACTACACCAGTGACCAAGTCCCTGCTATCTGATCTCCACTGTCTGGAGGAGGAAACAAACAGGAAAATATCCTTTAAATTCAGGAACACTTTAAAAGAGCAATGGTGGTGTGCTGTGGTGAAGTTCTTGCATGGGAGTAGAGCGCCGTCCCCAGTTAAACCACCACGGTATCTCTAGAGCAAGATAGGTGATCTTATCAGGGATTTGGTACTTAAATGGATTGACTGTGCCCTGAAGTTAAACACCAAAAACCAAACTGAAATGAAGGTGGTTCCTGGTTCAATACACCGACACTGTTACTAACTCACCCTGCTGTGCAAATTTATTAAAGCAGTCTCCAAATAAACAAGTCCTAAAACTAATCAGGAAGTGGAAAAACATAAAAATAATCCCCAGCCCACAACACACACCCATGAAAACAAGAAATAAAGAAAAATGTTCTATATAAAACCCGTGGGGCCAAACTCTGTCCTCAATTAGTGGAGCAGGCTGCCAGCTGAAGTCAATGGAGGTTTTCAGTCCAATAATAGAGGCAGGATTGGGGCCCACTATGCATTGCATTCACTTTTAGGTAATAAATCAGGAATGTCAAGTGGGTGTGTGTTGGCCTTGCTGACATAGTAATTAAACTGAACAGCACTATCTTCCATGTTGAGATCCAGTGGAGCTCATAGCAGCAGCAGCCAAGGAGGGGGTGTGTGTGTGTGTGTGTGTGTGTGTGCGCGCGCGCAGGCAGATCCCCTCTATGGGCTGTGTCAAGCATCACTGGAAGGAAGAAACTCCTCCAGTCAGTCCAATGCCCTGCCCAGGACTGGCTACATAATTTGTGGGGCCCAGGACAAATTAGAAATGCATCATGCTCAAAAAATAATTAAGAATTTCAAGATGGTGACAACAGAGCATTAAGCCAAGTCTAGGGTCCTTTTGATCACAGGGTCCTGTGTGGCTGCACAAGTTGCACACCCATGAAGATGGTCCTTATAGTAGGAATAATGCTGGAAAAGAAGCTTGGGATCAGATTTAAAGCTCTCCATCAGCATCACAGCTAATTTTTGAGCACGTCCTATGTACTGGAAACTGTTCTAAGTACTTTACACAAAGTAACCAAATTTATTCCTCACAATAAGCACATGAGACAAGAAGCCCAACTATCCCCATTTTATGTTGAAGAATCTGAGCTGCCCAAGGTCATGCAGCTTGTAGGTGGCCAAGCTGAGATTCGAACCCATGGAGGCAGCTTTCTTAAACACCTTCTCACCATGTTAGTCAATGCACATTCCGTCCTATGTTTCTCTCATTCTGACAGGTCTCTCACCCATATCTCCTGAGACCGATTTCCATCAATATCATGGACTGTCCGAATTCAAATATCCACTTTGGGGCTTGCTACTTATGTGGCCTTGAACAAGTTATTATTAATACTTTTTGAACCATGACCACTCTAAGTCCACATTTCCTCATCTGAATAAAAGAAATTAACTAGTACCTATCACATAGTATTGTTGTGAGAACTTACTGAGTTAATTGAAGTGTGAAGTGCGTAGGAAGTACTAAATTGTTAGCTGCTGCAATTATTATTATTACTATTATTATTATCTGTAAACTTTACATTAAAAAAAATTCAAGCTAATTGCAGCTGCTAGTTCTTTTCTCCTATTTGCTGGAATTTCTTGCAATGGGGAACTATAACCTATCATGTTTTGCTTGGGAATTTACACATTAGCCTAACAATAACAATAAAAATAATAATAGCTACCATGTATTGAAACTTACCATATTCCAGGAACTTACATAAATTATGTCATTTATTCCTCAAAATCTAATGAATGGTGTCAAGATAGTTAAATAGGAAAAGAAAAGTCTTTTTAAAAAATGATGTTAGGATAACTGAAAATCCATATGTTTATATACAAAAGAATAAAGGTGGACCCCTTCTTACACCATATATAAAAATTCAGAATTGATTAAATACCTAAAGGTAAAAGCGAAACTATAAAACTCTTAGCGGGAACAAACGAGTAAATCTTTGTGACCTAGGGTTAAGCGATGGTTTTGTAGACGTGACACCAAAAGTACAAGTTACAAAAGAAAAAAATAGATAAATTGGACTTCACCACAAATTAAAAGCTTTTGTGATTCAAGAGGACACCATTAAGAGAGTGAAAAGACAACCCACAGAATGGAAAAAGAACTTTTTGCAAATCATATATCTGCTAAGGAACTTTTTGCAAATCATATATCTGCTATTCTGTATCCAAAATATATAAAGATCTCTTAAAACACAACAAGAAAAAGACAAATAACCCAACTAAAAATCAACAAATCATTTTAATAGACACATTGGCAAAGAAAATATATAAACACATGATAAGATGTTCAACATCATTAGTCATTAGGGAAATACAAATCAAAATTTTAATATGAAACCACTTCATACCAAGATTGCTATAATCAAGAGGACACGTAATAACAAGTGTTATTATGTGAAGAAATTGGAACCCTCATTTATTGCTGGTGGGATTATAAAATGGTACAACTACTTTGGCAAACAATTAGGCAGGTCCTCAAAAAGTTAAGCCTAGAGTTTCCAAAGATCTAGAAATTCCATTCCTAGGCATACACCCAAAAGAAATAAAAACATATGTCCATACAAAACCCTATACATGACTGCCCATAGCATTATTCATAATTGCCAAAAAAAATGGAAATAACTTCAACGTTTATCAACATATCAGATGAATAGATAAACAAAATATGGTATATTCATACAATGGGAGATTGTTTAGCAATAAAAAGGAATGAAGTAGATACATGCTACGAAATGGATAAATCTTGGAAACATTGTGTTAAGTGAAAGAAGACAGTCACAAAAGACCACACATTGTATGATTTCATTTATATGAAATGTCTAGAGTAGACAAATCCATAGAGACAGAAAGTAGATTAGTGGTTTCAGGGGTTAGGGGAAAGAAATGGGAGTGACTGCTAATGACATGAGTTTCTTTTGGGGGTGATGAAAATGTTCTAGAATTAGATAGTGCTGATGGTTGCACCCTATAAGTATACTAAAAACCACTGAAATCATTTTTAAAAAGTGATTTTATATGGTATGTAAATTATATCTCAATAAAGCTGTTACTAAAAAAAAAAAAAAAAAAAAAAAACACCCCTACAAACCTAAAGAGATCAGTCTCATTCTTTCTGTTTTGTGGACAAGAGAACTGAGGTTCAGAGTAAGTAACTTGCTCAAGGTCAAAGAGCAAGGCAATCAGAGCTCCTGTCTAAACCTCCTTGCATCTCATTTGCACCTCTATGCTTTAACTAAACGGCCTCTAAAGCTTTGGAAATGAAAAAAAAAAAAAAAAAAAATCCCACCTCAAAAGAAGGAAGAGGCTCCAGCCACAGCTGGCTTAGATCTGCAGTCACTTAATTGAATCCTCATTTCCCAAGTCCTTTACTGCCAGCTTGTTCCTAGGTCCCGGGCAGATGGGCATGTGGCAAGGCACATGGGAAGCCTAGGAAAGGTCATAAGCCTTATGTCAGTGTGACCACCGACCCAGACTGTGGCCTACTGGCTCCGATCGTGAAGTCTATCCCAACAATCGATAGTAATGGCAGAGGTTCAATTCAATTGCTCACAAATCCCCATCCATCATTAGGACAGCAGAGTGATGGCACTGGCCTTGCTAAGACCTAGCCTTTCTCATTCACAGGCTTAATGCAAGTAGATGGTCCTTTCACCCTTAATGATTCCCCATTTCAGAGCACTGAAGCTTCTCCTGAAGTAGTACCCAATATATACTCCTATTATTTATTATACATCGTTATTTACTATGTGCTATATATCATAGTTATCTGCTGACTCCCTCCACGGTACCATTCTTAAAGAAAAAACTGTGTTCTATTCATTTTTAAATTTCCCACATTATGGAAACTTCCCATCACTTATTAACAAAAGTTCTACCATTTCCTGAGTGTATACTGTGTGCCAGGCTCTGGACTAAACTTTTGTGAGTCTGATTATATTCTGATTCTCCCAACAACCCTGTGAGGTAGAGGCTATCACAGCCCCCAATTTTACAGCTAGTAAATAGCGGTCCAAGAAATCTCTTTGAATTTCTTTGGAATTTGTTCTTGGTCAGTGTAAATGTTCTTCATTCTGGCTCACCCTGGTAAAGGCTCGGGATATGTGTTCATTGATTTAGACCTTGCTATATATACCTGGCAGAGATGCCAGGCAGGGGTGGTGTCCACTGGAACAAAACAGACAAACCGTGCTCTCTCAGATTTGACAATAAACTTCATCTCAGTGGTCAGCTGCCTAAATGTCAATCTTTCCATTCAGAAGGCAAGTTTACACAATTGTGTACTTGACAATGACCTTTGCTAGAATTTCTATTACTATACTAAAGCAAAGTGAGAAATGCTACTGTGTTTTTAAAGTGTGAGTAATTTACCATGTTTCCCTGAAAATAAGACCTAGCCGGACTACCGGCTCTTATGCATCTTTTGGAGCAAAAATTAATATCAGACCCAGTTTTATATAAGACTGGGTATTATATTATATTATATTATATTATAAAGACCCAGTCTTATATTATATTAAAATAAGACCGGGTTTTATATTAATTTTTGCTCCAAAAGATGCATTAGAGCTGATGGTCTGGCTAGATCTTATTTTCAGGGGAAAACGGTAATTGAAAGTCTTTTTCTTTTTGGTAAAGGTTGGAATGTTTTTCTACTATCGGGGGTTTTCTGACTAAGGGCTATGTCACCCACAGTCTGACCGCTGGTAAAAATTGGTAAAAATATGGAGTTTAGGCGATCACCTTCAATGACTAAGGCAAATCATAAAAAACGGGACAATTGTTCCTTTATTGACAATTGCCTAGTTGAAGAATTTGAGGTGTTTTACTGACATCCCGAGCACTCTATGTTTAAAACCAACTATCTAGTTCAGAATCCATAAGCCAGGACTTGAAAATCTCCTCAAGTTCTTTGTTTATGATGTTAGCCATGGCCAAGATTCTCACACATTTACCGCCACAGCACTCACAAAAGTCCATTTTTAAGGGGCTTTACAGTTTCAACTTCACACCCAAAAGCAGAACTGGGACATCAGTTCTCACTGACATGTCCATGAGAATAACTGAGTAAGGCGTGAAATATCCCTATGTCTGCCTTCTCTTGTCTTGGCCCAATGTTCCATCTTAGGTTACCATTTGTACCCTAGGCAACCAGGTCATCAAGGCTTTGCTGCCCTTGTCTATTCCCACCTCGTCTTACCATCCTCTGGAAAGTGGAGTTTTCCTGTTGTGGTGAGTGTTTTTTGGTGGGCTGAGGTTTGAAGTTTCTATTTTTATGTCAGTTTGGGCTAATGATATGTATTTGTTTTGCTTTATTTCATTTGGCAGAGGGAGGTTTATAAAATGGAGTATCTTTTTTCATTAATGATTGCTCTCTTTTCTTGGGCCCTGCCTCTCTCCCACCTCCTGGTCCTCCATCTTTCCTAATCTCCTTGCTTCCAATAACTCAGCACCCTCATGCTACCTGCTGGCTATGCTACTTCTGTGCATGGCCCAAGGAGAAAAACAAGGAGAAGGGCGAGGGAGAATGTTTGATGTCAGTCAAGACCAGAGCAGGCTGGGTTAGTTTGGAGAAGCCATGAGCTACCGGAAGCTAGAGCAAATATGCCGTTCAGAGGTCCCCCAGACATTTGTGGATCTGAAGAAAATTGTCCAGAACCCACCTCACCCACTCTGTGGCCTCTGGAAACCCAAAGCTCTCCTCCAGATTTCTGTTCATTCCAGGGGCCGCTCTTTAAGGTCATTGGCTCCAACCTCTTAACTAGTTGCCTCTGTCCCACACACATCAACCCTGGCATGGAATCCAATGCCTTCCTCATGTACCATAATCAAAATGTAAAGATCTTTCACCCAACTCATGCACAGGTTTATAAACTTCCTTAAACGTCCCAGGCAGTTTTATGTTCTCTCCCTCCTGCTACCTCTGCTCTTCCTCACCTCACTCCTCAGTCCCAGGTACCCAGCTCCAAACTTTTCTCCATTTATCACGCGGAGCAGCTTCCCTCCCTCACCTCTGGAGGCTGCTGACCTGTCCAGACACTGCTCTTCAAGCATCCATCGGGCATCAATTTAACCAACGACTCTTCTCCCTTCAGAGAAACTGGTGCCAATTATTAGAATAATAAAATTGTCTCTGCTCTGTTACCCTGGGAAACTCTGGGATTGTTCAGAAAATGGGAAGAGGTCATGTTCTGCTGAGATGCAGTTGGGAGCAAAGATGAATTTAGGTAATAGGGAGGGAAGGCAGGCCGGAAGTGAAAAGGTAGATTAAGACTTGGCTTCACAGATGCCAAATAAGGAAGGATAGGATAGGATAGAGAGGAGGGAGGGAGAGAGGAGAGAGAGAGAGAGAGAGAGAGAGAGAGAGAGAGAGAGAGAGAGAAGTGTTCGCAGAGAAGAAAAATCAGTGGTTAGGAATCTGCAGGAAAACCTTGATGACAAAAAGATGTCAAGGCAAGAACAGCAAGGAAAGCCCTCACTAGGCTGCCCTGGAACTCTCTCTCTTAGCTCTACGGAGACTCATGAGGGCTCACTCCCAATAGGAGTCTGGGCGTCCCCGAACCCAAGCGTCTTATCTGTCACTCCTGAGCCACGGGCAGGCCCTGCTACAGACATGAGGCATTTAACACTTCAGTTCAGCCCCTGAACTTGAGGATCTTCAAGTTTTACAAGAGACTTCAGAGCACTTTTGCTTCCCTGCAGCCTCATGAGCTGATTTCAGCAACACTTGTGTTCACTCATGGTAGGTGGGGAATGTGTTGGGTTCAAATCCTGACTGAGCAATTAACTAGCTCTGTGACCATATGCAGTTGTTTGAGTCTCAGTTTCTTCACCTATCAGATGGAGATAATGACACCTGCCTTACAGGTTCTTATGAGGACGAGGAACAATCTATAAAAGGTGCAGGGTCTGACACATAGTGGGTGTTCACTAAAGGGCAGCTGATTATGTCTATGAACGTGTATGAATCATTTATGTTTAATTACCATTGCAAACAATAATATATGTAACATGTCCCATTAATTTTATTGTAAGTTTTATTGAACTATGACCAGTGGTGTGTTGATAAATATATACCATTGATTATAGTTCAATTATAACTGGATGAAGGGAGTGGGAGGGATAGCCTGATTTGTAGTATTTGCTGACTTCCATGGTGTCCACATTCCCACCGTGGCCACTTTCAAACTCCCGGTATGATGTCACTGCACACGCAGTTGGGAAGAGATGGAGGCAGTCAAGAACCATGTGAGCGGCTCCAGCACATTTTTCACTATATTGCTCAGATCTGTTCATGTGTGTTGGGATGTCATACGTTGATGCTCATAAATTATGGTTACGCACTTACAACAACGACAAAAATGAGAAAATATCGTGTAATAGTCCCACTAAATCTAAAATAGCCTCTTAGCAGGGAGCAGGGATTGCTCCTTTAGAGCCCCACCTTCTCCCCATTCTACTGCCATTTCTTGTCACCATTTGTGTTTTCATGATTCTTAAAGAAACAAACCCCTAAGGGGTGTGTGTGTGTGTGTGTGTGTGTGTGTGTGTGCATGGGCACCAAGTTTTTCCACTGTCTTCTCTGACTATCCACATAAATATGGATTATATTTGAAAATCAGCCTTGACTACACTAAACTCTTCTAATAGCTTGTAACATCAATTTAATGGTAGATAAAATAAGAAAATTACATTCCCTTTCGTTTAAACACTAAACCCTTTTAATTGTTTTATTAAAAAAACTAATTTCCCCCTTTAATTATCAATATATTTCCATCACCCCAGGAAATAAAAAGACTTTTTTCAGGGGCGTTTTTAACACCTGTAAATCTCCCTGATGTTAGAATCGGCCTGTAAGAGCTAGAGAGGAAAAGCATTTGTTTTATAGTCTGGCAGTTACTCAGTTTGCTTTATATTTTTTAAATCCTTTCATTGTACTTTTGATTAGGGCTGGATAAATAATGTTTGGATTAAAAATCCAAACACACCCAGGTCCAGAACTTATTACTGTCTGACTATACTCAGCATTCTTGTTACCAGTTTCCCTGATTCAACATTTAGTGAAAAAATATCTAGGTTTCAACGTAAGAATCAAGATGGTCGGTCATATGCAGAATTGGAGGAGACCAGAGAGCTCATCTCACTCCCACTTTCACTTTGCAAAGGAGAAAAATGAGGTCCAGAATGATACCATAATTTGCCCACATGGTGTCATATAGACTTTTACATAACTCTCGACTGCCACAGTCATCCCCACTCCCCATGCCCTCATCCCCCTACACACACACACACACACACACACACACACACACACACACAGTGAGATGCACAGTCAAAATTTAACAGAAATTAAAACGTTGGATATGCCAAAACACATAAAAGGAACATTCATAATCATTTATTTACTCAACAAATATTTTTTGGATACCTACTATATGCTGGGTACTGCCATTTTAATACTACATATCTTTAAGCTTATGATTGAAACTCTTTTCCTTGAGCTGCTACAATATTAGTGTGACATGCAAACCTCTCAAGTGGAAATAAAGAAAGCACTTGTAGACTTACCAATTGTGTTCACCAGAAACTTGACCACAAGATAGCATGAGGTTCAGATTTACATCTATGAAAAGAAAAAAGAAAAAAAAAACCTGGGAATTTTATTTGTTTGCTTAACTCTGGACTTTATAAAGATAACAGAGGATTTGCTGAAATTATCAAAGCCTTACTGTGGAAGAGGAACACCCTATGGTTTGCTAGACTTGCTAGTTAACTGAAACATGATTGTGGACCATAAATTGTTAAGTTTTTTCCCCTAAGTCATGCCACCAATGGAAAGAGAATGGTTTCTTGAATTAGACAGTTCCAGGAACACACCCAGCTTCAGAACTTATCTGCTGTGGGAACTTCAGCAAGTTACTCCACTACTCTGAGCCACAGTTTCCTCATCTAAAAAAAAAAAACAAACAAACAAACAAAGAGGGAATGATCCCTCTTAGCTCCGAGGCTGGTCAGGAGATGAAATGTAGCCATGTATGTAAAGTTTCTAGAATAGCATCCCGCAGGATAATCACCCCTTGTTTTTAGCTCCCCTACTTCCCAGATAGAAGGGGAGTAGACAGGAGAAAGAAAATGCAGAGGCTCGACAGGAGGGGATGGATACAAAAGTACAGGGGTGGGGGGATGGTAAAGAATGGCTTCGATATGGGGCCCAAAGAATAAGAAAGAGGAAGCCTGCTGCTGAAGATCAAGAGTGTTCTAAGAGCCCTCCTTGTGCAGTGTGACTCCCCAGTAGTTTCAGAAGAAGGCCCTGGGGAAGCCTTCTCTGACCTAATCTGAGGGTCACATGGTGTCACTTGTACTGCATCCCATTGGTTATAAGTTAAGTCATAAGCACAGTCCACATTCAAAAGAGGGAAATTAGATTCCTCCTTGTAGTCAGAGTACAAGTCACACTGTAGGAGACATATGGGATGGGGGTATCGTTGCAAAATACACTCTAGAAATGGGAACTTGGGACAATAATTTCTGATCATCTTCTCATGATATGGTACCTAAAACATCCAATTATAGCTCTAAGACCAAAAGTGCCCTTGTTACCAAAAATGCTTTGTTTCCCACCAAAGAGCGTCTTTGCCCTGATCTGAAGTTATTCATTCACTCAGTTCAATCCTAGAATGCCTACTTCCTGCCGTCCTCCTCAGAGGTTAGTGGATGACGCTGGCAGGGCCATCCGGGTAGCAATTTGATGCATCAATCTACAAGTTTCTAAAGTAACACTTGGACCTAAAAATATATATATATCTGGAAATGGAATGACATGGAGAAAATGTAATTTATCAGAAGTCTTCTAAGGAAGCATGTTATGCATCATTGGAACAAATGATTCAGTAAGGTCCCAGAGGGGAGAAATTAGACTCAAAAAGGGGGGATGTGTGAGTAACAACAGTGGGTTACTGACATGCCTTCTGGGGAGGGTGGACCCAGCCAACTCAGAACCTCGGTTTTGCTGGGTGGATTATGCAAGCTGGGGCCAAAACAGAATGGCTTGTGAGAGTAGAAAAGAGGCAGATGCCGCCACTGCAGGGCCTTTATTTCTGACCATCTTTCAGCCTCTCCTCCAAGGAAATATTAAACAGACAATTAAAGGGTAATATGTCACTGTTTTGGCCTTGGACTCCAGCTCCATTATTCTAAGCATTTAATCCCCCACCAAAGTAACCTTCGATCAGCTTTGGTAATGATCTTGTTACCGGAGCACGAGGCTTGAGACTCAGGGCAGTTCTGCCTTCAACAGGCTTTGCTCTCTGAAGTTCACTCTGGAAGCTTTCATCCCAATCTTGATCTACTTTTTTTTTTTTAATTTTTAAAATGGGGACAATACTACTACTTGTCGCCATAGCATTACTGTATAAATTAGATTAGACAATGCCGCCAGCAGTCACTAAATCCTGGAGATCCCGTTATTGCCGTTGACATAGTGGCAGGGGTGGTGTTTTTAACTCTCTTCCTGAACACTTGCATGGCTGCCTCTCCAGCCACAGGACAGTCTCAGAATGGCATAGGGTGGATCAGTGTCACTTCCACCATTGCAAATCTCTCCCTGTCTACAAAGAGTTTGGCTAATAGTTCTCAAATTAAATACAACACAAAAGACAAGCTACCATCTCGGGACACACTACTTGATACTGCAGAGTAGGGTCTTACATTCTCCCAGTCATTCCTTTTACCTTGGCAACAGAGGCATTTTCAAATAAATATAAGTTTCCGTAGAGGCAATGCCAAGGATCAGCTGTGACAGAGCTACCAGCCAAGCCAGTGGAGTTATTAAGGATGATCTCTGAAGGAGAGAACTAAATGTTCATTGAGATGTGAAAACTATGTAATGCTTGAGCTTCACTTTTAAGTATGGTTTTCTTTAGGATTTGGGGCAAGCCACCTAATTTCCAATGCCTGAATGTATTCAGAAGTCAGACCACCCAGGCTTCTCTCAGAGTGGATGACATGAACAAAAGGCTCCCCTGAAGATGATTCAGAAGCGATGTCTTCCCACCCGTGCACCTCCTGCTTGTTCTCCCCTTTGCAGATAAACATGCCACGAAATGGGGCGAGACGTTTGTGAACCAGCTTTGCAGCTGCTTCATTACTCTGCTAATATCAATATTAATTTTTGTAGGCTTCCTTTTTCAGAGCATCAGGCTAGAGGTGCAATTTGTACACACCCTGTTGTTTGGCAGGGAAATTTGTGAGCCTGCTCGAAAGGTGCCTCCCCTGCCACCTCCCTGTGGCACCATGCAAAAATCTGGTTCAAACCCAACACAGCAGGGAGAGAAGAGGGGAAGCAAAGTCAAGCCACTTTTCGCAGGCCAAATTACAGAGGCTGAAAAACAAGTACCTGGGTATTATGTGCCTGCCTCTCTGGTGTTTTCACCGCCAATTTCCCACTTGGCCACATGTGCACATTTAATTAATGTTCTGCTCATCACCTCCTGCAAGTCATTAATAATGATGCTCTGTATATAGCAGCCCATCTCAGAGCCTGCCAAATGCATGCCACTGGCCACCGTCTCCCAGTCAGCCCACGGCCGCCCACCGGCTGCTCTGTGGCCTTCCAGCCAGGTTTCAATCCATGAGACAGAGCTCAGAACCAGCTCTGTTGAATTCATCTTTCAAGTGAGATTTCTGGATGCATCCATTTCATTTCCTTCACCCACTAATGTTGTGGAGGGTTTTTTTTTTTTTTTTAATTCTATTAAAAAATGCAATTAAATTTGTCTCATGGAATTTGCTCTTTAAAAATCCAGACAGCTGCTTGCTCATGGAGGCATTATGCTCTTGATTCTTACGCATTTTTTTCTTCATCTCCATTCCATTACTTTACTGAGGATTAAAGACAGGCTTACCAGATGGCAAATGCCAGGATCTCTTCCCACCCCCACCTCTCATTCAGAAGACTAGGATCATATCGGCCATAATACACAGCCCAGGTTCCTCCATACAGCTCTTGGAAGAGACAGCAATAGTTTTTCTTAGAATTCATTAGCTAATGCCCAAAACACAATTAAGGGACAGGAGGTTAGGAATGAGAAAATCTAAGTACTGCTCACAGTAACTTTCTGGAAATGCTACAGAAATCTTCTCCCCCCGTGCCTCAGTTTCTTCATCTCTTCCATCTCACTTGCCTCCTTCACCATTTCTCAGCCATAAAGCATTCATTAGGCTGGGAAGCAAATGAGGTAATGTCTGTGGTGAGATGGTTTGTGCGTTTCCAAAGAAAGACACCATATAAAAAGCATTCTGATTGCTAACAGTCAGAGATGCTGAGGATTTGGACTGGCTGGCTTTATAAACTATTTAACTGCCTGCTCCTTGCAAAAACTATTTTTATCAGTTAATTACACATTTTTCTTATTAAATAACAATGTCAAAGCATTTCTTGCTCATTTTCTTGTCATGATTAATTTAATCTGCCTCCCTTTATTAAAAGTCCAGTTTTCATCCTCTCATCTTATCCACCCTGATAGACTAGTAAAAGCGCCACCACTGTTTAGCAACTTCGATTAACATTAACCCATTCTACTTCCATTCTTTGCCTTTTCCCAAATCCTTGCAATAGTCTTACTCTTACAAAAACAATGCATGTCTGGTGTGTAAGGAAACACTGAAGTCTACAGAACAGATCTTGCCCTACAGAATGGCTTCCCTTCTCCTCTCCTTTCTTGGGCCCTCCACCAACAGGCAAATTCTCAGAGGTAGACCAGGTGTAAAGGACGGCCTGGGTCATCATCCGCCTGGGGAGGAGACAAGAAAATCAGAGTGAGAAAGCACTGGTCTTGTTCGATTTCAAAACAGGCACACATGCGATGTGACCAGGATATGGGGAGAATAAGAAGAGAAATACTAATACCAATGGCAGTCACTGCACGGTGGGGCTCTTTTCTAATATTATTATTATTCATTATAATTAATATTAATAACATTAATAATACTATTATGGTTATATGCTTAGCCCCTTGACATGGAAAGGGGACATGAGGCATTATTATGTGGATTCACGCGATGGCTTGAACCCACAGAGGGAGACTAGAGCTTTGAGAAGAGAAACCACAAGTTTTGAGGCAAAGTAGTTAACCACACAATTATAGGAAAGGCAACAGAAAGGTAATCTCATCTGTATTTTTTTTTTTTCTTAATTTGCCACTTGTGCTAGGTAGGCAGCCTCTAAAATGGCTGCTTTCCCAATATTCACTCCTTTGTATAATCCCGTCTCTTTGATTATGGGCTGGATTTATTGATGCACTTCTAACAAATGGAATGCGACATACATGATGGGGTGTCCCTTCTAAGACGAAGTTACAAAAAGTCTTCTTTCTTAGATACCCTCTCACTTGCTCACTCACAAGTCACTATGAGGGGAGCTCCCCTGCAATGAGGCACAGGTGACAAGGACTTGAGACACAGTCAGTGACAAACTGGAGCCCTCAGTCCACATGGAAAAGAAGAATCTTACCGGTAACCACAAGTAAGCTTGGAAGTAGACCCTCCCCCAGCCGAGACTACAGATGAGATTGCAGTCACAGCAGATCTCTTGATGGCAACCACACGAAAGATTCTCAGACAGAACCACTCAGCTCATCTGTACCCATGTTCCCATATCCAAAAGGAACTGTGAGATGATAAATGTTTAGTTTTTTTAAGCCACTACATTTTGGGGTAATTTGTTACTCAGCAACTGATAACTGATACCACAGCAAAATGAATCCAGAAAAAACAAGATACACTACAGTGATGGGGAGAAAAGTGCCCTGCTTCCCTATCTTTTGACCTTGAAATTATTAATCAGTCAAAAACCCCTTTTCTTGCTGGATATGATCTTAAAACTTCCTCAACTCAACTCTCTAAGTAGCCATTCTCAATTAATTGGTTTGGCAGATGAGAGACAATCTATGTGCCATCCCCTGAACAGTGTAAAGAGAAGGCTTGGAGTTAGAAGACCTGATTTCTACTTACAAAGCAAGAGAATTTGGGCAAATCATTGAAATTCTCTGAGCTTAATTTTCCTCTTCAATAAAATGGAGGTAATCTGTTTGGATGCTCTGAGGTACAAGCAACAGAATACTCAACCAAAACAGCCTAAAGAAGATCCCTCTTTTACCATTTGGCCATCTTCAGTGTGTTGGTCTCTCCCTTTGTGGCCCCAAGAAGGTTATAGCAGCTCCAAGCCCCACATCCTCCCAAAACAATGTCCCTAGGCATGAAAGGGAAGCATTCTTGTCTCCTGGTCTATAAGTGAGGAAGAGTTCCCCCCAAAAAGTCCCCAGCAGACTTCCTCAGACATCATATTGGACACACCTGGTGTACAATCCTACCCCTAAAGTCACTGGCTGAGGGGTTCTAGGTGACAATGATCATCTAAAACCACCCCCATTTTACCCCCAGGGCTCAGAGAAGCCTAGCTGCCTCGGAAGCAGATAGCCATCCAGAGAACAGCTGGCAAAATGTGAGCTTCTGGGTACATAAAATGAAGAGGCGGAAGTTGCTATTGGGTAAATGTATTGATCCATGTAGGCCAGGTTATGCTGGAGTGTAACATGTACAATGGCCTAAGCCAACAAAATCGTATTTCTTGCTCACATGACATGCCCAGCACAAGTCAGTCAGGGCCAGGCTGACGGGACTCCACCTCGTCAGCACAGGGCCTCAGGATTGGCTGCAGCTGCACAGAAAGTAGTAGAGGCCATTCCTGCTATGTCATTTTACTCACATTCTTTTGGCCAGAACAAGGCAATGCCCCACTGAACTGCATGGGGGCTAGAAAGTGTATTCTTCCATGTACCGGAAGAAGGAAAATGGAACAGGAATGGCTTTGACCCCAGTAGGTAAACAAGACTCTGCAATAAAGCCTTATCTCCTCACAAGGTTTTGCGAGATTCAAACAAGATAATGTATTTACTCATTTCTCAAACATTCATCAAACACAAAAGATCTACCAAGCCCTAGCCTGGGAGAGATCAGTTAGTCATAGTTACCACCCTTCTCACAGATATAACCATTGAGAAGGGAATCAAACATCTGAATGTCATTCAGAGTTTGTCCTTTTCTTCCCCTTCCAAGCCCTAAATGCTCACTTCACATGTTTTGTCTCACTATTTTTGGTTTCAAAGTCTTTGCAATGCCCTCACAAGGCGTCACGGTCAGAAAGGACAGGGGACTAATCTGGAATGGCATAGTGTTCAGGGATGCGTGGCAATAGATATTAAGACAACTCTGTAGGCAACTCGAAGGTATCATCTTCTCTTGGATCTCCTTCAGCTCATAGAGTGTTAAAAGAAAAAGTTATTATCTTGTTTCTTTCCACATCCCCTTTTCAGCAGCTTCGTTGCCTCAAGTAGAGAAGAGATTTCTACTTGAGTCAGTTCTAATAATTCCTTCACCAACCTCCTTCTTTAGCCAACGTTGTTCTTGCTGGTTTCACCCCTCTCGTAAGTGTCAGCTTCTTAAAAAAGGGGTCATGATATTTTAGGGTTGGCTAGCCTGCGGTTACAGAGAGACTCCAAAATTTCCGTGGCTTTACTCAAACTGCTCAATAGGATTGCCTACTCAGTTCAGATCTCTACAGAGGGTCTTCTTCACATGCTCATCAGAGACCCAAGCTGATGATGGTTTTGCATTTTCAGCCATGGTATTTAGGGTTTCACTGGGCATTGACAGTCCCACAAACCAGAGAGGAAAGCTCATGGACAGTGCACAAGGGAGATTTTTAGTGGGCTGGACCTGGCAATAGCATTCGTCACTTCTACCCATATACCATCGTAGAGCACTCAGGAGTCCATGACCACACCGAGCTGCAACAGAAGACAGGAAATGCAATTTAATTATGTGCCCATGATTATGTGCCCAGGAAGAAAGAGGAACAGACTTTGGTGGACAGGTAGCAGTCTCTCCATGTTCACCCACACAACTTCCTATTTTTCAACTTGGCAAAAACTGCGATCATGGGGTACTTCTGTACAGTGATGTGCTCTTTGGCCTGCCCAGGTGATGATCGTCTGGTAGAGGATTCCCAAACATCATGGTGTAATTCATGGGCTGAGACCTGACCCACTGCCCATTTTTCCTGTGGCATTCCTCCACCTAAATTCTTAATCAGGTCCTCCAGTTCTAAACAGATAATCTTGAGTATATGAAGTGATCAAGACATTTCCAATATAGGGACAAACCAATGAATGCTTCCCAGGAAAGAATCATTCTTTTCCATGTAGTAACCAAGGGAGAACGGCTTATGTGAAACACATTTCACCAGCCAGAAAACTTGGGAAGAGGTGCTTCTCTAAGCACCTTCCTTTCACTCATTCACTGAGCAAACAGTTATTGAACACCCGGTGTGAGCCAGGGTGAGCACTTAGTGTGTGCCAGGCGTTATGTCAGGCACTGGCTACATGCTGACATGGTCTCCTGGACCTTCTAGTCTAGAGTAAAAAGAAAAGTATACAGGAGTATAAAGCAAGTACATATGTGATAAGTAATTATAAAAGAAAAATGAGGTGAAGACAGAGAATAACAGCAGAGAGGGGAGGAGTGACGTGTAAGCTAAGACCTGAGGAATAAGGTATTGGCCACACAAAGAGAGTGGAGAAAGAGGTAAGCACTCCAAGTAGCCGGCGCAGCATGTGCAAAGGCCGTGAAAATGAAAAGAGCTTGTCATGCCTGAGCCACAGATAAGAACCTGGTGAGGCTGAAGATAATGAGGGAAGAACTGGTGGGAGATGAGACTGGAGCAGTGGGCAGGAGCCAGATTATGAAGAGTATTTTAACTCATGATGAGGAATTTGAATTTGAATCTAAATAAAACGGGAAGCCATCGAGGGCTTTAAGTAATAGAGGGACATGATTCCACACTGCCGTAGGATGCTCAGGCTGCCATAACAAAGTACCACAGACTGAGTGGCTTAAACACAGAAGTGTATTGTCTCACAGTTCTGGAGGCTAAAAGTCTATGTTCAAGATACCAGTAGGGTTGGTTCCTTCTGAGAATTGTGAGGGAAAAGCTGTCTCATGCCTCTTGCCTCACTTCCGGAAGTTTGCTGGCAATCTTTGGTATTCCTTATAGATGTTTTATTTCCCTATTCCTTCACATTACCTTCCCTCTGCACATGTCTCTTTTTCTTCACATGGCATTCTTTCTATAAGGACACTAGTCGTAGTGGATAGGCACCCACCCTACTCCAGTACGACCTCATCTTACTGATTACATCTACAATTACTCTATTTCCAAATGAGGTTACATTCTAAGATACTGGGGCTTAGTATTTCAACACATGAGTGGAGGAGAGGGAGCACAATTCAACCCATAACACACATTTTAATGTTACTCTCTGCTCACTTTGAATGGGGAGAAGGGGTCAGTAGAGTAGAGGTGGAGAGGCAAGTTGAAAGGCTGGTGTCATTGTTGTCAAGATGAGAGATGATGTTTGCCCAGGCTAGGTATCCAAGGAGATTTAAGATATAGTCTGTTGCTAAAACTAGCAAGACTGATGATACATTGTACTTCATTGGTGAGCAAAAAGGGTGAATTAAGAATGACTCTTAAGTTTCTAGCTTGAGCAAGAAGGCAGATGCTGATGCAATTTACGAGATGAGGAGGAATGGGGGAATAGAGACACATTTAAGGGTAGAGCCCCATGGTTTTATTTGGGGTATAAGTTTGAGATATACTTAAGAAGATACACCAAGTAGGCAGTTGGGATTTAAGAATCGGGAGCTTAAAAGAGAAGTCTATGCTAGGGGTATAAATGTGGAGTCCCCAGCATACGGAGTGTTTAAATTCACTCAGAAGGGCTGAAGTAGGGAGCTCCCTTCTTCCAGCGCATTTTACTCCACAGCCAGCTCCAGCAGTACTCGTCTTTTATCTGGCGTGTCCATGGAGGAGCCCAGACCTGTGGGGGGAGGTTTTGAAATGGAGACTCAGAGGCTTGCTTGCTCCTTCTCAAGGGTGGTAGAGGGCTGAGAATCCTGGCTGTCTAGCATGTGAACCCCTGATTGTTCCACCCTGGTCTCCACACAGATTCTACGGGTCATCGGTTTCTGAAGAAGACGAAGAACCATACTCCTAATTCTCTCCCAGATTCATACAAAATGTTCACCATTTTACACCTAAGAACACTCCCACAGCCCAACGTACGTGTCCACCTAAATCGTATGAACATTGGTGAACACACATGTACACACCCCATCCCTTCAACAGAAATGACCTAAACTTTGTGAGGTTCACATGTCCTGAGAGATGATCTCATTTGCCTGCTTCAAAAGCGCTTTGGTCTGCACAGCCTGTAGCAGCAAATTTACACTTCAAAAAGCAGACAGCTTTTTCCACATCTTATTCACTTAATGGGTGAGAATGTAAAATTAGTTCCGTTGCTGATGAGGACCTTGAGCCAAATGAAAAGTGTTCATTTGTCAGCACAGACTTACAGCCTGAGACATGATTATATAGCTAATCCAATAATGGGTTTTGATGTTGAGCATTTATTTATATACAGTATGTCTTGTTATCTGTTGATAATCAGGACCTACAATTTACTCTTTCTTGTGCGTGTAGTGTGAAATAGCAACATCTTCCAGACATATTGCATTTACGTACCAACATGCAAACACATACAAAAAGCACCATCATCAGCAAAATATTGTATTTGCTTTATTTTTAAAAAGGAAGGAAAAAAAAGGAAAGAGAACCAGTGCTTGAATTCAGGCTTTTATATTTTTAAATATAAATAGTAAATAGCGTATGAGGTCTCTCTCAGGACGAGCTAAAGGTTTTCAGAAAACTACAAACAGGATTTCCTCTGTCATGTGGAGCTACCCCAGTCAAGAGACTTCTTCTTGTTCTCGAAACATTCTATCTTCAGGTCAAATTCTACACATATTTTTACATATGATGATGTAAACCAAAAAGATACAGGCACAAATCTTCACAATACCACCTCACCTGACTCTGGCTACCTGGATCTTACAAATAGTCTGCTGGTTTCGAAGATGCCCTTTTTTGCCCTGGGAGCATGGGCATTGTAATAATTATTTCCAGCAAAAGCTTACCTTAAAAAATGGTAACTTAAAATTAAATATAAAACCACCACATTTCTATAAACTCTTTCAGAGACTACATACTGCTACATTATATTGTTTCTTACCCTGTGGATGAGCATAAAAGTCTATCCCTAAAATATAGGGACATTTTCGGCCTAATATAAACATAAAATGCATAAAATCCAACATTTAAAACAAGCAGGCATTTTTATAGGTATCGTAGACTATGCTGTATTGTAACGTATTCTCGCTACAATAAAGCCCATGGGAAAGGAAAGGCATGTCAGGATTAAGTATTCTGTTAATTGCAAATGTGTAGCACACCTGCAAATTCTGTGAAAAAATCCTACAGCACTTGGGGAAAGTCAGTGTAACTTTCTGTTCACGCTACCGTCTCTTGGACAGGCCTGGAAAAATCCAGAACAAATGCAGGGAAGCATCAGAGAACCGTCATCTCCAGTTGCTACTTTTTCCCACTTAGCGGTCTCCAACCCAAACGAAGCTGAAAAGGACTGGTCACTCTGTGATATATGAGAAGGAAGGGGGGCAAGTGTACTTTTTAAGCTGAAATTTATTCCGCAATAAATACTTCAGTGTTGGTGCGACATGATGTTTTATTGGATTACACAAGTTTGCTAAAGAAATCACATTGGGAATAGCAAAGCTTGCGGTTTTGTGGGTAATGCATTTGTAATGTGAGGGCTTTACACGGGAAGGGTGTTGGAGAAGGATAACAAGGCAAATTAGGAAATGGCTAAATGCATGCAAATCTATATTATGGTGATACTTGGCCGCCTACGTCCAAGAGGTTTTTATGGTAGTTGTTGTACCTAGCCTGGATAATTCATTAGGTTTTGACTCAGGTAAAGAATAAATGAATATAGCGTGCATTACATTCTTACTTTCGCCTCAGAAACAAATCTTTCTTGTACCAGCCAGTGTAATCTTCAGAGTTTTCCTTATATAAAACACCTCAAGAAAAATGCACCTCAGTGAGATTTACACTTTATTACTCTAATGATTCTACAAACACTACCACAATGTGATGAAAGACAGAGCATTCCCGGACTGATTGAGAGCTAATAAAAATCAGTACTGAAAACTGCAAAGAGCACCCTTATCATCTTTCTTTCATTTAGAGCTGATTACTAGGGGATTATAATGCAATCACAGCTATGTGTGAGAGGTAGCTATGGGAACCAGTTTTAACTGTTTATCTAGCCAAAGATCTTAATTTAAGTTTGAACACTCTGATTCATTTATATGTAAGACACCAAGGAGACAAAATGCAGAAGAAACAGATGCGCACTTGTTCTTTCCATTTAACTTCATAAGCTACCAGCCAATTTGTCTTTCAGGGACAAAATTAATTTCTGATGACAATGTGAGCAAGTAATAACCTAGAAGTTCCTGTCCTGGGAAACTTGTTAATGCCATGTAATGTTCTGGAGTTATTTAGGAGGGGGGCGGAAAGAGAGCGGCTCCTGGAGTTACGGGGACGTCTGTAACAGACTTGCCTTTGTCCCAGCTCTTCGTCACTCCTGCCGAGGTTTATGACACCTTTTCTAGAGGTTGAATTGGGACAATTCAAAAGAAACCATGTTGCCTACCATTTCTTTCCTCTGGAGTTTTTGTTGTTGTTGTTACTACTCATTTTCCTTCATATTCTTTCCATGATTCAGATTTGCTCATCGTACAAACCTCCAGCCCATGACTTCCCAGGCCTGGCATAGTGGCAAAGCGACTAGTGAGATAAAAATGAATCACAAGACCTTCTCCTTGGTGCACGTGTTGCTAATAGAACACAGCCCTTTGCACACGGGCGCACTCCATAAGCAGCTCGGTGCCATGGTAAATATGGTAAATGCTTCACAGAGGAACCTGCAATGTATGCGAGGAGATCCCCGTGATGAGACCCACTGTGCTAATCCACTGCCATCAAGAGAGACGGGTGACAACGTGGTTGACAAAGTGCATGCACAGAAACCCTGAGATGGGAACTACAACTGGCCACAAATTCAAAAACAGTCCATGAATCTACTTGTGCCCGTGTGTCAGTGATAATAACACTACTACTAATAACACTACGGCTGCTAGTAATAATAAATACAGGAAGAGTAGCTATTGAACACTTAGTGCATATCAGAGAATAAGGCAGACACTCTACATACACTCTCTCATTTAAAAGTAACTGTGGTGTTTCCAATTATTTTAACCTTTTAAGCTGCAATTACCTTTGCACCCACCTAATAATTAGCACCACGACCCTTTGTGGAAGTCACTTTTGTGGCCATTTTCTGGGTGAAAAAACTAAGTCTCATAAAAATTAACTTGTCCAGTGCCACAGCTAGCAAGTGGAAAAGTCAACATTTGAACGTGATCTGTCACACTCCAAAACTTATATTTTCAAGCCCTCTCCTAAGGTAAACCTTGGCAGTCCTCTTTATCTTGGCCAGAATTATTTTCCCATCTCATTATGTATCCAGTTTTTTAGTATCTCTGGACTCTGTTCCTTCCTTAATTCATAGCCTCTATGCTCTGTCTCCTCTTGACTCCCCAAGCCTGTATTCCTTTCCTCTCTGGGGGAACTCCCTACAGCATAATGGCTGTCCATTAGCGTGTTTTTAAAATCTCGCTCTCTCCCATCCTCTGACAGTTTTCATATGCTCCACATGAAGGATCCTTTTCCAGAAATACTTTTGAAGAAAGTCTGAAGTAAGCTGAAAAGTATTACATTTTTCATCTCAACAGGGAAATGGATTTAAGAAAAGGAGAGAAGAGCCTGCAGGTCTTTCAGATTTTAAAGAGAATTCAACACACTGCTGCATTGGCACTGGGAACACATCTATCACAGAAACCAAGAGAGCATCTGCATTTACACGCTGAAACGGTTCCCTTCGTCCTTGATCACGATAATGACTTAGAGTTCCGCTGAGCTTTTCATCCAGAGGGACGCCATGGCCTCTACAGAAGCCAGCCCAGTGAGCAGCTCCCTCCACCACCACGGCTCTGTGTTCTCCGAGGTGAAGGGGAACGGCTCCACTGGGGGACAATTGAAAAGGACAAGAGAGCACACTGTAAATTTTCTTTCCAACGGCAACTAAAATAACAGTTCCACTGTCCGTATTTAATTGCCCCATCTGGAACTCAGGCATAACAATGGGGTCCCAAAGAAATCTTCCACATGGCATCAATAGCAATACATGAAAGAAGGGGAATGATTTCAGGGCCTAAAAAAAGCCTTGCTCTGTGAGCACCAGGACATTTTACTAATTGCCCTGTTTCCGGTTTTTAAAAATCATGTCAGACAACTGGGGGACATTCCTTGGCACAGTCCTCTCAAGCTTCCTCTTGCCTTCAGGAATCAGTACCATGTTTGATGAGAATGAGTAAGGAAGACAGACATGGGCTAGTTCATGGTTTGGGGAAGGATGGGATCTAGCAGAGAGCTGCTTCCTTTTTCAAGTACAGACAATTGTGTGAAACATAACAGGAATGGCAGGCTGTGCTATGTGGTTTCTAGAAGCCAGGGTGAAAGTCAAACTCACTCTCAGCGAGATGTACATTTGGAATTGCCTTGCCAGCTGTGCAATCAATTGGCCCTGAGCGAGCCACACACTTGTTGGGAGGCACTGCTGGCTCCTCTGCCTGGAATTCTCTCCCCATTTCCCTCATTTTTCCTTTCCCACCACCAATGTTCAACACAAGCATCGTCTTCTCCACTCCTCTTTGAATTCCCTGAAGTTGGGCTAACTGTCCCCCTTCTGTGTTTCTCTAGCATCACATACACACCTTGGGAACTGTACTTTCCATTTTGTATGATAAGAAGGCATCATTTATTAAACACTTATATGCTAAGCACCGTGCTAAGTACTTTACACATAAATATCTCTTTTCATCCTTACAATCATCCAAAGTACTATCATCCTTATTTGATAGGTATGAAAATTGAGGGTCAGCAACATTAAAGTCTCATAGTTAGTAAATGGCAGAGCTGGGGTTTGAAAGTAGGACTTTCTGTCCTACTTATGAGACCATGCTCATCTCCCCTGAGCTCAGCTCTCTGCTGCTGGAATCGCACTGCATCCATTTCAGTATCTACAGCACTAGTACGTTACCAGGTAGTTATAGACCCTGGATACACACTTGTTGAGCTAAATGTCTAGGGGGTGTAGCTGAACCACATAGGGGTAACTAGAGTAAACTTGCCTCATTAGCCTGGGCCTCTACCAGTTCACTATTCTGATTTGCCTGGGTAACAACAGAACTGTTATTTTAGAAAAAAGGAAGACACATTTACACAGGGTCCTTGGTGTCGTGCTAACACACCAGAAAAGGTGTTGTCTTCCTGAATTCAGGTGTTCTTTTCACTGAATTCAGTCAAACCAGTTTTGCATATTGACACAGAAGGTGTAACTTACAGCAATTCAATTGTTATGCCTCACTGCACAACCACTTCTGTCATCCATCGCTGTCCTTCTCCAACGGCACTGCTATTGCTGCTGCAGCTGTGGCAACCGCCGCGTAGTTCCCCAGAGAATGAATATGGCTGAACACAGTGTACACGGGGTGATGGGAGAGCCCATTTTCCTTGGGATAGCAAGAGCTCGTCCTATCTGACAGACGGGCCGCCCTGCCCGTCCTTCTCTATCCTTCTCCACAACCAGAAATTCAAGCCCATCCATTTTGTCTTCATAAAGTGTCTCCTTTCCATCCTTTCTTATTGTTCCTGTCGCTGCCCTAGCCCAGGCCTTGCCCTAGCGACCCTCTGGCCTTCCACCCCCAGTTAGTCCAGGTCTTTCTTTTTGTGTTGTTCTCTGAGCGCGTTAAGAAAAATAGCACTTTGTTTTTGGTTATTAGACACATTGTCTTCTTGAACCTCTTCTAAAATTAGCTGAATTTTTAAAGCAAGTTATTTTCTGTTGTTTCAATAATCTATGATCCTTGTGAGGTAAATTGCTCCCCTCTTTTTTCCATATTTTCTTTAAACATTTAGCAATCCTTTGACTGTGTCCCCATATATATTCTTAGGAGTCCATGAGTCCTCTAAGAGATTTTAAAAGTTGGTTTCCATTTTAATGATAATCTCTTAAAATATCAGTTGCAGATTCTCCAACACCTAGTGTGGCAAGCAATGTGAGAACCCACATTTGCATTTGTGTTTATACTATGGCATCCATGTCTCACGTTGTCCCAATGGTATCAGAACCCTCTGCATGGAGGATGAATTGCACAGGCAGACCAATTGGCCCAGGGGTGGGGGTGAGGGTGGGGGTGGGGGTGGGAAACCAAATCTTCACATGGTGCCTGGGCTCCGGTTTGAGAAACAGAGCTTCAGTGTATTTCAGTCAAAAAAAGGTGACTATATAATTTATTACTCAAACTGGGGCATTTTTGGACACTTGTTGTCCAAGTATCCTCTGGCCTTCCACCTCCCGTTAGTTCCCAGAAACATTCCTTAACATGACTTGTTTATTACATCACCCCTCCTTACACTCAAAATCTCCTCATGGCTCCTCATTGTTTTCTGGATAAAGTCTAAAATTGCTAGACATTCAATCACTCCACCAACTGGCTCTAACCTACCATTCCAAACTTTTTTCCTACTATTCTCTAACTCAACCCCCAGAACCACCCAGGTGGTCTTCTCTCTGGTCCCTTGCATTAGACGTGATGTCCATCCATCCACCCACACCCTGCCCTTTCTTTCAGGCCCAGTCCTAATGTTTCCTGCTCTTTGGACCCCCTGGTGACTTTTCTCATATAATTTTTATTCATTTCCTATCCACCTTCTACTCATCGATTTGGTATATTATCTTATTGTGGCTGTATGTTGTGATTTAACTTTGTGGATACTTATGTCCAATATCCCTGGTGAAATTACGGGCTCCTTGAGGGCAGACACCATCTTTCTCTTCTACTTATGTTCCACGAGGACCTAGAGCAGTTCATGTTTTAGTGACTTTTCCAACACTATTTAGCAAGACTTGTATTTGGCCTCATGCTGTCTGTGCACTCTTCACTCCAGGTATACCAGAGTACTTGAAATTCCCCAAATAGACCATTACTGCGTATTTCCAGGTGTTCACACAAGACGTTCCATCCTTGTGGAACTCTTAATCTCTCATGCTCCCCTTTCCTCCTGCTCCAGTTTTCCTGGAAAAATATGCGGCCTCAGCTCGAATGTCACTGCTTCTAGAAAGCCCTCCTTCATTCTGTAAGACCAAATCAGGTTTGGTTCCCCCAGCAGCTGTGCTAACTCCAAACAGAAATTGTCATACCGTATGTTAGTTAGGGCTCTTTTGTATATATGTAGTGGAGAACCAACTCAAATTAGGGGGGAAAAAGGGAATTTATCATCTCAGGTAATTGCAATGGACAGGGTAGAACTGGTATCAAAGTATGTGGTCAATTTATATCCTCTCTTGGTCTCTCCTCATTGTATTTCTCTTTCCCTCCATCTATTGGCTCTGCTTCATTCTGTGTGGGCCTCATTCTCTATACAGCAGAAAGTGGGGGTGGGGAGAGTGTAGGGTGAGGAGAGAGTCTGGCTATGGAGGGCACTCCGTTTACATCATCCCAATGACCTCAGAGCAAACAGAGCTGCTTTCTCCTGGCAACCACATATTAATCTCCAGGGAATTAATCTGATTGGCCTGGCTTGAGTTTATAGGTTTATTCCTAGGATAATCACTATGGCCAAAGGTCTGGAGGTCAAGTTTGAATCACCTGATCCCCAAATTTCCATGGTATCATGGGAGTGGAGGAGAACTACTATGATTGGTGCTCTCCCCAGGTCCCTTTGAGTTAGAAAAGAGAACATCCCATAGGAAGGAGAAGACTGTTACCAGAAAAAAAGGGAGAAGAAATGCTGGATATACAAAACAATATATGTCTACTACACAGTATCTGTTTGCCTCCTCCATCTACTGAAAGCTACCTTAGGGTGTTACTGTGCCTTGGTCACTACATGTCCTTGGTACCTCCCACATGGAGATGCTCAATCAATATTTGATAAATGGATGAATGAATGAATGCTCTGAGTGCAAATCAAATACCCAGAGTTCTGGACAAGGAAACACAGTGCCATGTTCAAAAGCTTAGGTTTAAATATGGTCGCCATTGGCTGCTGTTGTTTTGCTTCCCCAGCCAGTGCAGTAGCGGCTAGAAATGGGTTCTTGGAAGACTTGCTTTTTCCATAAAGTGTCCAAAGAAATACCTGAACTTTACCTGAGATCCGGCAGAATGTAGACCTACGGTCGGCCGCCTACCTCCTTTGGCCTGAGTTCATTCAATACTGTGTCATAAAAACAACCAGAGCAGCACATTACCAAGGAAGAAGACAATAGAGGAGATGCTTCAGGAAAACAACAAGAAGACTTCTGCATTTCTCATCAGATGGGAGCAAAGAGAGCTGGCAAGTGAGTTGCTTTATTTGACCATCCCGTTAGTGTATGCTAACAGCATAAGAATAATTCCCTTTAGAGATTATAATAAAATTGGCTTATATACCCCTGCTAGATAACAAGCTCTTCAAGGAGGAGAACCCTATCTTTATCTCCATATAATCCCGTCAGTGTAAAGGACCTCAACCCATCTGGAGTTTTTACAAACTTAATTTTACAAATCTACATCTAATGAGATCTTGGCTTTCAGAGACAGGACCACCACCTTGATTGACTCACTGCTTCCAGAAGAACTTCATTTATAATGCTTGAGTTCTTCTATCTCTTTATAGATTCTAAAATTAAGATAAACAAAAAGGCTTTTAAAATCCATTTTAAAATGTGGGCCTTACTCATTTTCCTGTCATCTGCCAAAAGCCCATACCCTTCTAATAAATTAGGCACCACAACATAATGAATGTGGTGGTCATACCCAATGATGCATCATCAAATAATTTAGGCCACACACACACACACACACACACACACACACACACTCACACACACATATTCACACACTTTTCTTTAAAGAATAAGTTCCTTAAGAATCCCGTTCAGATATGTTAGGAGAAAGCCATATTGCTTAATCTTAGAATGCTCAGATAATCACAAGAAATTTTAAGGAAGTTTATTTTAATTATTAAATTCATTAAAATTTTTGTCTTATCACTAAGTAAATCTTGCTATTAAATAATTGCTGATATTGTCATCTATTTTACTTCCCAAAGCTTCCTGTTAACATTACAACCTAAAATGATAACTTTTTTTATTATTAATACCATTGATATAATTAACTATTAGCTATCATTCCATCAGATTCGTACACCATCATTCTTCCCCTGTCCGTCACAACTTTGATTTATAAATACTTAAACACATTGTAGCCTTCTCAAACACAACCCTAATCATGTATTCCTCCTCAAAATCTTCTAGCTGGGCTAAAATTCAAATACTTTTGTTGACATTTCAGAATTTTCACAAGGTCCCAGTCCCCTTACTAACTAAGCTTTTCCTTCTGTGATACAACCTGGGCATTCTGTGCTCACCTCACCGACACACCCAAAAAACACAGCACACAGAAGCCTCCTGCCTCTGGGACACATGTCCCCTTTGCCTCGGTTGTTCAGCCTCTGCGCTCACCAGTCCAGCTCCTACTCTTTCTTCAAAGGTCAGAGTACGTCTCACAGCCTTGAGCTGCCTTCTGCAAACCTCCAGGCTGCAGACAGCTCTCAGCCTATGAACCCACAGCCCTGGAGTCAGAGGACTTGGCACTTAGGTACTAAACTGTAACCTGGTCTCTGTTGTGCCCACACTTTCCCTGCATTTATTTTCAGCAATGTTGGGTAATGAGCATATTGAGGGCAGAAATCTTACGTTATACTGGTGTATGTTCCCTCCACCACTTAGCCCAAAGCTGTAGTCGTTTCTCAACATAGATTTAATTTTCTTTTTTCTTCAATATCTTACTCTTTCTTACATGTCCAAAGCACATTAGGAGAAACAGCCTGCTATTTATGCCACTTAACTACTCACTCTTTAATCCAGAATAAGTATGAGCTTAGAAGATGGTGAATTAGAGAGTGAGTAGAGTTTTAGTTAGGAAAATTCTCTCCTGAGAATTGAGTCCCTCATAGAGTGTTGGGTTAGAAATTTATGTAGGGAAGGAGAAGACAGAATAGAAAAGGGGTAGCTCCTAACTGGCTCCCTCCAGTGCTACTATATTGTTTCCTTTTATGTGCTGTATATACCCAGGAGAGCAGATACATCCATATTCAGATTCAAATTCAAAATCATGGAACATGGAGCTCGGGTTCAGGATGGTAACCTGAGCACAAATATCTACCTGCCTCTCCTTCCTCCAAAGATCCTGGAGAAATTATAGAAAAGAGGTGTTTTGAATTAATGAAACCAAAGCTGTTCAGAAAAAGTAGAATGCAACATTAATGGACTAGAAATGGAGGAATTTCTGAAAGACAGAAAAGAAGTGGAACTAGAATAATGGTGAAATGAGAAATGAGGAAACTGAAAGAAAGTCCTGGACGAATTCCAAGCTCCAAGTCTACAAATGCAAAGCTGGATGGGTAGGGGGAGATGGTGAGATGGGGAGTGAGAAATCATGAGAGCCGTTAATTAAAATAATTACATTTGGAACAGCTGAACCAATGAGGCAAAGCCCCCCACCCATGCCTGCACCCAGCTAACAATTAGTCATTTTTGCATTCTGTGTAAAACCTAGAGAATTGTTCCCCAGAGAAGGAGAGCAATTTGCCTAGAGAGTGGTCCTGTCCTGGGACTGGGCACTGCATGTGGTACCTTGTTTCCCCGAAAACAAGACCTAACCCGAAAATAAGCCCTAGCATGATTTTCAGGATGACATCCCCTGAACATAAGCCCTAATGCTTTTTTTGGAGCAAAAATTAATATAAGACCTGGTCTTATTTTTGGGGAAACATGGTAGGAGCAGATCAGAGCCAGAGACAATTTTGGACTTCTGTAATAGCTGCCAGGGAGAGAACTGTTCAGAGGAAAGCTTCTCAGCCTTGAATAGGATGACCAGTCATCCTGGATTTCCCAGACAGTTCTAGTTATAATCCCCACACTATTATTAATAGTTTTCTTTTCATGCTCAAAAATACCCGTTTGAGTAATACATTATATAGTCACCTTTTTTATGACTGAAATACACTGAAACTATGTTTCTCAAACTGGAGTCAAGGCACTGTGTGAGGATTTGATTTCCCACCCCTACCCCTGGGCCAATTGGTCTGCCTGTGCAATTCATCCTCCATGCAGAGGGTTCTGATACCATTGGGACAACGTGAGACATGGATGCCATAGTATAAACACAAATGCAAATGTGGGTTCTCACATTGCTTGCCACACTAGGTGTTGGAGAATCTGCAACTGATATTTTAAGAGATTATCATTAAAATGGAAACCAACTTTTAAAATCTCTTAGAGGACTCATGGACTCCTAAGAATATATATGGGGACACAGTCAAAGGATTGCTAAATGTTTAAAGAACATATGGAAAAAAGAGGGGAGCAATTTACCTCACAAGGATCATAGATTATTCAAAAAACAGAAGATAACTTGCTTTAAAAATTCAGTTAATTTTAGAAGAGGTTCAAGAAGACAGTGTATCTAATAACCAAAAACAAGGTGCTATTTTTCTTAAAGTGCTCAGAGAAGAACACAAAAAGAATCCTTGAAATAGAAAAGTATAATGTCTAAATAAGAAATTCAGTGGACAATCTGCATAATTGAATGTGTTATAGACGACGAATGGAGATCTGGCAAACTCCAGGAAACCTCTCAAAATATGCCACAAAAAGGCAAGTTAGCAAATATGAGAAAAAGATGAGATTTGTAGGATTAGTAACTAGCATAAGACAGAGACTACTACTAACCAAAGACATAATACAAGAAAAGTTCTCTGAACTGAAGGCAAGACATGAGTTTTCAGATTTAAAAGACCCACTAAATGATGATCAGCGTGAAAAAAAATAGAAAAGAAAGACCCATTTTAAGATACATCTTAATGAAATTTTAGGAATCTAAGGATAAAGAAAATCTAAGACTTCCAGAGAGAAAAAATAAGCTACCCACAGAGAATAAAGATTGGATTGACATTAGATTTCTCATTAACAACACTTGATGATAGAAGGTAAATACAATAATGGTTTCAAAAGTCTGAAATATTTTATTTTTAACATAGAGTTCTATATCCAACCAAACTGTAAATGTAGAACCAGTACAAAATATTTACAGAAATGCAAAGGCTGAGTAGTTTGCCATCGTGAATTCTACATGAAACAAGAGTTGTTCCAGAAAAGAAAGAATGCAGTTGAGCCAGAATAAATTGATAAGCTAAAAAGACATCTTAAAAGATTCCATTTGACCTTAACACACTCAGAATATTCTGTTCTGAAGGAAATAGGCTGGTGACCCAGGATTAATTTATTTCTATTTAGGTTTCACCACAGACTCCTTGGTTTGCAGTGAATATTTGTATAATGATAGGACTGTTTTCATTGGTTTTTAATTTTTTTAATTAAATTACAAACTAAGTAAAGAAAACATGATAATCACAAAACAAAATGTAAATATAAATTTTAACAATGAAAACAATGACATAATTCATCAAAATTGGGAGAAAAGAGAGCTATAAGAGAGTGTAAATGAACTAATCTAATTTTTCACAGAAAATAAATATTTCCAATTTCAATAAATTAAGAAGTTTTAATATGTATTAATTAAAATTACAAAGATATTCCAAATGTAACAAAATCTAAAAATGGAGTGGAGATGAGAAGTGAGTTATATTACAATTACAGTAAATACTTCATGTTCCATAGTAAGAAGTCAATAGACGCAGCCCAAGGTTAAATCAATAAGTAGCAGTACACTGTGTAAAGTTATAATGCCAACTATGATAAGAGTTAAAGAAAGAAACTTTTAACAGTGATTCCCTGTGGGTAACTTGTTATCTTATGTTACTCCCTTTTCGTTATTCTTTATATGTGTTTGTATTACTTTATTAATTTAAAATAATTAGTGTAAAAGCTTTGGATTATGTGCCTTTCACGGTCCCCAGAGACTAAAAGAAATGATCTCTTTTGAAATATCTGTTTTTGACAAATACCGGTCCATCCACCAAATTGGAATTATTCACTTTAGCTTTAAGGAAAAGCTATCACTGACTGGGCAGCCCGCTTTCACTAGGCTGTGGGGCAGAATGAAAGCCCTTAGAAGACGTGGAACACTTTCCATGGCAAGCTCCCGTCTACCTTCCATATTGATGTAGTGACAGGGTCAATCAGCAGCCACAAAATAGATCTCATGGTGAGACTGCCCCTGTCACATACAGTGCTTTCTCGTTGTGCAGACATTACCTCAACGGGGTAGATGTGGACACTATTGTAATGCCCACGTCATAGATGACCAAATGAGGGTCTGAGAAATTAAGTAACTTGTCCAGGACTCAAACCCAGATTCCCTAACTCCGTCACAGTCCCTCACCACCTCTTGGGGGGGGGAGGGACAAATTTTTACATTGTTCAAGGCAAGGAAATGAAAAGGCTACAGCATTTATTTACTGGATGACATGAGGTGGCTGAAAAAGCGATCAACCTCTGCCATGTATATAGCTCCAAACTGTCACAAATTCAATTAACAAAAGTTTGAAAGAAACAATAAAATATTCCTTTTTCTTAGCTTAATGGCTTGATTTCAAAAACCAAACCATTCTTCCATAATTTGACGTGACCCTAGAAAGCATCTCTTCTACCTCTTGTTCTATTATGCACAGATATAAAAACATACTTTTAGACATACCAGTTTGTAGTTACTCATTGACCACTTATGTAGTTGGTGCATTATCCAGATGTTTTGCAATTTGTTCTTTTACTTAATGTTTTTATTTTAGTCTTTTGTTTTCTACCTTTTTACCATTTCCACTTTCCTCAATCATCATTACTATTTGTTTCATTAAAAATTTTTGACTGAAAAGAGTTCACTGTTTGTGGTATTTTCTGAGAATTTCATCTCCCTCTGTTACGTATCCCCTCACACCAACAAAAGAAAGAATCAATGTTGGAAATATTCTGTTTCTATTCTAGTCACAATTGAATCAGATTTGAATAGCATTAACTTGAAAATAAATCTTGATCTTTATCAAGGGAATTTTTTCCCTATTTGGTTGTGAGAAAGTTTTCTTTAATATTGTCATATCAGTTTTACAATTTTTAAAAATGGGGGTAGGAATGAAAAGATATTGCACGTATTCTCTACAACAGAACTGGTATCCCTGAATAATAATAATAATAATAATAATAATAATAATAATAATAATAATATAGTCTATAGTTACTGACTAGATAAGATCTGTCTAGAAAAATAAACTAATCAGCGGGGGTTTGGTGGGTCATTTTCTGCCCCATGTCCCCACCATTCCTACCTCGTTTACACCTAGGGCATGATTGTTGGCTTCACAATTGAATACTTGAAGGGTAACTGCCCAATGGGGTTTGCTTTTTTTTTTTTTCCTCCTAGTTCTGCACCACTCTGCAAAAATGAACAGGCTATGGAGGGCTTAAAGCTAAGGAAAAAATAACAGCAGTCAAGATGCCTGACAGTACAACTGACATGGTGAATGGGTGAAAGAAAGTAGAAATTTCCCTTGGCTTGAGCATCACTGAATCTTGAGCTGGGCTGTTTTCTCCTAAGGCTAAGGGCTTACAAACAAGAAAGCAGGAGGGGCTCTAAGAGGGCATGTTCTTTCCCTCCAAAACTCTCCTCTCATCCTGCTCACTGAGTCTGAAATCTGTTGCTAAAATTTCAATTCTTGAGAAACAGATTTGTGCTTTACCGAGTCTTTCCCTAAATGCAAATAACCCTGAAGCACTAACAAACAAAGCTGTTGTCCATATCCTCTGGGATGACTTTATTAAGTCGTCTTCTCCAAAATAAATTGTAAAAGGAGATGAGCAGGACAGAAAGATGGAAGTTGAGGGATATTTTGGAAGGTGAGGGATATTTTCTTACCTGGAAAAGTGGAGGGATATGCCTGGAACTGAAGGCCCTGGCCAGGGAAGGGACGGGGAAGGAACCTGGTGTTTACTGAATGGTTGTGTCTCTCAGGAACCGGCTTAGGTACTTTATATACAGCCTCTTAGCAGCTGCATGAACAGAGATTACTGTTTCCAATTTTCCAGATAAGAAAATAAAGGTTCGAAAAGGTGTTATAACTTGCCTATTTCAACGATCTATTATTCTGTAACAAACTACCCAAAATGTAGTGACTTAAAGCAATAATTTATTATTTCTCACAATTTTGTGGGTTGACTAGGGCTCAGCTACACAGTTCTTCCGATGGTCTCACTTGGGTCTCTTAATGACAGAGAGGGCTGGAACATCCAAGATGCCTCACTTACAGAACTGGGGCAAAGCGAGGGGCAGCCAGGATACTGGGAAGGCTGGGCCTCTCCCTTTTCATATAGGTTTAAGGCCTGTCTCTCTCCGCGTGATCTCTCCAGCAGGAAAGCCAGACTTCTTACATGATAGCTCAGAGCGCCAAAGAGGAGGGAGCAAAACTTGCTAGTCCTCTTAAAGGCAAGGACGAGAACGGACACAGTGTCACGTCCACTGTGGGGGGTGGCGGTAATGCTGTGATGAGGCTCAAGGCTGTAAAGGAGTTTGGGGGAGGGGAAGGACACCACTCAGGGACATGGACGATGGCTAGCTGGCAGAGAAAGCTACCGAGCCAAGTCCCCAGGAAGGCAGGATCCTGGCCTGAATAGATTAATAAAGTGTTACTCATCTGGGCCAAAGCTTCAGAACAGACTCAGCTCTCCTGAGGAATCAGTGGAACATTGGGCAAGCATTCTGAGTTAGTTAAAACGTCCACCTTCCATCTCCACTTGAAGAGCCATGGATACCAAGGGAGGCAGAAAGATATGCAAATGTGTCGGATCCTATTCTGTGCACCCCCAAACACCAAACACTTCCTAAAATTGCACCTTATACTTCATCAACCTTCTACTTCAGGGCAATCCTTTTTTTTTTCACCTTTGACTCATTCATTCATTCTTCAGTTATGCGATAAGTTATTACTGAGCATCGGCAATGGGTCAAACACTGTTCTGTGGGCTGGGGATACAACAGAAAATTCTGACCTCCATGGAGCTTACGTTTTTTTAGTAAGAGTAATAGCCTACGACACAGACCAGTACATGAGGTAGTATCTCATCTACTGACACAATTAGAGCGAGAAACTGCGTATTGAGGTGGGGCCACTTTTATTTCAACTAGAGCAGTGGGAGGAGGCCTCACAGAGAAGGCAACATTGAACACAGATGTGCAGAAGGTGAGGGAGTGAGCTCTGCCTGTACCTGGGAGAAGAGGCTCCCAGCGGGGGGGAGGGCAGAGGCAAATTTCTAAGCAGTAATGTGCCTGCTTTGAGCCAATTCTCTCTGAGTCATTAATTTAACAGTATTTACTAAACAGCTGCTACTCACCAGCATTATACACAGCACTGGGTGTACAAAGATACATAGGTCGCTACCCTCAAGGAGTTGACAGTCTAGAAAGGGAGACAGGCAACCCGCACTCCCGATGTGGCTTTTCAAAACGTGATGACGGGTGTGAGCAGCTTCTCAGCAGGCAAGCTGCTCAGCTGAGCAGAAAATGCCTGTTCTCAGTCCATCTGTTGATGGATCAGAGACACAAGGGTTGTGTTTTGTACTTGAAATAGAATCTGCCCATATCCTCAAATATTCCAGAATCGTAATTTTTATTAAATGCAAATTTTATTAGTGCACTTTCAAGCAAAAGGACTGGGGAAACTGCACAAAATAATCACCATATGAGTATCACTTTGAATTAGTATTGCAGATACTTCTAACTACTTAATTATTTATTTTTAAAATATATTCCAATATTTTAATTATGTTCAGTTAAGTGTACTTGAATATTTGCAGCACTCTGCATTATTTATATTAGAGAAAAAGCAGCCTAAATCAACTTGCTCTGGCATTCCATAATTTGTGCTCACACATCTCTAAAATAGATTTATACATAGCTATCAAGTGGTTACTCTGGATACGCTATGATTCTAAATTTTTATCTGAATTTGATTTTAATGTACCACAAAAATAAAATTTATTGGTTTCTTTATGTTAGTGTCTTATCTGATTATTCATATTCAATATTTGCAGGATACTAACTAGAGCTGCACACTCTTCAATGAAATACAAATGTGTAAATTTCAAGTCACCTGTCCTAGCCCCCATCCCACTCCACCCCTGCCAAATTCCTGGAAATATTCTAGATTGGGATGAATCAAATTCTCTCACAGTTCAAGAGTAAGAGAAACAGTAGCAACTTAGAATAACAATACAAACAGGGACGGGAAAACGAGAAACCCAAGGGAATTCACTCTCCTGTACTAAGGAGTATATTGTTTCTTAAAAGGAAGGCTCTAGATGGACAAGCTTACACAGATGCAGGCTCTGCTATAACTGGCCTGAAAAATAATGAGAGCTTCTCTGTTCTTTGGTATCTGTCCAATGTCTTTCCTAGCTTCTAAATTCGTTTAAGAGTCATTTCTGTATAGAGGATAAAAAATATTAAAGTTACAGTATTTCAATAACCCTTTTTATGTCATACAAATCCAATGGACAGACGCCCACTAAAGAGATTACAGCTTGAATACTTAATCCCAATTTGGATGTTTTTAAACAAGGCAAACCTGGCCTTAAATGCAATATGCACAATTTAGCTAAGTATAAAATATTAATGCACAAACATGACTATAAATATAGCAGAGAATCTGGCAGGTGGAAGCCACCCAATAGTCGTCTATGCACATAACTCTCCCAAATCAAAGGCTGGGTGAATAATGAACGTGCCCATTTCCAGATCAAAAGTACAGGTGGCTCGTGACAGACCATCTCAAAGCCTGGGCAAGGAAAGCTGCTTAGAATGACACTCACTTCAAAAACTAGGTTAGCAGTTCTATTCAGACAGGGTTTGGCCTCCCAACCTCTCTTACTTTCCTTGAACCCTCTTTCTGAAAAAAAAAGAACCATATATTCTCAGTGCTCAGGGATGTGGTTTGTACCTAGAGCAACTTAGAGCACTGTTACAAGCGTGGGCTCAGAGTCGGATTGTCTGGGTTCAAATCCCCCCCAACAACTGGTTAGCTGGGCCCCCTTAGGTAAATTGCTTAATTTCTCTGTGCCTAAGTTTCCTCATATGTCCATTTGACACATACTAGTTGTAATAGGATCCAGAAAGTCACTTTGAGAATTAAAAAGCACTTAGAACAATGCTTGGTCCATGAGAAAAACGGTTAGCTATTATTATGAGGTCACCATAGAAAACCAGAGGTCAAAACTTCTAGCACTACTCTGTGTGGTGGTTTTTGGGGTCATCATCTCTCTCTAGTTCGACCCCATCGTCGACCGTCACCTCCCTCATTTTCCTTGCCCTTTGCCTTCCTCCTCATCACTGTTCAAAGTAAGGGAGCTTAATAAATATTTGGTGGGCAAGTAAACTCCGGGGCTACTAACTCTCAAGAACATCTCCTACAAAACAGTCACTATATCCTTGAGAAATAACTTATAAATGAAATGCTCTTGGCTCCTTCTAGCAACGGCCTTCCACACATTTTGGTGAATCAAATCTTAATGGATAAAGTATGGAAATAAGGAATGAAAGGAAAAAGAAAGAAGAAACAAAGGAAGGAAGGCAAGGGAGGAAGAAGAGTGGAGAGGGGAAAGGGACAAAATATGTTCTCCAGCCCGTGGGGATGCTGCCAGCAACAGTAACCCCAGTATCGTGTACAAGGTGGTGGTTAAAATAACATACTGTCCTTTGTGTAACTCACAATCAAGATCTATTTGCATTTTATACTGAAGATAGCAAAAGAATTATAAATTTCACATTTTAAAATGTCTTGTTACAAGAACTTCATAATAATAAACACTTCTATTTTTCTCTTCCATAAGTGGAAGTAAAATCCTCACAAGAACTAGAAATGCCAGTTAAATAACTCCTAAGAGTCTTGTTTCTTGCTCTGGAAACCTCAGTAATTTCATCAAAAATTGGTCCTATTAAAATATCACGGTTTTATCTTCACAAAAATAAAACTTGTTCCTCCCACCTTGAGTTCCTCGGCTAACTCTGACAGTGGCCCATTCCAGCTTGGAAAATTGAAGATGTGTCTGACTCTTTCCTCTCCTCCCCTGAGGAAAAGAATTGAATCATCCATTGCCACATGGAAGCCTAAATTCTCACCCCAACTCTATGCTTCCCCAACTCTTTGAGTTTCTTTAATTATAAAATAGAAATAATCTCTGCTTGGTAGGTTGTTGCATTTTATTTTTATATTTTATAAACCACTTTGTGTACATTCTCTCATTCATTCTTTGCTGCCCTTTGGGGATAAGCGGTATTGTTTCCCATTTAAAAGTTAGGAAATAGAGACTAAAACAACTAAGGAAATGGTCCAAAATAATTTATGCCGATTAGTAGAAAAGTCAGAACTCAAATCTTGCATGCATCCTTCCCACATTTCCCATCCCTACTGCCACTCTCACTGTTCAGATTCTCATTCATTTAATCATTTATTTATTTACTCATTCCACAAATACTTATTGAGTGCCAGGCACTGAGATATACTCGTATACTGAGATTACAGTGGTGAGCAAAAAAGATATATTCTTTTTCTCATGGAGTTTATGAGGGAAGCAGACATTAATTAATTAATCACAGAAATAAATGTTTTATTAAAACCATGGTGGTAAGATGCATGTAGAATTCTGAAAACATATAATAACAGGATGCAGCCTAAGTTAGAGAAGTCAGTGAATGCTTCCCTGAATAAATGACTATTGAGTGACTCCTAAAGGATGGAGGATGGTAAGAAGAGTCTGCCAGACAGAATGAACAGCAAGTGCAAAGGCTATGGGGTAGAAGGAAACATGGCGCAATTAAAAGACTTAGAGATGACCATTGCAGGGGAGTAGATTAAGATGAGGCCACATAAAGTCACATCAGGCTGTTTGTCTTTATCTTCAGAAGAAGAAGGGTGATATGATCAGATTTTAAATTCACAAAGATGAATTTAGCTGCAGTGTCTAAAAGGTAGATGGGGCAGGACAGGTGGATACAAATGGACAAGTGGACTCGTTAGGAAGCTATTCCAGTGTCCAGGTGAGAGAAGACCAGTGAAGCTAGAGTGGTAGTGAAGATGGAGAGAAATTGGTACAACCTAGAAGTATATAATAGGCTAGGCCAAAAGGGTATAATGGTGGATTAGATGTGGGAGTATTTTGACAGGCTATCAACTGTTCTTCCTACAACAACTCTTTCCAGTATTTGAGCCATTCCATGTGTCACTACGAAACAATCTGTCTTTACCCTCAAGGGGTAGCAAAGAATGAATGAGAGAATGTACATAAAAGTGCTTCATACAATAGAAGGTTCCTTTGGAACTTTGCCTCCTTGTAACCTGCTCTTTTCCATGGCTATAGATGAGTGGTCCCGAGGAAGATATTTGATGTCAGCTGGGCCAATCAGATTTTCTACTGGGCATTTGAAGTTGGAACCAAGGGAACATTTATCAGATTCTATAGGTGCCTGGACATGTAACAGAGTTTCTTCATGTGGTCTAAGAAACAGAGAAACCCATGGGGACAGATGGAGGAAGGGGAGTGGAGAAAGAGTGAGAGAAAGTGAGGGTGAGGAAGAGAGAAGAAGGAGGAGGAGAAGGAGAAGGAGGAGGAGAAGGAGGAGGAGGAGGAGGAGAAATAGCAGATGAATAAATAGGAGTAGAACTGAGAAATGAAGAGATCCCTGATTTCTTTCAGGTTTTCAGTTCCATTCTGCTCCTAGAGTCTGGCTGCATTCCTACACTTGAGTTCCATGAGACACCCTAGAACTCTTACAACAAATTCTCTCCTTTTTGCCTAATCAAGTTCAAGTTTGTTTCTGTTGCTTGCAACCTAAGAGCTCTACCCAAAACACTCTTTAAAACAATCCAACGCAGCCTGGTCTAGAAGATCATGCATTCATTTATTCCATAGTCATTTGCCAAACCAGGCACTGAAAACACAGACATGAATTAGTCACAATATTTGATTCCAAAAAGGTCCTGTTTAGTTGGGAAGACAGAGAAATACATTTGAAAAATATGCACAAGGTAGGTAGTAGATTAATGATGAAGGAATGTACCATGAACAGTGGAGTTACAGAAGAAGAGGGAGGGAACTGCACCTGGGGAAATCAGGGAAGGCACCTCAAACAAGGTGATGCTGACAGGAAAGCTTGAAAGATGCATAGTGCAGACCAAGGAGAAAAGCTTATCCCACAGAAAGAAGAGCACACACAAACATGAGAGAAATGAAACCAGCTGGGGAATGTAGAGAATCTAAAGGGTTCCATGTGCTGAAGCACCTGGTTCAGCAAGGGGACCAGGAGATAGGACAGGAGTAGAGACCTGAATCGCAGTGTGGCATTCAACACGACAAATGTTAGGGCTCTTGTCTCTGAAGAGAAAGAGCTCAAAGGCCTTGTTGCCCGTCAGCCCTCTCACGTTCCTGCACACGAGAAGATGGCACTCGCCTCACTTTGCAGGTAAGAAAAACGAGGCATTTGGCAGAATTACAGGACTTTTTCCTGAGATCATTAGAGAACTCTGGATTTGGAACTCTAAAGTACAGTGACCTCTGTCTGTTCTCACTCACAGTCATAGAAAGCTTCAAAAGAGGACATGCCTGACAAAGTAACCCCAAAACTCGGGAGTCTAAGAAAGAAAATTGGGTCTCTTTAAATAATTCTGTTCCTACATTCAAATTACATCAGGGTATATCTCAATAGCAGAGTCCTTTTGGACATTTTAATAAAAGTTATATCTGTGTTAGAAGATTATTGGAAAAGAAAAACAGGAATATACTGTAAAAAGAAGATTAAATATGATAAAGAGAACCCCCAAAACATCATGGAGCGGCAACTCAGGAAGAAAGGAGTAAAGCACAAGTTCAAAGATAGCAGAAATGAAATGGAGACAGTAATGAAAGCAAAGTTTAAAAAAAAAAAAAACAAGGTAGGTGTGTATATATTTGTTCAGGGGAAGCAAATATTGAATTTTGAAAGAAAAGTTATACTAGGATTAAATGAGATAGACTCAGACACCAAAAGCAAGATGTGAAAATAAAACCAACTTTCCAAGTTCAATTTTCAAAAGGTTTCATGAAAAAAGTACTCTCAGAAGGGAAACAGAGCAGGTGGGACTAAGAGTTTACATTCTTAACTATCCCAAAACAATGATTGATAATTGTCTGTCCTGAATTAAATTATTTTATCCTAGAAAACCAGATGGTTCAAGCTAGTCTTTTATTTGGAGGATTTAGTGAAGTTCAAACAAACTTTGCCACCACACACAAAAGTTTAATAAAGTCAGAAGGAACGACTAGTACTTACTCTCAGGCTGTCTTAGGAGCTCTAATCCAACAGCTCTGGCAGGCTGGCCTCGGTGCCTGGCCTGCTGTCTTTTTATGTTGGTCCTTGATTGAAAAATAGCTCCAGCTGTTGAAGGACTGATTAACCCTTTCTCGTTGGAACCATGCAAGAGAAAGAAAGCATCCCTCTGGGTCTGCTCAGTACTGGGTCAGCTAAGTCCAATCTTACAAAGGTGTTCTGTGCCAAAGAATGTTCAATAGATCCTCCAAACCACCCAGTCAAGAAAGCTCCCCGCTCCTAAAGTCCTTCTCAAACTCGAATGTGCACAGGAACCACCTGGGGATCTTGCTAAAACTGATGAGTAGATCTGCGATGGAGTCTTAATCTACCTCCCTGCAATGGTCTTCTCTGATGTGCCACGTTTCCTCCTACCTCAGGGCCTTTGCACTTCTTGTTCATTGCTAACAAGTGCCCCCATGATCTTGATGCTGTGGACCAGACTTTGCATAGGTAGGTCTTAAAGGGTTCCTACAGACCTGAACAATTGTGTAAGAAACTTAAAACATCCGTCAGATTAGGACAGGTGAGTCCAAAGCAGAAATGACTGTAAGATGTAGAAACTTTTGTAAAGCTTTCATATCAGCTGCTGCCACAATATCCCCCAAAACAGTGACTTTCACAACGTGCCAGCTGGGGGTTGAGATAATCACAGGACTTCAGACATGGACTTTATTGCCAGGGCAGATAATCATACCAAAAAGGGGAAGAGAGCCAGAAGGCATTCAAATCTCTGGGCAAATATGACTTGCAATTTATTATCATTTGAAAAGCATAATTGGCAGCAGCATTGTGATTTTTTTTTCCAGGATATAGCAAAGTTGATAAAATCGGAGTTAAGCTATCTCCTGCCAGTGTCTCCTCCTGCTGCACTCCCACCCTCTGTAGACCTGGAGGGCCTTACTCATCTTTGTCTATCAAGGGGGTCATGTGTCACTGCACAAGTTAGATAGAAAGATTGCAAAAGAAGCGCGGCAGGGCAATGGACCCTTTGCACCACAAGAGTAACATTTGGAACAACGGACAGTTATTATCCTAGAGGTAGTGTTGCATCTGGTGTCCCTCTATTCCTGTTTAGAAAAGGAAAGGTCACAGAAATGGTGACGGAGAAGCAGATTCCAGGGGAGTGGCTGGGATCCCGAGGCCCAGGTCCTCTGGCTTTCCCACTGATCCTTCCTATGCCTTCAACATACTGGAGAGCCCCCGCCTTACCAAGAAAGGTATCACGGCTCATATCATTAAGAGGCTTGGCTGTCTTCAGGCAATTGCTCAGATTTTTTTTTTTTTTTTACCTTATTACCAATCTGCCTTTCTTAGCAAAGGTCATGAAATGGACAGGGGACGTCTCATCTTCGTTATAATCCACTGTTTGAAACATTTCAATTAAGCTTCAGATAAGGCCCCAGAACTGAGGCTGTTTTAATGAGGGGAAGTAATGACCTTCTGTTGCAGGTGGTTTCTGGCACACCATCAGTTTTAATTCTTCTTGATCTTTCTGCACCCTTTGATAGCCGGGATCAAGGGTTCTCTTTATACGCTTCAAGCACATTGGAGGACTTTTAGGGACTCCACTGACACGGTTTTCATCCCTGCAGCCTCAGCCAAGCTGGTTGTCACCTGCAAGTTCTCCACGCTTGTTCAATTTACCAAAGATTAAAAGACAGCTGAAAAGACAGGGCCCCTGTGCTAAACTGTGAGTGTCTGCATGTATTCCCAAAGCAAGTGAACATCAGGAGGAATCCGCTGAGACGGTGGGATGACCCCTTTGATGCGTGCTCCCGGAGAGGAATGAAGCCTCGCGGAGGATGCGAGAGCAGCAGTGTGGGCACGGTGGGTTTAATGGGGCGCACAGTGGGGGTGCGTGAGTGCACGTGCGGGTGTGTCTGGAAGCGAGACTTTTGAAAGTTGCCCTGGTTTTTATACAGGAGGGTCCTGGCTCTTGTGAAATTTCATTTCCTTAACAGAGACATGGATATTTTAAGGAAACTCATCCTTTTGAAAAAGATTTATCACGTTTCTCATCCAGCATAAAGGGCAGGAAGGACAGATAAAATGCCTTCTTTCTTTTCAGTGTTGAAGAATTTCATTCGTTTTACTTCTTCTTCAACCATTCTTGGACCCTACTGTGTGCAGGTCTCATTGTTGGGCTGTCACAGGGAGACAGCAATGAATAAGACAAATGATCTCTGCCTCCAGGAGCTTATACTCCATTCTGAGGGACTAATATTAAAAAACAATTATGCAAATGTTTGTTTAAAGTAAACTGTGAATGCCCTGTGCAGGAGGGGTGCAGGTTCCTATGTGAATGTGCGTGGACAGAACCCAGCCTGGTCTGAAAGCCATATGTTGGTGCACGTTCCTGGGGGAAGAGCAAGTCCATCAGCGAGCACCGTGGTGATGAGGCAGGGCTTGGAAGAAAAGTGAAGGCATTCCGGCCAACATGAGGCTATCAGCAGGTGCTGTGGCTGTGGATGTCAGCAACAAAAGCCTCCTGAACTTTCAACATTAATTCCCAGAAGTCACACAGTTAACTACCCATGCACTTTCTTTAAAAAACACTGTATTAAGGTATGATTGAAATGTAAAAAGCTGTACATATTAAATGCATACAACTCAGTGACTTTGAGGATACCCTGGTTACCACCACTTTATTCTCTGCCTTTATGAGTTTGACTATTTCAGATTCCATATAGAAGTGAGATCATATACACTTCCATGACCTGCAGGGTAGAACAGCCTGCCGGTTTAATGTCCAGACTCCTCCGCCAGAGGACTGGGATGATTCTTAGCTGGACACTCACTGAGTAGGATCGTGGGTAATTCACTGTGCCTCTGTGTGCGTCCATTTCCTCCACTGTGGAAACGAGACTGCTAGGAATACAGACTTCGTGGGCTTTATCTGAGAATTCAATGAATGAACAAGTATATAGTGCTTACAACTGTGTATGGAAGTGTTGGCGACCCTCATGAAAGAGGAGCCAGAGCGATCTCCCCTCCAGTCACGTATTGTGCTTCTCCTGGGTAGCGGCGGCCAGCCTCCTGGGGCCTGCATCGGTGAGCATAGCTTTGCGGAGATGGCCCCCTTTCCCAGGCCAGGGCTGCCGCCTGCTTTCAGCACGTTCCCTTCTCCTGCGGTGAGGACTATCCTCCCGCCAGGACACTGAGAATGGATCATTTCAAAGAAATGGCTCCTGGTGCCTTTTCATTCCTTAAGCTGTTCTCACTTGCAACCAGACGGTTTATCAGGAAGGGTATCAGCAAATACTGTGTGCTTTACTGCCGTTAGACGGCACGGGCATTGAATTGAAAAAGCCTTAAAAATGGCCATCAATCATTTGATATACGTAGGCAGTGATCTATATTGATACGGCTCCAGCTACCATCTGAAATGGTTTGTCTTTCATTTTACCCTTTATATGAGGGTTATTACGGTGCACACCACTACAGCAGACATGGTTATTATGGACAATTGGTTATAGTGGACAAAAACTGATTTCCCAAACCAAACATATTAAATCCAATACATTTTTCATAGGTTATAACCTCCAGAAACCTGGGTTTCGGCTGACATTTTGCGGGGACTTTAATGACATTACTACAGGACTCCAAAGAGGGAAAGGAAGGATGGCAGGTATCAAAATGAGGCCAGGGAACACCAGAGGTTTCATTTCCGACAAAATAATTATCCAAGGGTGGGAAACGGTGTTGGAGTTAACCCCCAGAGTGCCCCTGATCGGTGGCCAGGTGTCTGTTCGCAGTTTCTGTGCACAACCCCACTGCAGCCACGGGCCTCCAGATGCCGGTGGCATGGGGAAGTCAAGAAAATGCACAGCCTGTCCAACCTCCTTCTAGGGAACAACGGGGCCACAACTGGTCATGTCAGAAGGTCACTTTTTTTTCCTTAATGTACTCCGGCCTACAGACCCCCTTAAAGGGACAGAAGGACACATCCAGTGGTCTCTGGAATCCACGCCTTAAATGTCTTCGGCTTCTTAATCCTCAGGATAATACACAGAAAACACCATCAGCTTTTGCAGTGCCACAACTCAGCATCCACCAGGTGGTAAGCTTTCTTTTCTGAGATGCTTTGCTTGCCCCTCAGAGAAGTGGGCGCTAGAATCAGCAAGGTTGACTAGTTAGTTATGAACATGTGAGGTCACTTACACTCTGCAGCGCATCTGCTCACCATTTACCCACAGACCGTGACCCTCTTTCTGCTCTCCCCCTCAACAAGGGAGAAAAATAGGATGTAGCGTTCACAGTTGAAGTAGCTAAAAATGACACAGCACTTTGTTCACTCGGGATGGGGACACCTCAACTGGCAAACGCTTTGGAGTCCATCACACGTGTGTCTGAATCTTTCCTCTACCACCTTATGACCATGTCACCTTGAGCAAACTTCTCAAATTCATTGAGCCTCATTATCTCTTCTGAAAAACTGGATGGTAATGCAGTCACATGACGTGAGACTACACTGAGGTGTCACACATAAAAATCACATAGAAAATTCTGGCACAGAGTTGGCCCCCATGAGTATTTGGTGCCCTTCCTCTGTCCTCCCATAACACGCTCTTAGCATTCTTCTAGTTTCCCCTCTGTTATCACTTGGATCCTTGTCTCTCTACCCACCCCTACTCTTATTATATGAGCACTATATCCACTCATAAGTTCTACAAGAATTAAGATTTTAATTCATCTTCGGGTCCCCAGTTCCAGGGGCAGAACAGGTGCTTGTTAAAGGTTTGTTGAGTGAATATACAGATGTTAGTGTCCTTTTTCACTTAGGTGCCTTCCCTTGGAGATGGTTAAGCTTGCTGCTTCAGGGATTCTCTCTTGAGGGTGTTATTTCTACACCTTGGAACATGCTGTTTCCCAATTTAAAAATGAAGTCCCTACTTCTCTGTTCTGAAGTATTTCCTCACCTATTCTCCCTGTCCAGTGCCACCTGGAGGAGGCTGGTTATCTGTCTCCTCCAGAATTTCAGCCCTTACCAAGTTTAAACTCCCCACTTGCTCTTTCTGCATCACCCAGGCCCCGCTCGTCAGAAGGAGGAAACGGCCTCTGTAAACGCTGTGCAGTGTCACTGAAAGGAAGGTACCCGGAGGCAGAATGAGGCCGAATCCTGAGACTTCCATCGTTAGTCCATTGCCTTAAACTCCCTCAGCCTCCTTCCCTTCCCTATAAAATGCTCTGCTCTCCTGCCTGAGCCTATGGGATCCAGTGATAGAATGCGTGGGAAACTACTTTGAAAACTATAGAGTGCTAGACCAGGATTTTAAGACAAAATTATACATTCAAATAAGGATGCTATTTGAATCCTTCACTGATCAAGTGATTCTTAGAGCAAATGATCTATCAAGGTCATTCTTACGTGATTGAAAATTGAGCAGTGGAGTGACCGTTCTTTATTACTGGAGCCCGGCACCCCTCCTTCGGCCCACAGCCTGGGACCATGCACCCAGATGGCTTTAGCTATCACAAGCTTCATCCTAGAGAAGACATGCCCAGACGCGCTCCGCTGAATATCCCCTTCCACTGCTTCTGCATCACCAAACTCAACAAAATGACTTTTTTAAATCATGCACTTCCATCCTTCTTGCCTGAAAGAGGTGTTTACTCTGGAGAAAGAAAAGTACTTGGGCCATTGCTAGAGAAGTGCTGCTCTAACACCTTCCCTACACATACCCGTCCCACTCCGGCCACTCCCTCCCCCAGAGCCCCCACCGCCCTCCACAGCCCTGAAAGTCAGCAGAGACATGAAGTTGTGAGTTGAAATGATCTTTCCACCTCTGTCACAACACCGGTTGTTAAACATTAAGTTTAAACATTTTCTTAGGTTGGTCACAATTAAAAATATTTCAATTTCTATGAGTTTTGCCAACATTTTCCAAAGAAACGTCAGTACTGAGTTCTTGGGCACTAACACTGGCCCTTCCTTCTTTTTCTGTAGCTTTTTCCATGAGAAGCAAAAGAGCAGAATTAAAAGTGGAAGAGGCTATAGAGCTACCATTCTAGGTTCTACTACCATTCTACCCCTCACTTGCTGGGTAAACTGGGGAAAGTTACATACCTCTCTGTGCCGTGCTTTTCTCAGCTATAAAATGGGAATAATAACAATAGTAGTACCTTCTTCAAAAAGTTGCTTTGACGATTAAGACTTAATCCGTGTAAAACACTTAGAACAGTGCCTGACACATAGTAATGTTTAATAAAGTTTCATTATTGTTACGATTTGCATTCGGGGGGGAAAAATAATCGTTCCTCCTTCATTGGGTCCTGATGAAAATTAAACGAGTCAGATGTATATAAACGGTTTACCACAGTTCTCAGCAAAAAGAAGGTGTTCACTAAATGGAAGCCCCTGTCTGGAATGCCCTGCCCCCAGCTCTGCCTACCCGATTCCTGCGTAATTAAAGCCCCCGCTGAAGCCCCATCCTCCTCTCCCAGGAAGCCTTTCCTGATTAGCCAATCACCAAGAGAGCTTTCTCTCTCCTGCCTCCATCATTCACACATGGAATGTACTGTCTTCTGTTGTACAACATATTTGTGCACACACCACCTCTCCAATCTAACTAGAAACTCATAGAGGATAGGATCTGGATGAAAATTACATGACCCTTATCCATCCTAAGCCCTCGATAGATATCTGTGGATTTATTAAATAAATGAATGAATGTTCTGATGAAACTGTGAATTCAAGAATTTAATAAAAATGTAATATTTAAGGGTAGAACTTTTTTGATTCATTTCTCTCCAGGCTCTGTCCATTTGTGTGGTCACAATCTCCTTTCCCTTGGGCTGAATAGCGTGAGGGATCTCAGCTTAAATAATTTTTGAAGCAAGGCAGACAACGAACAAATAAATAAAATAAAGGATAAGGGATCCGTCCTTCTCAGCCCAGGCTGTGGAAGCATTAGCACATAAAGAGTTATTTAGAGTGAGAGTATATGGAAAAAAAAGTCAGATCCCCTCATTTTGGTGAATGAGGAGAAACAGAAGATAGTTCTAAACCCTTGGGCTGGTAAAAGTACTCCTTCAGCAAGTAACGCTTTGTTTAGGGGCAAGGCTAGCTTTCTTTTATTACCTTCATTTTCGAACCATTCTTTGTTGGGGAGTGGGGATCACAGCTGGTTTGAATGTGCTTCTTCCCAGCCAGGCCTGCTGAGATCTTTCTTGGCCGTGCTATGGGCAGCAGAAGGAACCCAGCAAAGCTCGAGTCAATTCAGTTCACAGATGGTAATTACAGTTCAAGGTTTGGGGGAGAATGAGCTTAAGTGAGGGTGTTGGCTGAAACCAGGATTGAGGATCATCTGTGGATTTCACTTCTCTCTCTCTCTCTCTCTCTCACACACACACACACACACAAACACACACACACACACACACCTTTCTCTGCAGTCACCATGGAGAATTGAGAATTGATAGTTCCCCAAATGTATCCTTTGGACCTGGATGGCCTTGAGTGTTTTCATTAAACTGCTGACCTTTCTGGGTCCTCACCTTTCCTGATGAACCCTTTCCAATAAAGAGGTCCAGGAGGTGGGATTCTGATTGTGGGGACAGAGCCAGGAGTGCAGTTTCCAGGCTCTCGGCCTCATGTGGAAAGTTGCTGGATCAGGTAGTAAACGGCCATCAACTGTGATTGGATGGCCATCAGCTGTGGCTAGTTGGCCGTCAGCAGTAACCAGTGAGCCATTGGCCACTAATATAACTTCCGTGGCTACACTAGGGGAAAATGGGGGCTAGCAAGAAGACGGTGGCTGAGCTAGCAAGCAGCGGAATGTGGATTGCGGATTGCAGAGAAGCGGACAGCAAGCAGTGGATCCTGTGGCTCCTACTTCCTGTGTCTCCACCCCAGTCGCCAGCGAGACTATAGTGTCGTGCGGGGTGACAGGCGGGGTCTCTGGTCTCGCTCCCCACATAAGAACACAGGACATGGTGAGGCCAAAAAGGAACACCCACAGAGCCATAGGTAGGGGAGTCACACCACTATAGTCTCACTGGAGGCTGGAGTCACATGACGTGTGACCTGCTGTCCGCTTTTCTGCCAACTGACCGACTCCCCTCGCTAGCTGCAATCCGCCGCCGTGCTAACTGCAATCCGCGCTTGCAGGCTCAGCCACCACCTTCTTGCTAGCCCTCATTTGCTAGTAGCGTAGCCACGGCAGTTATATTAGTGGCCAATGGCTCACTGGTTACAGCTGACAGCCAACTAGCCACAGCTGATGGCCATCCAATCACAGTTGATGGCCGTTTACTACCTGAGCCAGCACCTTTCCACGTGAGGCCGAGAGCCTGGAAACTGCACTCCTGGCTCTGTCCCCACACCTAGGCTTTTTTCAGGCAGTTGTGAAATCTGTCCTCGAGAGAGTTCTCTACGGTTTGTGTTCAGAAACAAAGTATTTATATTTGGTGTTTTGGTGGGGAGTATGAGGGGGGTTGTATCTTACACATGTAGCCGCCCACACTCCTAAATGTTTGATGAATGAACAAATGATTGTTCTCCTAAACAGGTCAGTCACAAGTGTTCTCAAAATACAGGGGCTGTGTTCTAGTTCAATTCTTAGTTCCTCCATCCCCACCCCTCACCCCCACCCCTCACCCCCACCCCCACCCCACACCCAGAGCAAGCTCAGCCCTCAGAGGGCTTTCATTTCATGGGTGGGACAGACAGAAGATGGATTTGCTCACCCAGCTGCAGCCCTCTCTGTTTAGTGAACCCAAAGCCCAACGGGCCACCCAACATGTGCTAGAGGCACCCATGCCGAGGCCATTCTTCAATCACCTCCAAATGTTACTCTGTCACCCGGGGGCATAGGTGTCAGCTATGTCAGCATAGTGTAGAGAAACTGAGGCAGAGACAGAAACGCTCCCTTTGCTTTTCTCCACCCGTAAGTGGCAGAGGCTAGTAATAGAATTCCCCTTTGCTCTACCTATTGGAGCATATGTCTCCCCAAACATCTTGCTGCTCCACCTTCTGCCTGAACTCTGGCCCAGGCATTCCAGCCCTGGAGTTTCCCCCATAAATTCCCTGGGGCCTCAGCATAGACCCCCCCCCCCCCGCAGGGGGCGGGAAAGACAGAGTGATAATTACTTAGTGGAATAGATCAGACTACTCAATTTTGCCAATTAAAGGGCAAGGGCATGTGAAGGATCTACCTTCATACAGTTGTATTTACTGACTTATTAATCTATTATTTAAGTATTCCGTCTTTGTAAGGAGTCCTCGCTTTGTAAGTGGTAAGAATTTCCAGTTAAAAACAATTATTGTAATCCCAACACCCACTCGGTTCCTAATTAGCTCTGTAATTAAATTACCAATTAAAGTGAACTGAAAAAAACTGTTCACTGGATAAAGTAAAATGTCCTTAATTATGATGTCGCATCCTCGGTGAACAGAAGCAGAAATATATATACACACACGCACACACAAGAAATTAAATATATATGTACCCATCTATAAATGTCATCTTTTCATAGACTTTTCCATACCAGAGCTTCACACTCAAGCTACACGCCAAAGTTGTGACTCTCCCTGTTTTTGTTTTTTTTTTTAAGAGGGTGGGTGGGAGAGAAGAGGGATGAAGCAAGACAACTTTATTGGTTTAAACTCGTCTCATGAAAATAATGATATTGATCAAATTTATAGGGCTTGATTCAAAAGGGAATTGTACAAGTTACTTCTAAATGAGATCAATATAATACACAAAGACATATAGACGTATTGCTATCATCGAAAGGGCTAACTTTTGCTACCTATTAACCCTGCTTTCTCCCACACAAGAGCAGTTAGGATGGTCTATAAGATACAAGAGTGATTTAGAGTAATCCCTGGGTTTGTGCCTTACTGGGGTCCGAGGCTCGGGCTCTAGAAAGCTTCATGCTCCTTTCTTGTTTTTCTGATGCATAATACAAGAGAGGATGTAAAGGCTCAGAACAGGAAGGAAAGAAACTTTCTCTTTTTTTCTGTCTTTACATTTTACAAAATTTACCATTTTTCCCTGAGGGTGCAGAATCACTAGTGTGTTAATTAAGTTCACAACTGCACATACCAACTCAGGAAATACCAAAAAAAGAAAAAGAAAAAAAAAAAAGCTTCACGAAGCAAAACTGAGTGGCTAGGGTTGCCCGTGGCACATAACAAAGTTATACACTGCCCGACTGTTCAAGCATTCCAAATTCTGAATGTGCCAAGTAAATCACTTCTTAATTATTGGGAAGTTTAATTCATTTCCCCAACTCTCCTCTGCCTCCCCCGAACGCCCCTGCCCACTCCCTCTCCCAAGTGTTCCTACATTTCTGTGCATTTTGGTGTATTGCTTTTTTAAGTCTTGAAGCTACATTTTCTGTTGTATACTTCAATCAGGGAGAAAGGAATTTAGCACAAGCATTCCAAAGGAAATTCTAGTAGGGCGATGAAACTTAGTGTGGAAATTTTTATCTCAAAGGGGACATGGGTTTGGGAAAGTTCTTATTAAGCAGCAATTTTCCATGGACTAAAACTGAACTCTTGTCACTGCTACTGTAAGCAGAATAACGCCATATTTGTAAATATCCTTTGCATATCTATATGTTTATAATTTTGAATGAATCCTAGAAATAGAATTCTGAGTCTATTGGATACTTGCTACTTTCAGGTCCGTGCATAGCATGACTAAGGACACACGGCTGCCTTCTTTCCGATCCTAAAAACCAAACGAAAGAGCTTCCATGTGTGTCTTGGCGTTTCCTGGGGAAAACTCTAAAAAGCCCAAAAGAGGATACAGAAGAATAATGCATCCATAGTTGTAGCTAAACCTCAAGACACAATTTCTTGTGGCCAGTACTTTTCTCCTCGCAGTTCTTAGAAATGATAGAGGACTGGGGCTTCCATCTTACAAATGAGGAACCTTAAACTATCAGCAGCTTCCATAAACAGTCACAGAAAACGATAGGCTGTCAGGCCACCCCGAAGATAAGAACAAAACCAAGATCCAAATCCCTAAACCTGACTATCTTGACTATGAGAAACATATTAAATATATTAAAGCCATTCAGGCATAGTTTGCTCAAGTTTTAGAAAGCGTCACATCGGAGATATGGTACATCTCTCCAGAGCATGTGATGTTCTGTTTTTGGCTGAGAAAGCTGTACCCTATATCACACAGCTCCGCAGCAGGACCTCTTTCTACTAAACACGCTCGCTTCCCACATGAGCTGCCATATGTCTTACCCTTCATAAGAAGTTGGGTGTGAATCCATTTTTATTTTAGCAAGGACTCTGATTCTGTTCGTCATTAATCTTCCCCCTTTGTCTCATCCTTCATCTCCTGCCAAATGACTTTTCAAGTACTCACTGAACTTATTTTAAAGGACAAAGCATTCCTATACTCCTTCTGTGAAGAGATGCCATGAGAAATGAAGAAAATGGCTGGAGGACTTTTTTTTTTTAGTGAAGGATTTGTAGACAGGCTTTCACATTTTAATAAATGTCTTTCACTACAGGGAACCCATTAAAGAAATTTAGTGAAATTACTCTATTTGTCTCTAAGCGGACACTGGTACAATGATTCTCAAATTTTACTATCCTTAGAGAGTCTGGGCAATGTGTTCAAAATGCAAAATCCTGGACTCCAACCTCATCGGGCCCAATAATTCCTAGGGCTCAGGAATCTACATTTTTGACAGCTTTCCAGGTAATCCTGATGCAGGTGGTCCTCAGACCACACCTTGAAAAACACTGACCCAGTGGGTGTTTATCCACATCTCAAAGATAATTTGCAGTCCTGGCTGAAACAGGGCTTGGCTTCAGGATATCGGAATGTTAAGAGGTCAGGGCCAAAGGTCGAGCTGAGACAAGGGGGCCTGAGATGTCAAAGGTCATCGGTCTACTTCTTTTCTGAGTCTAAGGAGTAACTTAGGTTTTCTTGTTTTCCTGAGTTCCAAACTTACCCATTAGCAAAATAAAGAGTGGCCTGTTCACATTCTCTCTGTGAATCCTTCCCTGGGTTCCTTAGAGCAAACGGCCTGTGTTCTCCCAGGAGTTGGCTTTGCTCTTTGTGTAGCTGTTTTCTTCTTCCACTCAACTGTCAGTACTCAGCCTATACAAAGCAGTTTTCTCATTCTGAATCACATTTTTCATGTGTACCATAACTAATCTGGACTTTGAAAATCAAAATGGGAAGCACACCATGTGACCTGCATGCATTTTTTTCCCCAATAACTAGAGCTCTTAATATTTAGTGTTGCTTAATGACCTAAGACACAGATCCACAAGGATTGCTATTTCTGCCCCATTCAAGTCACACACAGAGTAGAATTCATATAACCTGGCTTTAATTTTTGTTCATATAAATAATTAATTCTACATTTTTAAACACGTTAAGATGTTTTATTTTTTAATCAGCTAATTTGACTGGGAAACAAAGATGCCTTTTATTCACATTTTCTTTGAATCGTGTTACTGTAGTAAAAATTCCCCACAAGATTTGGCCTTCGCTCACAAGTTTCGCGGCTGCCAATTAGTTTCCAGAGTCGCTATTTTACAAAAATGCTTCTCACTTTTAAAAAATGTAATTGAATGTCTGTTCATCACAGAGTTTCTTGTGTTCAAGCCCAGGGTGTTAAACATTTTTCGGGTTGACTTGGGTCAGCTTTGAAAAATGTCAGACAGTGAAACTTGAGAAGGGCCCGTATGCTATACTGTGTCCCTCACATCCTGTTAAGTATTAAGTGGATATTTAAATGGACTTGTTATACCTCGAGACCGCCTGAAAGTGAGCCATATAGTTTACAAGACTATTAATTAAATGAGAGGATTGCATAGGATGCACATGTATTTTCATAATCATGCACATTGGCCCAGAGTTGCCCTTTAATTTTCAGACTAATTAAAGTAACACATTGAACTGAAAAGGGTGGATGGCTGCATTTCTGCAGAGATGCTAACACTGATGAAAGTGGAATGGTGAATTTTTCTTTTTTAAAAGAAGGGAAAGGAGTGGGAGAAGAAAGAATTCGCCTGAGTGGACCTGACTCCGTTCCATTCATGGCTTCTTATTTGTTCCACTCCTGGATCAAGTTTTTAATTTAACAGGACTGCATTTTGGGGGAGTTTTCGACCCCATCTGTTTGGGGCCAGAGTGTGCCCCACCTGGTGGTGCAATTGATTTTTGAATTAACTGGGCTTTATTTTAGAACAATAGAGTGATTGTTTAGCTGCTTTTAAGCACTAGGATTCTTGGAATCTGATGGGCAAAAAAATAAATCAGACTGCAATGCGCAGCTCTCTGGGCTGCTAATTGCGTTTGACCCATTATCCTCCACAGCCCTGGTTCAAACTTTGACACGGCTGACTTGGAGTTTGAAATGTAAATGGAAGGGCTGCTTTTGCAGGTCATCATACTGCGGAAAGTTCGTTCCTGGAACACTCTCTGAGGCCTGGAAAAGAGAAGAAACAGATATGAGCAATTATCCCAGGATTGTGCAGCTGCTGGCATTTGGGGCTGGCAGACACAGCCCTGGGCCCCTTCTCCACCAGCACCACCCAGTGCAAGGAGCGGCAGGGATGGAGGGAGGCAGGCTGCCCGAGACAGCAGCAGCAGCAGAGGTGTCAACCGCCGCCGCCGCTGTGTTCATTGGAGATGGGGGCCCGGGCGTCATCTCCCTCCTGTCTCCCATACCCCCCCCTTAAAAAGCATGTTGCCCCAGCACATAGTTAGCAATTCTTTTTCTGCCTCTCTAGCTTTCTCCTTATCACGGTGGCGATGCCTTGCCACCCATAAGGCCTCTTTGAAAAGAGCACAGGGTTTATAAAGCTTTACTTTTTCTTTACAGAGAAAAGTCCCTCCACTCCTGGGAAGCTCATCCAAAAGCAATAGCTTGCCCTTTTCCCCAGCCTGGGTCTAACACATGATGTACGTGTTCATCTTCAGCTGGGCTCCCCTGGAACCACAGCTAACAGATACTAAGTTGATCTTACAGGGACTTTAAAAACAGGGTCAGGCCAGTGCTGCAAAAAAATGGAGTTGGGCCCTGAGAGGAAAGAAGGGGGAAGAATGGAAAGTACTGGTAGGGGAAAGGTGATTTCCAAGTCAGGAAGGGCTCTGGGACTCCGAGGCAATCGCAGCTGGGCAGAGGACCTGGCTCTGCAGGTCCAGCTCTCCAGGCTGGAAAGAAAACTGGTCCTGAAAAGGCAGGGGATGGAGGACCCCTAGGGAACAGACTTGCTGACATCACAGAGTCATATGAGCAGGAATGGACCCCAGCAACAGAGTCTGCAGTAATGTTGGGAGCTACACCCAGGCAGCAGTCTAGAGAGGGGCTTCTTTCAGGCTGGCAGCCATTTCAACTCCCAGCTTTACTACTTGTTAGCTGTATGAACTTGGCAAAGTTCCATAACCCTCTGCCTCAGTTTACTAAATGCTCAAAGGGGGACAGTAATAAATGGTATTGTTGTGAGGCATTCAGTGCTTAAAGCCCGGTGCATAGTTAAGTGTTTGATACAGTCAAAGTAATGTGATCATTAGAACCAAGATCAGGCCTCATCTTGTTCGCTGAGGGAAGTTCAGAATCTCCCAAAGAAGAGCACAAGTCCAATCAGCGGTGTCAAAGCAGCGCACATCTAGGCAGGCCTGACTTCCGGCAGGCTGAGCTCCTGGCTTGACAGAGCTCCAGCCCAACGGAGGAGAGAGAAGCAGCTACACCTGTCAGAGAACAAATGCGCGGGCTTGCTACGTTCCCCAAAGTCCCATTGACCTTCTTTCTGTCTAGCCATGCAGAGATCTCCAAACTGCCCCTCAGAGGTGCCTGCCACACTCTGTGCCAAGGTGACAATGCCTCCAGGTCAGGCTGGGGAGGGTTCCCGAACCACCACTGCACTTTGACTTCTCCCCAAAGTTTTGGAGTCCAACCTAACCTTGCTATGTGCTGGATTTCACCCTAGTTTCTTTTCTCAGGGGGAAATCAGAAGATGATGCTTTTGTGAGAGTTAATTATGGCTCCCGCACATATTAAAAGGCGTGGAAGGCCCCTGACTTTGGCAGGACTGCAAGAGTCACCCCACCCATGTTCTCGGCTCAGAGATGGAGAGATGTAGTGTGTTTGGATCCAGGTCTACGCTGCACCTGGATCCCTATATTTGCCAGTAAATAGAAGCACATGGAGTTATTAATTAGCATTTATGAGCGCATTAGCATTCATAAGTAATGTCAACACAAGATGATGAACTAAGCTGGATTGTTTGGGAAGGGGAGATGAGGGAGAAAACTTGTCTCTCCATTTGGATTCATATAAATGTTACTTCCCTAGAATCCACCTCCACCTAGGAGTCAGCAGAAATAAACACAAATACTCAGGGCAAGTCAGCAAATTCCCATGTATGAGGGTGGCCTCTTCAGAGTTTCTGGTTCCCATTACTAATCTACTTCATATTGAATGGATTTGAGAATCGGTTTAAAGAAAACGTACAGTAGCAATATTGCCATCTAGGGTGGCCATATGTGACTGTTTGTCATGAAATTTTCAAGGTGAAAGAAAACTCAGAGATTATTGCTTCATCCTTCCACACTTCAGGTAAAGAAACCAAGGTCCTAAAGTTGGTAGCAGAGCTGGGTCTAGAAATTCCACCTCTCTACTTCCTTTTCTGTAACTCAGAAATAGGTGAAACTGATCCATCAGCTTTGGGGCTAAAAAGTCTACCTGGGTCCAATGTTATCACTTTGTTTAAACTGTCCTCTCCACCAAGAAGCCATGCTTCTTTTATTCTAATGTCATTTAAGAACCCCTTTCTGTCAATCTTTCAGTCCAGCTCACCAAGAATTAATGGCAGCCGATATCTGTACTTTGGTCCCTTCTGGGCAGGACAACCACGTGAATCACTGTGAGAACCACCTGGCTTCCAATGGAAACAGAATGGAAATTATACTAGGCTTAAAAAGTCCAATTTACTAGGGATGGAAAGGGGTTTCTGCAGGGGAGAGGGCAGCACCTGGATAAAGAAGGGGATGGAGATGTGGTTAGAAACCTAGAGAACCGTAGAGGACTTTCAACTCTCAGTTCTTCAACCCATGTAGAAATCTGACCATTTTTATGCAGATCTACAACATTTGAATTAAATTTAACAGTGGTTTTAATAGGTTAAAAACAAACCACTTATTAAAGCTTCTCCCACATTCAATTTATACCAGGTGTTTTGCTCACAAGAAGCTACTCACAAATGGATGGTCCCACAGTTTGGGTTACAGCACTCACCTTTTGTTGTTTTTTTCATGCAATCTTAGCCATATTAAACTTTTATCTAATTTCTACAGGGTACCCTGTATCTCTCAGTTATAAAGCCTGAGTTCAAACTTGATAGCAGTCTATCACAGCCAGACTCAGATTCTCTGAGTCTCTGTGTGTAGTATGTAGATTGACACCTTGGGCTATGTTGGAACAAATTTGGCATTAGATCTCTGTGAGCTAGATGGGAAATGAGGGAAGACCAAGTGCTGACCCAGGATACGAACTGTTCATTTCTTAGAGGTTTCTATGGATTCCTAATTTGGAACAGCTGGCCCAAGTGGGACATTCTGGTGACATAATTTTTCAATATCACACTTCTGCAAATAAGCAGGGTTTCTGAGCTTGTAGACTAGCTATAGTTCTTAATCTGACTGTTTATCATTCCAAACCATCATTTTGTGTTCTATATGTTTATTAGTGAATAAAACAACAGAGAAACCCAAGGTGACCTCTACCTCATAGTTGAGGTCATCTACATAGAACACTGGATTCTACCTGGAATCCAGTGTTGACCTTTAACTTGGACAGGAGCTTGTTGCCAAAGTAGTTCACGTGTCTCCTTGTTTTCTAATACACGTGGTCTTTCTTGACATTTTTTTTCCTTCTTTGTCTATCAGTTCATCACTGGATACGATATTGTCTGATCATTAGAGTTCACCCCCTTCTTAAGCTTCATTGGGATGCTGAGATCTTCGGTTTTGTGACTAGAATTGAGTGGTAATCTCGTGTGGGCTCTGTGTCTTCAGAATGATGATCGGTGAGTTTTACTGACGTAGCAAAGTAGCCCACACCAATGAAGCTTTCCAAGCACCAGTCTATGCAGGAGCTTCTGGATGGCTATCTCAAAAAACCAATGTTTTCCTGGAGCTCTGGGCCCACAATCAATCGTTGACTTCTTTTGCTCTTTTAAATAATCTGGGGGAAGAAAGAGGTAATTTTTAGCTATCTAGAAAAGCTGAAAAGGCATCAGCAACTCCAGTGCTTCAGACCCTACCTGCAGGGACCACAAGGATGTCTCTTCAGCAGGCAGATTTGCTAGTATTTGCCAGAACTGAGATCTGCTTTGGTACAAAATGCTTTTGTAAGGTGTCATGTATGGTGACCAAAAGGCACTCAAGCAGCTGCATGCCAGGGAGCTAAGAGAGGGAGCTTCAAGCAGGCGAATGAAGAAAAAAGACTGAAGGATGCGTTAGAACCCCTGCCCCCTATTGCAAGCCCATCAATGTCTCCCACGTCATCCACAGGAGAAAGCGGAGTCTCTGTAGCATGGGATGTAAGAGCCTTCATTTTCTAAACCCTGCTTTCCCTGACCTTGTCCTCTATGCTCCAGCAACATCCAGCCATACTAATTTTTCACCTGGTGCCTTTTCTCTGCCTGGAATAGTCTTCCACTGCACCCTGATCTTCTTTTTCTTACCCTATAAAACTAAGCTTAGGCATCAACTCCCCCTGGAACCCTTGCGGCACTGCCCTTCCTCTCTGACCACCAGACTGGATAAGGCCTCTTTCCTCTCTGCCCATCCCGACCACTCTGTTTGCCACAGTGTTTATAATAGTTGGGTTAAGTATCTTTTCCTCCACTTGACTTCGTGAGGACAAGAGCTATGTCTTATTTCGTGTGTTCATTTTCTTATTCCTTGTACCAAGAACATTCCATCACTCTAGCAGACCAGCTTCTTCTAGGCAGTTCTATTTGAAATAAAGATATCCCATTACCATGTGCCCTCTGGTGCACCTCCCTGGACATAAAGTGGGTCCCTTGGTGTGACATGATGGGATGTGGGATCCCTGTCAATGTGTCAATGGGTCAGATACTCTAAGCCCTCCACTGCAGATGGCGGTGCAGACTGAGGCTCTGCAGGCAGGAAAGGCAAACCCTGGAATATCATTTTTTCAAGCTAAAATGAATTGCTGTCCCTTCTAGCAATGTAGCTAACTTGCCACAAGTGGCTGACTGGTGATCTCAAAGGGTAATGCCATCGTGGGGATTGTTCCCTGTTGCTGACAGCTTGGACATTTGGGAGCAGCAATAGCTATATTAGTTTGGTGAGTGGGAGCCATGCTTTGGACCCATAAATAGCCTCCAGCTCTGTCACATGGCTACTCCATTTATGCACCCATTGTGCCAGCTGATCAATGAGAGTGGCTGGCCTCATCATTCTGTCTTCTTGTTTGTTTAATGCCTCTTCTGTGTTGGATGCTTTCTGGTGAATGTTAACCTGTGATACGAAGATCTCCACACTTCGTGTCCATTCCCACAGGAATGTCTCTTCCTCCGACATCTTTGTCTTCCAATCTTCTTCCTCTGGCTCCTGACCATTCAGCCAAGCCATTTACCATTGACCGTGAGTTTATATATATTTTCTTTCCCCACAAAGTAGATGAGTATAGGTATGCCATTTGAAGCTATGCTCACTGGGAATATTTCCACTAATTGGTGACTTCAGAGTCAACCCAGAGTAGGGCTTTCGTGCAGTGGCAGACCATTTTGGGTTTGCAGCCACATGCCAAACCACTACATTCATGAACCAAGCTCAGCCTTTTACATTCTCCATCAACCGGTCATGAAGGACCCAATGCGGTCGCAGGTGTGTACTGGGGAAGAGGCAGTACAGTGCTGGTAGACGATATGCAGTCTGATCAGGCAGTCTACCTGTGCCATATGGCCCTCCTCACATCCAGGCCTAAGTGCACCCTTTCCATCTTGCAATGGATTACTTCTGGGCTCACCCACTCAACCTGATGACTTGTGGGTTCTAACAGAAAACGGTTCATGGTGCACAGTTCTAGCCTCATAATCATTTGATGACTAATAGGCAGAGTGCCAGAGCATACCAGGAATGCTTTTCAAAATATGTGGTCTATCCTCCAGGCCTTCCTACTGAAAATAATTATTTGGTGGGATTTCCGACCTTATGTGTCATTGCTACTCTGTTGTGGCCATGTCTCTGAGACTTTTCATTCTTTCTCCTGCCAACTCTTATGGTAATTCATTTCTACTTCATTTTATGTGGACTATTACTTTCTCCAAGTTTCCAAGAGCCATACTAGCAGAATACGAGTAGCATCCCAGGATGATTGCCAGATGCCCTGTTTCCCAGGAGGGGGCTCTCCCATATAGTAAATTCTCCCTTATTTAAAGTTGTATTCCACCCAAATTGAGCCAGTACTCTCAGAATCCAGTCTCTTAAGTAATGTCCCAGATCCTGCCAAGACTTGTTAGCTAGATCCTGTAGTTCCTTTAAGGTATTGTTCCTTTCCTATCCTAGCAGGCCCAGCACTTCCCCAGCTGGGCAATGTTTTTATTTAATCCTATTTATTAGTCTGGCTGCCAAGAGAAGGGACATAAAGGCAGATCTTGGAGGGAGGGGGACACATTTGTCTTACGAGGCAGAGGCCTCTGCATCTTCTTCAAGCAAGAGAGAAATACTGCTAGTCTTTAACAAAGGGGAGTGGGCCACTTCTGCAGACTCAAAGGGTTAAGGGGAATCTGGAGACTCAAGATGTTCCAGGACATCAGCTCAGATGTCACTATCCCTTACCTCAAGGTCCTGCTCTTTCCCAATCAGAAAACTGGCTAGTGTGGCACACCTACCTCTCACATGTGCATTCAAATTTCCCTGGAACTCCGCTAATCTTATGATTAAGTTCTAGCCCTGATCTTCAATTTCCTCTAACTAGAAGAAATGAGGCTCACATTATATCCAATCAGTGAGGCCTTCTGGTTTTCACACCAAGCCTTTAATTGCTAGTTAATTACTCTTTTTTTTTCCCCAAAGCATTAATTGCCCTCAGCAATAGTCATCCAATGCCATTGTTCTTATAATTACTATTTCCCCATATTTCTCAAACGCCTGACACAGTCACCCACTAGTGCATTCCCTTCCACCAGCACACAGTCCCAGTTCACCCCTGCTACCTTGTGCCAGGATCTATCACTGTTCTCTCTACCCCTAGGGATAGAGTCCTTGTTATCAGTGGCAAGCAAGTGATCAAGCTCTAGAATCCCTTTTTAACATCACCTTTCTCAGACCACTCCTGGTCCCAACTGTTTAGGTTGGGTTCTCTGAGAATCATACTTTGCATCAGAGAAGTTTATGTACAGGAAGTTTATTAGTGCATGCTCCTGGGAATCACTATTTGTAGAGGAAAAGCAAAGGAAAGGAAAGAAGATTGGTGCCAAGAGAGAAGCTGGGCTGTGACGTAGTCACAACAGAGGCCTCGGTCAACCTCACGGAGAGCTCTGACTCTGGTTTACGCTTAGAAGTTATCCCAAGTGGAGGTAAAGTAGACAGAACTTTATGCCCCTGCAAACTAGTCTTGGGATGCAGACAGGCCCAGCAAAGGGGTGTGACAATGGGTGAAGAGGCACACTTAAGCAAAGGCAATTAGCAGAGAGAGCTGACAGCTGAGGGTTATCAGCCAGCAGCACTCGGAACAGCTGGAGGATTAAGTCCTTCAGTTCTGAGGGGACCGGGTAGTATAGCATACCGACTACTGCAGAAACCAGCTCTACCTCTTATTAACTGTATGACCTTGGGTAAGTCAGTCATGCTGTCTGGGCCTTAGTTGCCTGATCTGTAATGGAGAAATACCACTAATGCCAACCTCCCAGGGTCCTCATGAAGAGTAAATGAAATAATGTGAAGCACCTTCCCACAGAGCCTGGTACACATTAAGCCCTGTAGCTCTGTGTAGCTATAAGAAGCTTAGGGGTTATGTGAGAAGCTAAAACTAAACTCTAGGATACAACAGAAACAGTTGCCAAATTGTGGGCATCAGACACTTAAAAGAGGTGAAGATCAAGGAAACAAAGAACGGCAGTTTCAAAGAGGAGTTGGTCAACAGATACATAGAGTTTATTGTAGAAAAGTGCAACGTGGGAGGACAACTTCCAGGTAGGACAGTAACAAGAGCGTGGGCCCAAGAAACAAACATGGCATTTGTAGGGTGAGGAGGAAGTCGTTCTGACTGCTGCAGTGCTTCCTGCCCAGACGTGGACTAGGAGAGGGGTGAGTTATGGAAGCTTAGAAATCCAGGCAGAAACAGCTGTTCGGGAGACCCTAAAAGACCGTTGTACAGTTGAGCTCAGAAGTGCTGTGAGGGGCATCCCTGAGGAATGGAATGTGTTGGCAGGCGTGGGAGGGGAGAAGGATGGGCCCAGGGAAGAGAGAGGGCCTAGGAGAGACACACACAAGGGAGAGAGACACGTCAAGGAGAGAGAACAAATTGAAGTGAAAAACAATACAGAGAGTGAAAAATAAAACCAGAAAAGAAGTGTAGCATGGAGCTTTAAGAAATTATGATCTTCTAATTTCAGTCTAATTCAAAGAGTTAGACTGTTGCAGAAAATATTAATATTAATAATAATAATCATTTAGGGCTAAGTCAGCTATGTTACTTCCTTGGGAAATAATGCAAATACCCATATTAAGAAGCATACTGTTTTGCTATATTATAAATAGTTCTGAATTAATGTCCCTTCCCAAAATGCCTACTTTTCCAACAGGTGCAATATGATGCCATCTGCCCAACAAAAGTTAAATGTCACTAACTTCATAAGAAAATGTAATTGGCTGTTTAGGATCCTAGTTTATTATGATGATATTTAATAATATTAGGTAGCATTGAGGGGCATAAAATGAGTTATAAATGTTAACTCTCTAACTCACACAATACCGTGTTTCCCCAAAAATAAGACCGGGTCTTATGGGAAGTTATGCTCCAAAAGATGCATTAGGGCTTATTTTCAGGGAATGGCATCCTGAAAATCATGCTATGGCTTATTTTCTGGTTAGGTCTTATTTTCGGGGAAACACGGTGAAAAGACAAGAAACATGACACTCCCCTTTTAAGAGATCCTGTCATTCAGGGTGTCATGCAGGCTCTCTGGTCCTGCCCCCCACATAAGAACGCAGGACATGGTGAGGCCAAAAAGGAACACCCACGGAGCCATAGGTAGGGGAGCCATAGCACTATAGTCTCACTGTCAGCTGGGTTGGAGACACAGAAAGTAGGAGCCACACGATCCCCAACCTGCCGTCCACTTCTCTGCCAACCAACCAACGCCTTGCGAACTGCACCCCGCCGTGCTAACTCCAGTCCGCGCTTGCTAGCTCAGCCACCATCTTCTTGCTAGCCCCCCTTTGCGGCTAGCATAGCCACAGCAGTTATATTAGTGGCCAATGGCTCACTGGTTACAGCTGACAGCCAACTAGCCACAGCTGATGGCCATCCAATCACAGTTGATGGTGTGGGGACAGAGCCCCAAAAAGCAGTTTCCAGGCTCTCGGCCTCACATAGAAAGGTGCTGGCTCAGGTAGTAAATGGCCATCGACTGTGATCAAATGGCCAGCAGCTGTGGCTAGTTGGCCGTCAGCTGTAACCAGTGAGCCATTAGCCATGAATATAACTGCCGTGGCTAGGCTAGTAGCAGAAGAGAAAAAAGGAAGAAGGGGGAGCTAGCAAGAAGATGGTGGCTGAGTCTGCAAGCGGCACAGTGAGGGTTGAGAATTGTGTTGCTCCTGGTTCCTGTGTCTCCAACCCAGCCGCCAGCGAGAGTATAGTGGTGTGACTCCCCTACCTATGGCTCCGTGGGTGTTCCTTTTTGGCCTCACCATGTCCTGCGTTCCTATGTGGGGAGCGGGAGCAGAGACCCTGCAGGCGACCCCGCATGACACTTGGCGTAGTCCGCAGGATCCCCTGCACTACAGATGGCCATTTACTACCTGAGCCAGCACCTTTCCACGTGAGGCCGAGAGCCTGGAAACTGCACTCCTGGCTCTGTCCCCATAGATCCATTCATCCCACAAACATTTATTGGGCTCTGACATGCTAAGCATTGTAGCAATGCAGAAATTTGGCTACACAGAGTTGAATTCATGCTGCTTGAGTATCTGACTCTGCCCCCCGCAGAAATGAGAGCCTTCCAAGGGTAGGAACCATGATTTCCCCTCTCTGAAGTTGTAGGGCCCAGCACAGCACCTGGAAAAGGGGAGTTCTTCCATAAATGTGTGTAGATTTTTTTAAATTAAATACCCAGTATTACCTGTAAGTCTATGCTATGGTTATTAGGAAACATAAACCCGGAAGCTCTTGACTTCTGAGCCATTGCTCACCACGGGACCTCACTTCCCTTCTAATGCTCGTCTGTCTGTCTGTCTGATCTTTTAGACCATAAAGCATTCACACAGCCTCTGAACATTGTGAATTATGCAATTTCTATAGCCTTTTGAGTTTATTAGAGACAAGGTCAAAGCTAAGGCTGGGCCCCACACTAAGATTTGCTTTTTTCTTAAAGATTTTGGCTTCAATGAAGATTTTTATATTGAGTGGAAAAGCAGAATTCTGGATCTAGAAATCACTCCAAGTCAATATTCTCGTTAGTCTGGGTTGGGTGTGGGAAAGTTCCATTTGGCAGTTCTGATTATAGCAAGGCCCTGATTGCTATCAAATGGCCAACAGAAAATAGGAATAAATTAGACTCTAGGCTTCTCTCTGACTCAGGCCTCAGGGTCTCACTGTGTGGGTGAGACCACACTCCAGGGAGATTCTTCGCAGGTATCTAGTAATTTAACCCTTTCTCACAGGGTCCAAAACAAACCTATCATATGCCGGAGCGAAATCCTAGTGAACTAAAGAAAGAGATTAAAGTCACAAATCTGTGCCCGAATCTTGTACCTTCTCCCCCTCCCACACCCCAATATGGATGCCATTAAAAAGCTACACTGTTAATATCTGGTAAGTATCCTTTGCCCTCAGAACTATGGCAATGGTGGCACCTGGCCCTCACCATGAAAGCAGAGTCCCTTCAAGTTTGAGGAGCAAAGTGGCACTAAAATGTCCCAGTGTTCCACCCCAGTCCTGAATCTATCACCCTTGGGATGATCATTGTAGAAGGCCCATTTTCACAAATGTCAAAAATCAGACCCTAAACACACACCTGGCCAGAATACACCCTAATTAAGTTGCTGACCATTTTAATTCTACATGTTATCATTACCTTTGCTCCCTAACTTTGCTTAGTGAAAGGCTGTATAAACATACTGTTCTCTATAGAGCTTCAGATGATTCCATGTAAACAATGCATCTGAAGAGGGCTGCAATAGTCGATAGAAGACTTAGTTTCCCTTCTTTGAAAAATATGTCCTGTGTCACGCGACTGAAATTTACAGGGGGGAAAAAGAATCTCAGAGTTTATTTATTCTGCTTTTTGGGGGAGGAGGGTGGCACAGTCTGTCTATGGCTGGGCCCACAGTTGTACATGAAAGTTAATATTTCCAGGGCCCTGCATGGAATACCTTTCCCAGAATTCATGTTCTCAATGGGAATCTGAAATAGCGCATGAGAGTTACCCTAAGTAGATTTAAATAATTAAATTCAAAAATTCTCAAACCACTTGCTGTTTTAAATTTATTTCTTTAATAACAACTCAGACTCAGCAACAGACTGGATTAAGATTTCATTTATTCGAAATTTAAGGTATATCCAGCTCTGGGTGTTGTTTTTAAGTATTTAAGGGGAAATTTGTGCGTGGTGAAAATGAAGAGACTGCAGCATTATAAATTCATTTCCTCTATTAGAAGCAGGGCCGTGCCTGCACGCTGCAGCTGTTCAGGGGAGGCAGTCCCGACAGGCTGAGGGCGCGCCGCGTGAGCAGACGACCCTTTGTTTCCCCACGAGGGAGATCTGGCTGGCCCCACACCCTTAGCAAGAACTATTTCCTCAGTGGCGCCAGGCAGTTGGGCAGGATCATCTGGGTGGTTTTCATGTGGCAAAGCAAAGCACCCTCTGGGATTCCAGGGCGACTTCTAAGGATCCATTTTCATCCATGACCTCAAACCAGGCCTTCCACCAGGCCCCAAAGATGGAAGGCCACTGCGGCCTGAGCTGAGTTCACTGACCTCTGACATAACCCGTCCCGATGCATTCAGCAAAGCAGAGAGTGATTCAGAAAACAGGTGTTACATCCCAGGTAACAGCCCCATGGTACTTACTATTCATGCTAACAATTTTACAAACAAGTGAGTTTCTTATACATTCATCACCACCCCCAGGCATTCATATTCTTTTTAAGTACAGAAACCTTAATTAGATTTTGACCACAGACCCGGATTTGACTTACCCTGACAGGGTTTCCATTAGAGTAATCTGTGGGGGAATTCACTGTTTTAACATCTGTGTGCCTGAGGCCTATCTCACATTTACTGCAAAACTCTGAAAAGCCTCCCTTGTATGGCTGTATGTTTCCTCATGCTCCCAATTTCACAGAAGTCATTTCAGCACCAAACGGTAATTAGCAAAGGGATGGGCCTCAGCTGACATGAATGCAATTTATTGTTTTCCACGAGGCCCTGAACCAAGCAAACAAAGAACACAGTCTAGCTGTCTGGCATTTTATTAACTTGTATTGTGCTGTGCACCTTACTGAAGGGAGATCTTCAAGAGAAATTCAGCAGTTTGTGTGTGGCAACATGCAGACTTTAGAAGAATATTAATTTCAGTTCAATTAGGCAAGTTTTGTGGTACCTCAGCCTGTAATATAGGACAGCTACTTTTATAATTATCTTCCATATTAACTTTATCATCACCAGACTTTCGCATAAATGCAACCTTTCATCTTTAAAATGCCAACACTTCTTCAATTTTGGCAACCGTACAGCACTGCTAATTATTTGCTCATTATGTGTGGTTAACTGATGAATCATTAATAAATGAATGAATGGCTAATATATTTTTATGGTAATTGGAGATATAACTGATTGCAGACTTCCTTAGCTTCTCAAAACGGCACTGAATGAGCAGTGGCTGCCTAATTGTTTACAGATGATATGTATGCCCCCACCCAGCATTTCCCACAGTTGCGGTTTATCTCTGGCGTATTCTCATCAGTCCAGGGTGGCAGCTCGCTGAGGACCAGTCTGGGCAGAGGGGAGTGAGTGGGCAGTAGCATGACCAAGCTTCCTTTCTTGTGTTTCTGTCACCTCATTTGTTTCAGCTCAGCTGACACATAACCATGTATGGGCCTCATAGCCATTTGCTAGCAATTGGAAGACTCCTCGTGGACTCTTTGTCACGGCCCTGGCAGGGCCACAGCCCTCACACTACTGTGGTTACCCCTAGTCAAAAACATATAAAGAGTCAGATGCTGACACACAAACACACTATCCAACTGCCACTTGTCTTGCCTGGCCTGGCACACCCAAAGGAGCAGTGGCCACCCAGCCTGATGTCTTTGCTGTTGAGGAGCTAAAGGAGACCCTTGGCTAAGTTTGGTTATAAGCCTGCAGTTCAGTTTGCACCACTGACAGAGTCCAGAAAATAAAATCAACTAGAGATCCTTAATTCCATTCACAGACTCACCATTCCACAGCTGGTTAATGGGTTTGGGGATAACTGCTGCATTACACAAATTACATCTATCATGCTGCAAATCAGTCACCACCTATAGGTTAAAAACAAAAAGTCTGTATTTGTTGACAATTCTTGTGAAAATGAAAGACTACTGGCCAAATAAGCCTTGTTTAGCTTTATACAAACAGACGGAAGATCAAGTTAAAAATGCAAAGGAGATTACCAATTCTTAATTATAATTATTTAACCAGGTGGGTAGTTTCTCCTAATGAACATTTCCATGAAAACAGAATAACTAATGACAGTCTTAAAGAAGCCTTTGTCTTTCCATGTACTAATGATCACATTTATAAATATGCAGCAAGGCCCCCGTGTACATTGCTAATGATAAGTAATTAAGCACTAGGCGTGGGAAGCCAGTGAAAAGGGTCATGTTAATGCAAGAGAGGAAATTAAAAATGCAATAAAATAAGTTGCCTAGAAAAGATTAAATAAACTCCTGGCTTCTCCTCCTTACAGAAGGAAAAGAACGGTTTCCCCATTCTAACCATAAAGCCACGTCAAGCCATTCAACAGCTGGTTACAAAGTCAGAGAGTATAAGTGATCAGCTTGCACTCGCCTTCCATCCCCATTTTATCCTATTGGTTTGCAGGCAGAAGGTGTGGCTTCAAAGAGCAATTGGGGTCACTGAGAGAGGAGGTAGGCCCCTAGAACAAGAAAGTAGTCGGTCAACAAAGATGGCTAACTGTCATGGATGCCTGTCTTCTAACCAAATTAACTGGACTTTGGTTGTTATTCCTGATGTACCAGTTGTTTAATAAACCATGTTGACCAACCTGGATTTTTTTCTCTCATCTTCTAGATGAAAAAGAGAGGACAAAAATGGGTCCACTACAGTAGAATAAGCTCTGTCTCTCTTCACACTGTCTGCTTTCCTACCAGGCTGCAAGCACCTGGAAGGCAAGTGTAACTCTGTGTTACAAGATATTATATCCCTCACACCTAGCACAGAACCACATATAGTGAGTGCTTCATAAATGCTGGTTGAATGAATGAATGAATGTTCAAAATAGATGATCTCTAAACCAAGCAGCAGTTTGTCAAAGAGTCCTTTAATATCACTCTCAATCCAAGCAGCCCCGCCACGCAAACACTTGGACCCTGTCGAAAGACATGAGTCATTTCTCTCTGTCATTCAGGTTCTGAGAACGGTACCGATTCTTTCTTCAATGTACCATCACCAAAAGGAACAGAAATGTGAAGCTTTAATAAAAAAACAGAAACAAAAACAAAACTGGCCCTTGCAAAAAAAAAAAAAAATCATACAGCTGACTGTAAGATTCCTGTTTGGGATTGAATAGGAATCCCAACATTTCCATTAAGCATTAAAGACACATAGAATGGATAAGTGGCTTCTTGGCAAAAGAAAAGGGACTTGTATTTGGATCTCCACAGCTCTTAAATAAGGGCAATTTTGATTCTTTTTTAAAGTGTCTTAGTGAAGCTCTTAAACCACTGAAGATTTTTTTTCTTTCAAACATTTCAAACTCGTCGATCTCAAGTCTCTCAAGACCTCACATTCCCTAACTCTTCTATACGGTTAATCCCTCAGTGAGGGGAATCTAATTTTCTGCGGCTGAAGTCTAGAGTTAACAAGAAAGCGACCTTGATCTGAAGAAAAAAGCAGCAACGAACGAGAATTAAACTTTGGTTGGATATTTTGGATAGTCTGTCCTTTCTATTTTTTTTTCCTCCTCTTTTTCCTTAAACAAGTTCTAAGAAACAAGTCATAAAGCAGAAAATCCAGGGCTTGGGTCTTTCTGCCTTGTTTAAAAACTCCTTCTGAATTCAAATGAATCATTTCCTTTTACATAAAATCTTCAACAAGGCCACACTTTTTTTTTTTATCACAGTGTTGTCATCGGCAAGCCTGCCTGACTCTCATAAAGGCAATTTAGTACCTGACAGCCGAGCAATGTATGTGTGGGCCTAGATTTGCCTTACAAATAAGGGCTGCCAAGGGAAACTCCAGGGAGGATGGCGGTGGCCTGCTCTGTGGACACCTAAGGTGTGTATCTCTCAAGTTCTCAGGCAGGCCTTTGGTTTCTTAGGGCGTGCTGGGTTTTCCTCCAGAGAAAGTACTGACCGCAGCAGGGACACTGCAAGCTTATCCTGACCCCCAGTGGCCAGCTCTGTCATAGGACCCACACCAGTTGCACCACCCCCAGGTTCCCTAGGTCCCAGGGACCCAGGCACCACGGGCTTTAATTGACAATTAAAACAAACTTCGGTTCTCACAAGAATCAACTGAGTGAAATTTCGCAACTGCCAGTTTCACAATTCAATTCCCTTCAAGCAAAACCAACAGTTTCCCTGAGGTTTCACTCCACACCTCTCCATTTGTTGTTGAACTTCCCCCTCAAGTTTCTCTTCCCACACACAGTTTTATTTTAGAGTCAGTCATGGAAACAGTTCAATTATGTTTCTGGGGTCCCCGCCTCGTGCCTGCCGTGGTGCTGAGTCAGCATTGCCGCAGAGCCAGGATGGGAACGGAGCGCAAGTTCATGAAAAGAGCTGCGCAGGGACCCGGCTGGAGGTGGGTATTTATGGCTGCTGCTGTCCCGCCTGCCCAATTCAAGCTGTTTCATTTTGTCAGCCACCAAAATCAAACAACCTGAAAGAAAGCTTCCTGGCCATGAATAGAATGGAGTCAGCAAACGCGTCTGACCCTGGTGGTAGGATTGTCGGATTTAGCAAGCAAAAATACAGGATGCCATGGGACATATTCATACTGAAAAATATTTATTGTTTATCTGAAGTTCAAATTTAACTCTCTCTTTTATCTGGTAGCCCCACCTGGTGAAGAAAGGAAAGGTTCTGTTTTATGGCTTTACATATCAGCTTCTGACCAGACCCTTGGATAGTCCAAGGGTCTGGGTGCCCCCTAAGTTTAGGCGAGATGTGTTTTTTTTGTTTGTTTTTTTTTACAGCAATAGGAAAATAGAAAGAACATGCTTTCTACCGCATCTCAGGAGGCTCAAACCTCCCTGGGGTTGGGCCCATTTCTCAGACTTTCTGTCCTGTTACTCCCCTCTTCCTTCCCTATCTGAGTAGAGAAAGCCTCTGACCTGAAGCATCCCTTTCCCACAGTCAGTCTTCCTGCCATGGTGTCCTTGCTCACAGATGTTAAAATGAAAGTCACAACCAAGGTAACTATTTTTAGGGGGTAATGGATTATACCACAGCTGGCTCTTCAAGAGACAGAAGTGGCTGCATGCTGAACTGTTTGTATCCACTGAAATGTATAAAAGGTAAAAAAAAAAACCAAAAAACAAGTTTTGCATTTCTATTATCGTCCATTTAAAAAAAAAAGGCCATAGCCTTGGGAATAGCATACATATCTGTTACCGACAACTCTGAAAACCACCTCTGCAAGCTTGTCAGTTAAACCAAATGTTAAATGGAAAATATTTGGCGGGATTTAAAATTAGACCCGCACACATTACTTACAGATGTTTCCATGAAAAACACTTGAAACTGAACCACGCCAAGTAATAAACCCCACAATGGTGTATTTTTTATACCCCAAGTTAATTTTTATTATATAAGTAGCCATATGAAGAAGGGATTGCATACTGCTTAAATTAAATACGGAGGAATGAAATCAGCAGTATCCCTTTACAGCATATGGCTCAGCAAATCAAATTACAAAGCTTTCCACATCTCATTAACTGCAATGAGTACAGTGAGTTTTCTAATAAGTCACATCTTTTTCATGTGAGTGGTGAGCAGTGACTTATTGTAAGAATTCACAGGATGACCCTTGTGCTGAAATTAAGAACTAATCTAAAATGGGCAGGGTCACCTGGTCAAGACTGATCATAACATTTCCTCATTATTGTTTTAGTTGGCATTGAAGCATGTGTTTTCCTGGTGCCCCAGCTGAAAAATGCCTTTGATAATTTCACTGACAGCAAATAACCCACACACTGCCATTTAATGAGTTCGGGCAGGATTAGCTGACAATAAAGAATATAGTATAAATGTTTTTATTAGAACTGATTTATTTTTTAGCTACAGAAGAAAAAAAAAGAAGAAGAAAAAGAAGTGACATGGAAATGCTGAGCTGACTTGTCCCCTTGCGATCACCCTGGCAATGACTCGGGTGAAAGGAGGACGTGCGTGGAGCCCAGGGCTGGCCAAGACAGTGTCTTTGGGCTGCAAATGGTGAAATACCAGCTGGAACCCACACCCAGATGTTGGGTTCCTCCTTTGCACACAAGGAAAAAAAATACTTCTACAATTGCTCATCATGTGGCCTTTGGTTGAGATGAATTACCAATTTACAACCTCTTGTGTTTGGAGAGAAGCAAACTGTGCTCTTTTGAGGCAAGAATTGGGAACCTGAAATCATTCATGCCTCCTTGTTTACAAGGCCAGAGTGAGGCCAAAAATCCATTTCCCTCTGTGCTCTAAGCCCTTTCAATGACGAGTTTCTTACCATCTGCACTAATAAATATGGACTGGTGTGTGTACAACCGTACACTGAGGAGAAGGGAAGAGTGAAAGGATTTTAAATGGTTGCAAATTGCTCTCCTGCTGAGATAACAGCAGTTTGCATGTGAGCCTCAGTTGTTACACATTAAGAATGGGCATTTGGCTTCTTTTCACACAGCTGTGAGAGAAGGGGTGGGTTTCTGAACAACTAGAGAGAAAACGGATCTGTTGTTCTTAGGGAGACAGGCTTGCTAGTGGCATCTTGCCCAGGAGCTCTTTCTTCACAGCTCCAACCATGGGGACTAGAGACAAGATCAGCAGACTAGTTCCCAGTGCTGGAAGCAAAGTGATCATTGGGACGGGGGAGGTAAGCCCTGAGATGGGGGCCATAAGCCCCAAGTCTCAGCACAGACAAGCGGGATCAGAAAGGGAGGCAAGGTCAGAAGGTTGACATAGCCCAGTATGTAAGAATGTTATCTTTGAGGTCAAGTTGAGCTGTCTGGGAGGGTCTGGAGGCTTAAGACTGGCCCTTAGGCACAAGTGGTCATAGAGAAATGTGTCTTGAGAAGACACGAAAAAATAGCACAAAGAAGGTAGTGTAGGTGAGCAGGGCTCAGCAGTGAGTGTAGCATAGGAAAAGCAGCCAGGGCTAACAGAGACTCAGAGGATTATTCCCAAACACAAAGAAGTGACTCCCTGTTCTCAGCGTAACATAATATGTAACTGTGGGAGCTTCAGAGAGACTACCAGTGAACTCTAGAAGACTTGCATGAGCAGAAGAGCAGACACGTAGACAAAGGAGTGCCGTGTACATCAGGAAGAGCACTTGAGTAAATTCTAAGGAGCGTAGGAAGACCCTTTGGTCCCAACACTCCTAAATGCGTGCTCCAACAGAAGGCAGCCTGCCCCAGGATGGGACTAGGAAACCCATATGACCTACCTCCCTTCTCAGGTGATGAAACTGTGAGGGGAGAGGTACCCTGGGAAGCCAGGGGGACTCTGAAGCATCAAGTCCAAGGAGGAGATGGGCAGCCAGGACTGAAACCAAAGCAGAGGGTCAGCCACTGAGCCCGGCAGACAGTGGGACCAGATTTGGAAGACAGAGGCCAGAGAAAAATCACTGAGGAATGGAGACTCTTAAGAAGCACCTGTGGTTGAGCCCATGGGAGTTTGAGAAGGAGCTCTTAAGGGTGCCAAGCCTTCAGGAATGCCCAAGACCAAATGTTGGATGGGGGTAGTTAAATACAATCCCTAGCATAAAATACAACCCTTCTAACCCAATTCCTGGTGAGAAGGAATTAGTAGTTACCACTCAAAGCAACTGTTCAGGAAAATTGTATATGGATCCTCCATAGTGTTATTTTTGGTCTTCAAAATGAAAGCTGTTATAGAGTCTTTATCATTTAATTTTACCCTCCATTTGTCATTGAATCTACCAAGCCTTCAGTTACACAGACTCTGGCTACTTAACTGGAACCTAGACAAAGACAATCCTTCTGTATTGCTAGGTAACAAACTATTATTTGCACAACTTTACAGTTTACAGTGTTGTCATAATGTTTCTCAATTGCCCTTCATTACTATGCTGTGAAGAAGGCAACTTAGCCGTAGCTAGGAAGTAAAAGAGCCAGATCTCAGGCCTAAGTCTTCAGATTCCAAGCCCAGAGTAATTTTTATTACAGCGAATAGCTTTTATGTCCTATTCAGATCACACTAAAATGCTCTGGCAGTCCGAAGAAATATCCATGTTCCACTCTTGAGAGAGTGTCTTCAGGGCTTGAGGCAAAGTTCCCTGCAAAAGATGATCCTCCCCTAACCTCCCTCAGAAAAAGTCTACATCTGAAGTGTATGTGATGGGCCTTCTACCTTTATTCCTCCATGACTGGTACAGACAGAACAGTGCTGCCGAGATGACATTCTTAAGACAGATTACTTCTAGGACCACCCCACCCACTTGGGAGCTGCTCATTGACTGTGCTTGGAGCCACAGTTGCTTTTGTGCCAAAAGAAGAACGTAAGAAAAAAAAAAATATCACATACAGACTTAAACGACAAGTAATAAAATAAACAATAAATAAATAGTAAAATAAGCCATAATAAAATTTTTAAAAACCATAATAAATGAAAACCATAATAAATTTAAAAACCATAAGTAAATAAATAAATACCATAATAAAGAAAACCATAATTAAAAAAAAAAACACAATAAATTTGAAAAAGCACAGCACTTAAAGCAGCATCAACCAGGATAGCAGCTAGCCTAAAGGAATTAGAGCTACCAACTGGTACCTTGCAGATGTTCCTTTGTCTCCCCCCTCCATTTTTTCCCTCATTTTTTTATCTTCGCTAGAGATGATGCTCACTGTCTTAAAGGAAAGAAGAAACTCTCCCTTCTCTGTGCATTCTTGCCCCCAACTCCAGCAGGTGAGCCGGGGCCCAACTTGAAGTGGACTCTTGAAGAAGGAAAGGTTCCAATGAGTGTTCAAAGTTGGCCGTGCAAGTACGATAGGTTATAAAAATTCCACTACATGTAGGAGGCTTTGGGGGTTTCGTCCTCCACCACAGTTTCCTGAACTTGCTATTAGACACTCCCCATCCATTTACCCAAAGCAACTACATACAGGAACCCCAAGGCACACTTATGCAGATATTGACATAAGACAAGGCTCCCTTGTTAATGAATAAGAAAGAGTTTAAAACCTAGAAAAACATTCCTCTGTTCTTCCTTCCTCCTCTTCCTTCCCAAACCTCGCAAATCCTACCATTTTTGTCCTACAGTATTTCCGACAGCCCTCCTTCATTCCAGCCAATGAGGGTTTCTGGCAGTGCCCCATTCTCCTTCATGTCACCGCCAAGCTCCTGCCCAAGTGCTGGGAGCATCTCTTTTCTGTTTTCTGTGCTGCTTTCCTGTCTTCCTTTAAAGTTCCTCCCACTGACTCTACAAAGATTTCCTGGTGCTGTATTCCCAAACCTTCAGCTCATCAAAGCCCCTGACATGTACGTTAAGTATTAAAAAATTCAATAATCATTGATAAGTTAAGATTTGTACAATATTAGAGGCTGGAAGGGACACTTGAATCACAGAATCAGTTTTCAAATATTGCTGTAGTTTGTAAAAACTTCCATTTGTAATTAAAATTTCTGGGCCTTAATTTCTATTGTTCTAAAGCAGGGGTGTCAAAACTGTGGGCTGCGGGCCCACTGCGGTCTGCAATCCATTGTTAATTGGCCCGCAGCAAATTCCAAAAATATATTTAGTTTACTTAAATAAACCAGGTGAGGCAATACGTACTTCACCTCGAGTGAGTGGCCCGGCTGTTTGTGTATTTTACCGCATATGGCCCTTGGTGAAAAACGTTGAAAAAAGTTTGGACACCCCTGTTCTAAAGTCTATAGCTTGCTTAAGGTCACAGAGCTTGAGTGTACTGAAATCGGGGCCAGAGCTACTTTCTTCTTAAGGCCTCACTATTCACTCCATCACACTGTGTATAAGCATGAGCCAACCTGTCTGCTTCCACTCCTCTGTCAAAACACTAATCAATTATTTAATACAGTATTGGCTATTGAATTGTGTCTCCTTAAATGCAAACACTCTATATTATCCTGTAGAGAATCTCTGTAGCCACCAACTACGACTCCCCGCTTTGATATTTTATATATTGGAGAAGCCTGATAAATGCTTCTGAACAAATGAAGGAGGATCTACCATTTTTGGTTATCTCAATGAGTACTGCCCACCAGTGGATTAGAAGGGGACTCCCTAACTCCCAGGCTAGGTTAGGCCTCCAGATGTGTTCTCCTATGGTCTTAGCTCCACCATTAAATAGCTGTGTCATTCAGCAATTATGTGACCTTACTGCACCTCCATTTTCTCATCTGTAAAATGGGGATAAAACTGTACATTCCACATAGGATTGCTGTCAAGATTAAATGAGAAAATCCATAAAAAGCATGGAGAACAGTGCCTACCAATACAAAGCAAAATGTTCAATAAATATTAGCTACTGTTATTTTAAATACTTCACCTAGCATAAAACTTGTCACTGTGATTCTTGTTCAATTTGTTGACTTTCCAAAATTACAGTAAGCTCATGTCTGTATTAGTCTTATCCCCAATATGGTGGTCTAGTGGGTGGTAGGTAGTTGGTCAATAAATGTCTAAATACATCCGTGCAAGGATGGGAATACTTTATGGTGGACACAAATTTCCACCACCTTTGGACACTATGGATGATGGTTTTGATTTGTATTCCTGTGCCATTTAAGAAGAATTTGGAGGACACTACTGCAAAGTGGTTAAAAGCATAAACAGCAAAGCCAGACAGAATGAATTTGAATCCTGGATCTATCACTTGCCAGAGTGTGATCTTACAGGACTTAACTTCTGTGCCTCTGTTTCCTCTTCTATAAAATGGGAAGAATAATAATGGTACCTACCTCAGAGAGCTTGTATGAAGAAGAAATGAGTTAATGTTTGAAAAGCCCTTAACATTAGGTAAATGTTAGCTGTTATCTTCATCATCGCTATCATCATTGTCACTTGTAAGAATATGACACAAAGAAGACCCGAGAGTAAAAACAGATGTGTGTCATTGTTCCTGTAGGAAAACATACTGCTGCAAATACAGAGAGTCCATGACATAGCTGGAAGTCAGCCCTCCAATAAACATGATGCTGTGCCATGACAATTTAGCTATCATGAATATACTGTTGGAATATTTTAGGTTCACACAGTCAGGGGGTTATGGGAGGAGAATTTTCAGAAAAGTGTATCATTTGCAAAATGCAAACACTGCCTTGCCCACCGGCTCCAACCACAAACCCTGCACTCCAATTAGGTGGAAACACATCTGCAGCCCAGCACAGCTCCTCAAGTCCTGCAGTGGCTGGGACCATGCTTCCCTCCTGCCAGATCCTCCTGACATGGATTTTCTCATCACGCTCCAGCTCAAGGACCCTCCAGAAACCTAGCATGGTCATTCTTTCCTTTGTTGCTGTGTCTCCAAATCTGTGGGGCCTTAGAGAAGCCCAGCTGTCAGGACTACAGCCCCTCTTTCACTGGCCTCCTCTTCGTCACTGGACTGCAGGTCACCAGGGGTAGCCAAGAGGGCAGAAACCGGACTCTCCCAGATTTTCCACCCACCTCCAGAAGGAAGTGGGAGCAGCAGAACTGCTGAGGGAGACGGCAGCAGGACTCAGCCCGGGAAAATGTGGGGCACTCGCTAGCTCCAGGAAACTTCAGGAAAAGAATCTCAGGTCTCAGCGCAATTAAAGAGCACGAGTGGGATTGGAGCAAAGAAAGTGGAAAGCTTTGCATATTCTGTATTTTACTCCATTTCACCACAATGGCTTCCCTCACCCCCACAGCCCATAGCTGTAAGGTGATTTGAAGCTTACCACATTTAGCCACAGATTGACTTTAAAATTATTCATGATTAGCCATCTCACCACTATCTACCTACCTCAAGATTAGATGCTGCTATGATCTTACAATTCTCTTATAAGGTCTGAAACCAAAATCTCTTCCTGAATGGAATTTATCTCACCAGTTGGGAATATGTACTGTGGTTTGTGATTGTAGAGTTCTTTATCCTAGTATTTGTTTAATCTACTTATCCAATTTACGACATGCATTAGTTTTTAGACTACAAATCCTTTGTTGGGTGCAGAAAGAAAATCACAACAGAACCTGTCATAATGATATTGCAATCAGTACCTTATCTGTTGCATCTATTGTACACATGGTCTTTTAATGTTTAATACCCACTCCCCACCCCCCACCCTACACACACACACACACACACACACACACACACACACACACACAAAAAACAAACAAACAACAAAAAAAAAACAAATATATCATGAATGGGTTAAATGTACTCAAGACTTATGGCTCTTACATAATACTACTGTTAACCACTGGTGTGCCTATTTCAGTAATTTTAACAAGATGTTAATAAATGAATATTATTTTCTTGGGCTAGCAAAACTATCACATCGTGATTGCAACATGAATGCAGACACAGGTGCCTGGCTGCCAACACGAGTTAAAGGACTTGATATCAGGGAGGGTCTTGGAAAGGATGCACAACAGTGTCCGTTAGGTTTCTCACTCCACAGAGCAGCATGGAAAGCTTCACTCACTCATCTAGTCATGTGCTCACTGCCTGACCTAGGTGGGCCGATTCCATCCTTGTAACATACGATTTTAAAAATATTTTTAAAGGGAACGACGTCCCTCTTTAAATTGGTCAGTGATGATACACAGACTGAAATCAAAATTCCTCATGGCCTTCCTAGGAGTGGGTCCCAGTCTTTGGAGAGAAAGGAAACGGAAGGGTGGAGATCTGCGTGATGGAATGTGCAGGGTTTGTGGCACTGCTCCTCGGGATACAAGACAGGCACAAACCTCTTGAAGCCAGTTGGAGTCCAAGGTAAGCTGCTTCACAAACACTCAGCCAATAATAAAATGTTTTGAAAAGCACTTAAGCTTAATGGGTTGAGGTGTTAACTCTGTAGAAGCTTCTGTTACTATGGAGAGGACTGTGAGAGAAGAGAGCAATGCCACTGGGCGGGAAAGGGAACGCTGTCAGGAAGAGTCATGCCTCACACAGCAAACACACAACAAGGAGGCCTCCTGCACACCATGGGCAGCCACGTCGGGCCATGAATGATGGTCACGTGCCCCAGGGAGGACCGGTCGGTCAGTGCCGAGTCTTTAGACACTTGGTGCCTCTTGGTTTGAATCAGGATTCTTAACTCTCCGCAGGCCTACGACAGACCAGACGTTCTAGAACCAACGTCTATGTTTCTCGTCTTCCAGCATCCTCTTGGCCATTACTTCAAAGCCAAGGACCGGGCCGAGACATTCTGGAGTGTAAAGACAGGTATGTGTTGACTGGTATCACAGGTTTTCAGGTGATAGTCCCTCAGAATCTCTGATATGAGGTAGGCCATAGAGATATCATCAGGCGCAGGCAGTTCTCCAGCAAGAATGATGATTTTAGTTCTCCGTGACTACTCACTAGGTGATTAGTCTTTTCATACTGTTGTTTCCTCTCACATAAAGCATGGCCTTTAAAAGGATTTCAGTCTCCAACTTCCTGGAATTGCATCATACCCTGTTCTAGCATGTTCTAGCATCCATGCCATCTGGCAGCCATTCTGGTTCAGGGGCTATGCATTCAGGGAGAAAACTGGTTCGTCCTAGCACCATTGAACACATGCCTTCCTGGAGGCCTTCTAGGTGCAAGACATCGGGAGGGGCTGAGTCATCAGCCCACTAAGTGCCTTCCTGCCCCATACTGTTGCGTCATCTGAACAGTATTCAGAACTGTTACTGTAGGCTCAGGGACAATTTAATACTTTGAAACTTATCCTCCATCAGGAATATCCAGTCTCCTAGTCTGAAATTTATAACATTCTTTGAAAGAGAGAATCTATTTTTTAAAGAAAGAATAAAACAAAATAATGATTTATCTACAGAATGGACCTCTGCCAACTCAGTTGGCGACGATGAGCACTAGGGTTTGATCTGTCTAATCACCCACAGCTTTTGGGGAAGGGTGGTCGAAAGGACACTTTATTCCCCTCCCTGCAGTCATGATTGCGCTGTTGCAGCTAATCAAACTCTAATTCATTAGAAACCAGGACAAGAAACAGAAGGGAAAAATAAATAATGGCTTCCACCAGCCCTTAAAGCCCTATTCTCAGGGCTTTAGGGGGGGTCATAGTGGGAGCCAGGAGCAGCTACCAGGGCCCAAAATGAAAAATGGGGCACCCTATTCAAAAAAAAGGACTAAAATATAGAGTTTTTTCCTTTATTCTGCAGTCGCTCAACCTGTCATGGTGGTTTTCTGTTTTTTGCTATTTAATGTCACTTCCCCCAGGCACAAGGATACTCAAGGGACAAGTGCAGACCCTCCCAGGAGCTGATTAAATTTGGCACCTGGACCCTGTTAGAATGTGTACTCCTTGTCTGGCTAGTTTACCAACATATCTTTAATATCTAGATGAGTGCCTGGTGCATTATGGTCATTTAATAAGTATTCACGGAAGGAAGGAAGGAAGGAAGGAAGGAAGGAAGGAAGGAAGGAAGGAAGGAAGGAAGGAAGGAAGGAAAGAAGGAACAACAAGGCCAGAGTCATCCAGGGCAGCAGAGAGGCTAACTGTCTTAGTGGATAGAATGTGCAATTGAAATCAAATGCCTTGGGTTGAATCCCAAGTCTTCTAACTAGATGAACTTACTTACCTTACTTCTCTGAGCTATTTCCCCCACCATAAAATGGAAGTAAAAAAATATATTCCACAGGGCTATTTTGCATAGTAAAAGATAAAATTCTTGTGAAGGCATTTCATAAAGTACCAGTTGCCCACATTCGAAATCTGAAACCTTATATCCCACTGCCTTGCTCACCTCCATGCTCCTACCGTGTTTCCCCGAAAATAAAACCTAGCTGAACCATAAGACCTGGTCTTACTTTAATATAAGACCGGGTCATAATATAATATAAGATAAGATAAGATAACACCGAGTCTTATATTAATTTTTGCTCCAAAAGACTCATTAGAGGTGATGGTCCGGCTAGGTCTTAATTTCTGGGAAACAGGGTAATAACTCCCGTGTCACTTCCTCTCTGTTCCCACTTCCCCTCCATCCCCATCAGGACTGGCTTAGCTGTGGTTCTCATGACTCATCACCCAGATAGGTCTGGTGCCTTCTAATGGGTTCCCTGCCTTGAACCTGGCTCCTCTATAGCCCCCGGCTGCCAATACGCTGCATGAGTTAGTGACCCTGCAGTTGTATGGGGCCCCACACCAGGTTTAATGCTCTCTGCTTGCCATCTTGAAATTCTTAATAATTTAGTGTTTTGGAAGAGATGTTCATGGTACAAGAGACCATGCACCGAGGACTAAGGGCCTTGTCTCATATGTGCCACATCTTTCACCACCTTCTACTTGCACAGGTGAGTGGACAGTTTCTCAGCCATCCACTCACCTGTACCCTGGCACCCCGGGTCCTGCCCAGCCTCCCTCCTCCCTAACCACTCCCAGTGACTACTGCCAACTCTACCCCTAGCAGGGGCCTGGGCACAGAAGTGGGGAGGGTCAGGATTGGGTGAGCCTGCCTCTAGGGGTGGGCTATCTCCATCCCAGGCTAATAGTGCCACAGTGTATTTGGAAGGTGACTTGCTGCAGGCAAGATGTGTGCATACCCCAGACCCAGATATCTAGCACATCCTGACAGAGACATTGCAATATCCTTGTGACTCACTTGCCTGCTGAGGGTTAGGACACAGGCCTCTAGGAAGGGGAGATGCCTGGTTCCACTTTGCCACCTCTAGCTGGGGCACAGCCCATTAATTCAGCAGCTACTGGGAGAGGGAGCCCAGCAGCCAGTGGGCCACATAAGTCTCAAGTCTTGGAGTATGGCCCCAGCTCCTGTGAGGGTCTGCACTTGCCCCACGAGTATCCCTGTGCCTGGGGGAAGTGACATTAAAAAGCAAATTAAAAAAAAAAAAACACGACAGGTTGAAAGACTGAAGAATAAAGAGAAAAGCTCTATATTTTAGTACCTTTCACAGCATGTTTTTTCTTGTTTTTTTTTTTTTAACAGGATACCCCATTTTCATGTTGTACGGGGCCCTGGTAGCTGGCTCTGGCTCCCACTATGACCCTACTAAAGCACGACCCTGAGCATGTCACTTACTATGAAACTCCTTCAGTGCTTTCCCATAACTTAGAGCATAAAGTTCAGGCTTCCTGGCTAGCCCCACCAGACCCTTCCTCATCTGTCACTTGCTGATTTCCTCAGCCTCACCCCTTTTCTCTCGCCCACACTCACCCTCCTCTTTGGCCATCTTGAAATATTAGCAGCTTCCTGAACATGCCTTGCTGTTTTATGTCACTGGTGCTCACATATTCTTCCCTCTCCTAACATTCTCCTACCCCCATTTTTATCTGCCTCTGTCCACTCAAGCCTCACTACTTCCATAGCCTTCCCTGGCCAAGCCCCCAGGCTGAGTTGGGTGCTGTGGGAGCACACCTTCCTCCCGGGAAATCCCTGTCCTGGATCTTATCCCTCTTCTATAATCATTGATGTACCTACCTGGACTCTCCAACAGACTCATGCCGCCTGGGCCTGATAATAGGAACCACGTCTTATATGACCGAATCCTAGCACCAGGCATTGTGTATGCCACTTTTTGAGGCAACTGAATTCAATACTAAGCTGGGCATGCTAGCTCTCTCTGCCTAGTCCCTTCACTGCCTGCTTGTTGAGAAGATCTGAATCAAACAAGCCAGTCACATCAGCCACTTCCTCCTGAGAGAGGAGTCTTTTTAATAAGAAAGAAGCCCAAGACAGCATTTTAAGCCTATTTTACAGACCTACCACTTTCTGACCATGTTACCTTCAAACTCATGAAACCCTTGGGTTTCAGCCCTGCAAATCACCAAACATCAGCCACAGAAACTGGAGACAGAAAACACTGGCTTCATTTTCTTACGAGAGTAAATCATTTTTTCTCTTTAGCACATTCATAAAGCTCTAACAATTCAACCCATCCTTGGATCTTCCATCCACCAATTTCCTATGGAGATCCATGCCCCATATACTGGTATTTATGATCTTGGACCCGGAACCTCAACATAAGCTCTTCAATCATCTGGTCCAGACCCCGCATCTTACAGTTACAGGAGGACAAGTGGTTGCCCCTGATTCTGACCCGGGCCCATGCTACTTCCACGGCTCTTTAGCATCTCTTGTGAATTGGGAATATTATTTCCTGGCTTTTAATTCACCTTTTTACGCATTTCTTTTTAAAGCAAGTTCATCCTTGCTCCTGAGTTCTTTTTTTTTCAGGATTTTTAGACCAGTGTTATCCCATCAGCTGTCTAGAAACTCAAAACCGACCAGCCAGTACTAAACTAATTCAAAATTCTGGCATTCTCTGTTGTTATTTTTCACTGATGCTTTTTTGTTTGCTTGTTTTCATTTGAATGTCCATCAGGTAGTTTAGTAAAAATTGGGAAGGGGAGAGATGAGACTGTACTGATAGCCATCAGTGACGAGACCACGCAGTTTACTTCACTAAAATACAGGGTAGCTGATGATAAAGAAATGATCCTTGTTGACATGCAGTATTGACACAGTAGCCACACAAACCACATTCAATATCTCTCTAAACCAGCTGCTCGCTTGCTTTTGGGGGGCAATGTAATTGCTGCCACCATGATTTCATGAACAATCCCCTTTTTATTCCACCTCCATTAATGGATTAGTTAATAAGCTAGTAGGTTTCTGTTCAGGCAGAGAGCAATCTGCAAATCAGAAGCTTTCCAAATAGACTGGAAATGGGTAGTTTGATGGTACACATCCCCAGCCCTTGCTAACAGCCCTCAGGTTTCAAAAATAGCATTAAGACTATCCCTTTCAAGAAACGCATGAACCCCTAAAATGTGACCTCCCTCCTCACCACACCCTCTCCACACTGTCTCATCCCCCAGGCGCACTCTAAATGTGGCCAGGAGAGAGTGAGACTCTTTAGTGGGATGCAATACAGCCTGCTCAACTTTTGCATAGCAATTCAGCACACACAGTTTTAAGCATTCAATTCTACTTCTACAGCTTCTTAAAATTCCCTGCAATATAATTATACTGATGGGAATGCAGAAAGATAATTGCTTTTAGAGGAAAGTTTCTCCTTTGTTCCATGTTCATCTGGCTTCCAGAAATGGAACAAGAGCCCTTGAACAGCAGAAATACGCATCCATGTGTCTCTAGTTATCATTTATTTACAAAGATAGACCTTGACAAATGTAATTTGTTCAATAAAATTAAAAGGATGCACGATAATTCACTTAGACAAAGAGACTTGAAAGGGGACGTCATCGGCAGCAGCGCCGTCCATCATTCCCAATGATCAGCTGACTTTGAAGAAGTGGCAGGTGTTCCCCTTTTGGAATGCAGCACGGAAATAGTATTTAGAAGGGGGGAAAAAAGAAAGGGAGCTAGGGATTGGAGCAGTTCTTTATTCAGGCAATAATTATACAAATTAGATCTATGAAAGCCAGAGAATGACTGTGCCTTGAACCCTCTCTGTGTGCATAGAACAATGGGGAAATTAATAATTAAATCTATTACATATGCTCATAATTCAATACAAAAGATACCTCAGTAGTTCAAACACTCCTGGATTTTCATTTGAATAAGACTTTCACACATTCTCCTCATTATATATGTATTATATTTTAAATTTAACAGCTTATTTTGTTGCCTTTATGTTTGAATTAATAAGGGCACACTTTAATGCACTAATGGGGAATTGTATTAGCTGGCTTTGCAGACATAACTTTGAAAAATCTCCAGTTTCCCAAGGGTGAAATCAATTTGCCCCCCAACGTGTTATCTCACAGGCACAACTGGAATCTTGGAACAACAGCTCCCCTCTACAAGCTTCTGATTTGGACCTCTGTAGCGGAAAAAGGATCCCCAGGGTAGAAACCTTTGCTAAACTGAATAAATCCATCGAGATCATCTTCTGGGTTTTGCTACGTCTGAGCCAGCTAACATAGCTACCGTGCCTGGCCCACGTTATTTTTCCAGGGAGAAAAAAATCATTTTCATATGAAAAAGTGAAGGTTTATATTGATTCCAATCATTCATTTTCTTGTTTTTGCTTTTTCACTCCCTCTCTCCCTCTCTTCATATCCCCATTTTTAACTCTTCATGCTACCTCTGAACTGTGGAGGAGTGGCGAAGAAAAGGAAGTGAGAGAAGAAAAGAGAAAGTATATCTTATGGTGGGTAATAGGGAACGGGGGCGGGGTGCTCAATTAACAGCTCCAGGATTACTGGGGTTCGGGGACAGGGTGAACATTGGTTGAACTAGAGCACTAAAAGCCAAGGAAGCAAAATGAATCCACAAAGTGGGGATCCCAATCACCCAGAAAACAGAGGGACTCCACTGGAGGATTGAATGCTAAGGATATAAGCAACGGAAAATATCCATCCCTCTGCAACCCAGAAAAAAGACAAAGAAGTCAGTAGCTGAGAGAGAGAGAGAGGAAGCCTAACCAAATGCTCATATTTGGGTGTGAAGTCGCTGCCAGCGTTCCCAGGCCACCCAGGCATGCGTGGAGGCACTTACCACTGCTGCCACCGCGGTATGACAAGGAGTTTTGTGCCTTCGGAGGAGCGCCAAATCCAATGATGCTAATTGCATTGAAGATTTCTAGCATCATTAGCAATTCTTAAAATTACATTTGCCCTGCTTAAGTTCTCTATTTCCAGCTCGGTATTTGGAGGGGCAGGTCTCTGAAGAGGGTATGGGTTACAGAGAAATTCAATTGCCCACGTTGGCTTCAGGTGTGCAGGTGGAGGCTGGCCAGAAGGGATTTACAGACAAGGAAAAATGCTTGTTTGTCTTAGTTTTAAATGCTGATTGCCGGGAGAATAAACAACACCGGCAGCTAAATGGGACTTCAAGGAACGCTGGGAATTTTGGAAAGAAAAAAAGCCTTAGCCAAATTGAATCACAGTTGGAACTAGCCCTGTGGGTCCTATGGTGACAAGCACCTTCCAAACACCCCCAGCGACGGAGCAACTTGCATTTGAAATGGTGCAGAAATAACCACTTCTCCCCTCTCCTTTTGTTTGTTTGTATTTAAAGCAAATGAATAAAATCCAGATGAATTGGTGTTTTGCTTTGTTTGTTTGTTTCCTTAAAGAGAACATATTTGCTCATTAGGAAAGCTAGACAGCCAGCTCCAGAAACAAATCCCCAAGTCCATGTCCCTTTTGGCAAGAACACTTTCCCTCAACATTCCCCAGCAAGAGCATCTCAACACCAATACCTTTGGGAAGGGAAAGGGACATCCCAATAGGAGAGATGTCAGAACCTGCCTCTCCCAAGCCTTCTGGCTCCTGACACTGGGACAGGGCTCTGTGCAGCTGACACTTCCATTGTGGAGTCACTGAGAAGCCACCAAGGCCACATCCTCACAGGATGGCCTCCACTCTGAATCTAGCAACAGAAAGGGGGCTGGCTCCTGGGTATTTTTTCCCATAATTTGTACCATGTAATTAAACTGCTAAGCACGCACGCACGCACACACACTGTATATATACATACACATACCTAGAAATCTATATTACATATACAGCTCTATGTATACACACACACATAGAAGAAATGTAGAGCTTTTCATCGGGCCGTCTTTTAAAGATAATTAAACCAGCATTAATGAACTACTGTTTAAGGCTGCTGGCAAGCGAAGGAGCCATCTTTGGCAGAATATTAATAAATTCAGTCATTCGCACTTGAGGATGGCGAGCTGTTATCAGTCACCTTCTTAGTATTTATTAATAAACAAGCTCAATTCTCTCCCACCGGCCAAGGAGTACAGGGTCAGAAATACTGAGACAAGAGCAGGAAGGCCAGGTCTCTCCTGTTCACTGTCACAGACCGTCCTCAGAGCTGCGGTGGGGTTTATAGAGTCCTGACCGAGAGGAAGGGCTTTTTTCCTCTCAGACAGGAGTACAGGAGGAAATCAAACCCATTTGCTCTGCCCGTGGAATGACATGGTGACCAACCACAGAGCTGGGAAGACCTTCAGCACCTGTGTTCTCTGACTGAGAACAAGGCAGACGGGTGATCGCTGTGCCCCCTTTCTGTGCCTCCGTTTCCTCATCTACAGAGTAAAATATTATGTGCTTGTCAACTCCACAATAAGACAAAACCACAGACGGGATTACTCAAATGTGAGGTGTTGACTGTGTTAATATTCTAAACTCTTAAAATGAGGGCAGTACACATTAGACTAATACAAAGTTGTATGTCAATTATATCTCCAAAAAGTACTGGAAGGAAAAAAAGAGGGTAGTCATCCTCTAACAGCACATGGACCATCTCTGCAGGACAAAATCAGAAATTTAAACGGGACTTTCCGTTACATTTTTGGCAGCAAGAGATATTTAAAGACAAAAGAATGAATGCCTGGTTTGTGTTTTAGTCAAAGGGATGATTTAGGGTCATCTTGAGAAATCTTTACAAACTCTAATGAGTTTTACCAAAAGCAAAGAGGTGGACTTCCTACCACAGGCAGGTCCATTCCAATGAGATGGTACCGCAATATTTGGTGTCCCAGAATATTTCTTGAAAGGGAGGGACCTGTGTGAAATCCGCATACTACACACACAGAAGCTGGCATTCATCCCTGCCACTTACACTACTGTTTATCCCCAGTGATTTGACTACATGAATTCCTCCTCAAGAGTCCTGGGGGAAGAAAATAAGCTGGTTACCTTCTCTTGCTCTCTACAGAGGAGAGGAGAGAATATTGCAGTCCACAGAGCAAAGGAAAACACTAATGATTCAGGGAAAGTTTCTCCTAATCCCAAACACAGTGGGAAAAGCAGGTACTTTGGATGTCTGTAAAATCAGTTTAGTGAAAGACTAGAACAGTGGCTTAGATTGGATCTATGATAATAGCTGTATTAGCTTTTGTTATTTGCCAGGAGGGCACTTCATATATGTAATAGTTGATAATCCTCACCAAAGCCCTATGAGGTAGTAGTATTCCCATTTTACAGAACAGGAAGCTGAGGCTCAAGAAGTCAAGCAACTTACCCACAGCCCCAAGATTTACAGAAGGCAAAGGCAGGACTCAGGCACGACAATGCCTGAAAACACAGGGCCCTGGTTTCTGTAACCCTTTCTAGTCCTCCCTCTCCCTTTTCATTCTGCCAAATCTTCACGATCTGTCTAGCATCTCTACGGCCTCACAGTTGAGGCTAATGTTGAAATTTCCATCAACTTCCCATGTCTAAATTCCTAGGACATTGTAAACTTCTGGGGCAGAAGAAGAAAGTGTCCTTTTTCTCCAATCACTTCCAGATCTGACCACCCTGGCAAACAAGAAAAGAATACCTGAAGTGTGCTTTCAGCACTAAGAAAGAAGGGTTTAAACTTGGCTTAATTCCTGATTCTCCAAATGGGAAAGTGAAGGGAAGCTTTTGGGTGGGGAGGGACCCCGGATCGGGCCTAAAACAGTGCCATCCGGCCCAAGAACAGCAAAGAGTCCAAGAACTGGTGGAGTGAAGGGGAGCAGGGACCCGAAAACCCAGTGGGGCCAAGAAGCCATTTGTCTGGATGGGGCAGCAGGAATGGGCGAGGTGTAAATGGTGTCACAGACCAGAAGATAACCAGACAGCAATTGACTTCGAAGTGGGGAAACTTTATTGCGATTTGACAAGTAATTGGGAATCTCTGCGGGACCGTGCGAAAAGACCAGAAATGTGGAAGCCAACTCTGGGCTGCAGGTGGACGCGCCCAATGGCCCGCTCCCCGGCCAGTCTCCAGGGGGCGCTGGGGGTGGCAGAGCCGAAGGAAAGGCCGGTCCAGGACGTCCTGGCTGGAGAGCATGGGGACCTTCGCCCGGCACTTGACCCGCATCCCGCGACCCGCATCCCGCAACGCAGTCCCGCGGCAGCCTCTCTAGGCCAGCACAGAGGTTCCCGTCATGCAAGCCGAATTTGTGTCACATCTACAGCCTATTAAAAAATCGAAAAATAGGGAGGTATATTTCGCGCCCCGAAACCCTTGTGACGCTGCCACTCAAATGAATCGTTAATAACACGGGGTGGGGCAGCGACTGATGAGGAACAAACACGATTAGCCTTTTTGTGTTTAAAATGCTGAACTGGGAAAACCTAATACCAAATGGGGCACGACTCCCCATCGCTGGGCAGGACAACACCAGGCCTACCCCCGGAGAGGATCCGTGCTTTTGATGGGAAGACAGGGTGGAGAGAGGTGGCCTGCCGGAACCCTGACCTTGCTTGGAAAGCTAAGAGAATTCCGCGGCTCCGTGGCGAGTCCTCCCTGGCTACGATCGTGCCTGGGGCCGCGAGGATGTTCCTGTGGCGCCACCTAGCGTCCCAGGCGCAGACAACGCCCTGGCGAATGCTGCAGGGACGTGCTGAGATCACTTGAGAGGAGTCCTGGAACCTCAGACTCACGCCCCAGACATTGGAATGGCCTGTCATCCTGTGGACCAGTAACACCCTTCGGCTGGGCAAAATGCCTCCCAAGACCCCTGTTTCTGCTGCCACCAAACGTAAATAGAAAATTTGCCAGAATGAGTGGAATAAATGACTCTCATTTTCAATGAGACATCCATGAGGTGATGTCTGGTTTTTCCTAAATACAATGGCAAGTCGATTATTAATTCATCCAGAAAAAACATAAATGCTGTCATTGTATAAACATGAGTCCTGAGCAGAACTGAGTCTCAGAACATCTGCAGGGGCCACGTCTGAGAAACACAACTAGAACTTTGGGTGGAACAAAAAAGGATCTTTACTTTTTATTTAATGGTAAGTAGAAGACCTCCATAGAAGATTCCACAGTATAATGGAAAGAATAGAGTTCTGGGAGCCAGGATACTGCCTTTCCCCAATTATCTTTGTGACCTTGGCCAGGGACAAACAATTTTCACCTCTCACAACAAGGCTGTGAGGTCTGGATTATTATCTCCACAAGGTAGGTGAGGGACTAGGGGCTCCAGGAGATTACCCAAGGTCAGACAGCAGGTCAGAATCAAAGCCAAGCTTAAACTGACGTCTGCCCAACTCTAAAAACCTGTTTATTTCACAAGACATTGAATCCCTCTGTGTTTTGGCTTCCTCATCTACAGTTATGGTCACTTGGTCCCTTCCAGATAGAGCAAACTCTGATCTAAGGTCTCTCTGGTCCCTTAAAATCCACTTTTAGTGCTCACAAACCCCATGGTGATAACAACAACAAAAAAAAGGCCTTTAAAAAGGATTTATCCACCTGTAAAAACCATTGATCTTATTTTTGGTTATGGGCAAAAGAACACCAAAATAGACGTGTTGAAACATCAAACCTCTTTAAAAATTTAGGATGGTGGGGAAAGAGGAGAAAAATCTGTGTGGGGTGTGGATTGATAACCTATGGGTCAGTGGCAGAAACCAGACCTGCAGGGCACTGCTTATCCCTTGAGCTACTGGCCTCCCAGGGGATAATTGCCTTCTGATAACTGTTTAGACTTGATAAATACATGAAATCGGACAACCAACAGTTTAGCTACCAGTTCAGATCTGGACAGAACTAGATTAAGGAGTCAGGCACATTTGCAATAACCTCAAAGATAAACCTTTCCTATCTGAGGCAGTTTTATCTCCTTCTCAAGGGTCATGTCGCCCCGTAACTGCCACATCCAAAAGAAGGAAGGGAGAGACACACCAAAGAGCTCCAAACTGGCCTTGAATCCGCTCTTCCTGCTAACCCTCACAGGTCACCAGCTTGAGAGCAAGGGGATGGGACACTGTCCTTGTCTAGAAAGCCTGGGGAGATATGTTGGCAAAATGGAGACTGGGTAATGAGACCCCAAAGCCAAGGTCTCCTGACTCTGAAGTCAGTATTTTCCTCACGGGCTCTTTCTCTACTTCAAAGTGGCAAGCAAAAAGAACTTCAAATATCCCCAGCAAAGATAAGACCAGGAACCACAGCTCAGATCTTAGACCCAGCTGGGCCACAAACTCCCCTTGTAACAGTTAAAATTTTCCTCAACTCTAAACTCAGGACTTGACGTGAAATAATCTCTAAGACCGACTGAGCTATTTCATGGACCTGAATCGAACCAGCTGGTACCCTTTAGGGTTTCAAAGAGATCACAGATCTCACTGAAGTACCACCTTCCTCACTTATATTCTTCCTCACTTCCCTTCCCAGCCTAAACTCTTCCTCTTCCTTAGGTATTACTCTCTCATTCCCTGGCCACATTCCTCCATCCTCAAGCTCCTTCCAGCTGTTAGCAGTTGGCTCTACCAGGTGGCTGAGGAGCATCACCTCATAAAGCAGCCCTGCTGGGAGCACCACCGAGCACTTTCCCTGGGTTGCAAACACACCTTGTATTTTCCGTCATCAAGAAGAGAGGCCACCTATTGTCTATTCCCTCCTCCCACTCTTCTACCTTCCCACCAGCAGACCCTTCGGCTTCCATAACATTCTGTTAGGGGATGGCAGGAGTCTTCCTCAAACAAGATCTCTTGGGGTCAGGTGCTGAGCCAGCCCCACCCTTTGCCACATCTTCTCCCTTCATGCTCTAGCCCTGGAGCGGGGGTTCCCCTTAGGAAAGCAATAGGCTCAGTGGGCAGCAACAAAAAGTTTCAGTTGCCCTAAAACCCTGGGCTAAAAAAAAAAAAAACTTTAGAGCCTTTTGGGAATCCATAATTGAACTGTCTTCCAGGAAAGAATTTTTAGAAGAAAGGAATAAAGCACCATTTTCCAAGAGGCTTTTCTCCCTCGAGAAACTCAGAGTAAACTAGGAATCTTGCATCTTACTTTCCCTTTGGTTGTAGAAGAGGGCAAGGAAAGAACTGCCTTTTTCTGAAAAGAGAAGTCCCAGAGGGTTGAGGTAATCCGCGGCAGAGACAGAATGTTCTACTCCCTTCCACGCTCCCTCGCTGTGCTGGCCTCACAAAAAGCATTTATAGGTGATGGTTAATTGAGTGGATGCAATTTTCTGATGGATTTTTTCAGTATAGTAGATTATAAAACTAGATACCAGCAAAGGCTAACTATTCCACCCCCACCCCCCCTTCAGACCAGCCCCACGGCCTTCCACTTCCCTTTCTTCCCAGCCTCAGACCAAAGTGAGGGGAGGAAGCGAAGCTATGCTTTCCAAGGCAGCCCCTCTCCTCACACTCAGCCAGTGCGCTGTCCCTGAGTACCTCCTCTCTCTGCCTTCCCTCTGAGCAATGATTCATGACAGACATTAGGGAGGAAACAGCATCCTTCAATTCTTTCTGCCACGTCCCTTATCTTTACAGGGTTCTTATTAAGCAGTATCTTCAAACTTATTTATGTGATGTCATGCTACGAAGCAGTGTTGTCAACATGCCATTTTCCATGAGCACTGAATTCAATATAAATAAGAGCCAAATAAATGCCACATTTTTGTCTCCATGCAGAATCTTCTCTAGGCATCACTGGAAGCCTGAATATCCACCGAGAGAGATAATGAACCCCTAAAGATAATCAGATAATGACAATATTTGCTTACTGGGCAATCACAGAGCTCTCCTTCCCTCTCCTCGTCTGGAGTGGATAATCCGGGAAGGCCAGCTTCTGCTGGAGCATAACCTCAATACGCTCTTAGAAGCCAACTCAGAAGCAGGGACACAAAATCATGGGGGGATGCCCATTGCCAAAGAGCCAAGTCATTACCCTTCACTTCACATTTTTGTTAGTTCTTTTTGAATGTTGTAAAAGACACACAGATATGTGTCTTTTATCCCTGTGTTCGTATTGAAAAGGGATGAGCAGGAGGAACTGACGAAGGGGAAAAAACTAGCCTTGGAGCATGTCAAGTGCCAAAGGCTGTGTTAGGAACTCGGTGGTCTGTCCAAGCCCTCCAACCCTGGCCAGTGGGGAAAGGGAGTGAGTATCACCTCTTCTTTCATATTTGAATAAATGCTCATATTTGAAAGTGGCTTGAACCGCAACCACATATGGGGGGAGCCCCCATGTCTTCTCTGAGAGCGTCTCTTTCTCCTAGTGAGATGGACCATTCTTCATCCTCCATTACTTTGCCTTCAGTGCCTTCCAGCACTCCACACCCTCATTCTCAACCCTCTTCCACTTTTCAAGACTTGTTTAGACATCATCTTTAAGAAAGCTTCGCTGATTCTCTCCTGTCCACTTCCATCTGGGTGGGCACCCGTAGGCATAGGTGTCTTGTACCACATTTGTTACCTGTGTTGTAGTACTGTTTACGTGTCCCCTTCCCCCAAGTTACTGTGAGCTCGTTGAAGATGGGGACTGTTCATAGTTGCGTCCCCTGCATCTACTGGTTGAATTCCAGGTTCCCACTTGCCCAAACATCCGCTTCTGAATGAAGGCAGGCCCATCCCGCCCACCCATCCCATACATACACTATCATCCACCAAGTGAAGCTTGACCAGCCTATGACTCCCTTGTTCAGATCAGAAAAAGATGCTCCTTCCTCCTAGTGGATACGGTCCTACAGCTAGGAGCGAAGCTTGGCAAGGAGTATATGAGCTGGTTTCTTTACCCACATGCCCTTATCTCCAGGTAACCAGGTAAGTAACTTAAAAATGCAGATTTGGTGGCCTTGGTTGGGTCAGTCACTCAGTAATGCGCATAGTAACCCATTTCTGCTCACCTCTGCCTCAGCTTCAAAGAAGCAAGCTGCTTTTCTACTCTGCTTCCTACCACTCGCCACATACCCATAGCCTCTCATGAAGTAAATAGCCTACGTGTCTCCAAAGTCACAATGTCCCATGAAACCCAAACACAGAGCCCAGAAGAGCAAGGCTGGGGAGGTCCTATTTTTTCCAGGCCCTTGCTGGCCTCTACTCAGGTCTGGGCACGTGGGCTCATTTACATGGCTGGTTTGGAGCCTTTGGCAGAAGAAAGTGCTCAGATAGTTTTATATGTGTTACTCATCATTAAACCTCCCCTTCAGGCTTTCTTGCCGCCTTTGGTTTGTGTCTCAATCTGGAGCAAATTTAAGCAAAGGTTTAGACCTTGTGTTTCCTTGGTTTAATTAATAATTCAAATAAAAATTTAATCAAGGCATAAGCTTTTGTGGAAGGTTATAAAACACTTTTATTTGCCCTGGAGATCAGAATGACCACTTTCTAAATCTGTGAAATGATTTTTTTTTTCTCCCAAATGAGGAAATTTTACTCTCAACTGTAAATTTCAGCCGTTTGCCATATGTAACCACAGAGAATCTGTTTATTGACTTAGTATATTAGAAGTAGTTAGGCAGGAAGAAAAATAAACCCAAACTCCAGACAGGAGAAAGTGTGGGGAAGAATTGAAAAGCTGGAGTGAGTCTAACAAAACTCTAACCTCAGAGAATAACAAGGAGAGACAAATGACTGAACCCGCCTCCCCAAGGAGAGGGCAGGGATAGTAACCAGATGGGAGACAAAGAAGTTGGCTGGGTGGTAATCACAAGCTATTCAAGATCTTTGGAGAAACAAGCAGAAAATGCAATGGGAAAACAGAGCAATGAAAGGGTATCAGACACTGGAAGGGGTCCCCTGAGGGGTGTGGTGCTCTGCTTGTTAACGTTGGCAACACAGGACAGGTTCCCACCTGCCTGGAATAGCAGAGAGAAGGTCTAGGCAAGGGCGAACTCAAACCCCCGTCTGCAGACAAAGCCAGACCACTAGGAAAGTAACTTAAAAATGCAGATTCCTCGGCATCCATGGTAAATGCCTTTTAAAGCTCTGCAGGTGACTCTGACGTGCAGCCCCATTTGGAAACCAGTGGTGCAGAGGACGTTTCAAGGATCAGCACCAACTGTCAGATTTTTAAAAATGAGGGCAAGAGAGGAAGGACAAAGTTGATGCCAAAGAGCTTGGCACCGTCCATGGATACAAGCGATAAGGTATGATCGGTTGTTCCTCAGGATAATTACTGCAGTAACATGTTATTAACTGTGTGGTTTCCCTCTTAATCTGAAAACAACCCTGAAAGAAGGGGATTATCGTCCCATTTACAGAGGAGGAGACGGAGTCTCATGTGAAGTGAGTGGCCCAAAGCCATGCTGCTGGTGAGTGACTCGGGTGAGTTTTGGGCTCTCCTGACTGAAGCTACCACCCTCAAACCTGATAGCCTGCATGACCAGTCCTCCTTGAAGCTACCTCCTTAAAGACAGATGAGGTGTAACAGGGGATTTGAAAGTGATGACGGTTATGAAGGAGAAGTCCTGCAGACCTCAATCAGCATGGGTTCAAGCTTATGAAGACCGCCCAAGCCGACCAAAAAGAAATGAACTCCTTGGGGTGGAATGGCCACCAACAATTTTCCCATGTGGAAAAAAATAACTCCAGGAAAGATAATTCAGATCCTAGCTTGGTAGTATTAGCTTAAATAAGAAGCCTGGGGCATTCCTTATTCAACTTATACCCTCACCTCCAATGCCAGCCTGAGACCCAGTCTCACCCCCCAAACTTCCCACTCACCCTGGTCAGAGCAGCTAGCCTACACGGGGATGCAAAGCACTTTAGAGAGAAAGTACAAAGAGGAGGCCCTGAGGACCTAGGTGTCGCAGGCGTTTGTACATCTAGTTATAAGGAAAGTTCCTGGGCATCTAAGCCATAACCTGAACGCCTGGACTTCAGAATGGAGGGCGTCAGCGCGGAAGAAACAAGTAGTGTTCTGATCAGCTATGTGAGCTCAGAAGCCATCTGCTCACATGGCCATGAGATGGCAACCTGCCTGTCCCCCTGCACAGTCCCCCGCATGGAGCACCTTGTGACAGTACCACCAGTGCCCAGTTTAAATGAGACTTGCAAATATTGCCACTTGACCACCCACCAGCTTTCTCCAGTTTTCAAGACCGAGCTGTTCCCTATCCCTGCCAGGAGACTGCAGGAAAGCCAGTCTCTAGCATGCCCTTCTCATCTCAGGGGTTCTGAGGATCCCCGAGGAATGCATCCCAGTTCTAGGGGCCAGACCTACGTGTCACTCTCACGTTGCCCTGGACCATGCTCCAGCTCCTCAGTATCCTCTGGCTGCCCCATAGCAGAGACACAGGCCTGTCTCCTATTCTCCCAGAACATAATCAAGACCAACCTATAATATTGATCAAGATTTTCTGAAAGCTTAAATATAGCAGAAGAGAATTACAAAATAAAAAAATAATAAAAAAGCTCAAACCCTGGAGACGGGGAGTCCAAGCTGTCTTCGTCCTCAGCCCCTAGTTTGCCCCAACATTTCAGGGGCCAGCCTACTTTCCCCCAATTAAATGATTTGACTATGTCCCCTTTTCTAGAACTTAGGTTCCCCAGTACCTTTGAAGGTCTAACAAGACGCTGCCCTTAAGTCAATGCAATAATCTCAGAGATGCAACTCTGCATACCGAGAAGATAACCTGTACCATGATTTTACAGAGCCACCTAGCCACCTACTCCTCTTTGTCTCAAATGTCTCCTTTCCAGCTAGGCTTTACTTGGACATGACCAAATGCCCATGAAGGCACTTCTTGCTAATAAAGCACCATTTCTCTCAGCAATGAATCATAAAGTTGCAATGAATATGTCTCCATTTCTAGTTATCCTGTTTCCAAAATTGTAGGGCGCCGTCTACGTTCCAGCAACACCATATCCCACCCACTTCACTGCAGCGGAGCTGAAAAGGACTGGCCTCGTTCCTTCTGCCCACATACTCCTTCTGGCAGCAGGTAGGATTGCTTTAAATGTTTGCGGCTTGGTCATTTTTGGACTCATTTGCAAGGCAAAAATAGACTGTCTAAAATTAAGGTTCAGTGGTGTGGGGCACTGGCCGAAGACTTTTGTTTGTTTGTTTGTTTGTTGTGTTTTAAAACCACTGTCTTGCTCTACAAGATTGTTACCACAGATCTAGAGGCCTGATAGCTTTTATTCACTGCACGAAGTCTGTTCTGCTCCTCCTCATGAAGCCTGGATGAGCTCGCCCTAATGGAAGGGTGCACCGAGGTCGGGTGTTTGGCAGATTGCACCTGAGTGCCAGTGCCATCAGGACAAGGCCAGGCTGGAAAGTTGGCCTGGCCCGGGTGCTGGTTTCTGTGCTGCTGGGACTGGTCACCGTTCCAGGCTGGGCGGCTTTGGGCTCTGATTCCTCTTGGGGAAGCGTGGTGGTGTAGAGTGTTTGGTCAACTTCAAAGGCCCATGCAACTTCCTCAGGTCTTTATTTCACATTCAGCCCAAGCCTGATCCAAATCTGGGGGCTAGAGGTGGGGAGGGGCTGTGCAGTGTTGAACTTCGTTTACTCTTGGCAAAACAGATCTTCCCGCGTCTTGGTGGTGGGGGGAAAGCAGCTTAAAGAGATGTAAACAGGCTCTGAGGCCCTTTGGACATCAAATAACACTAGCAAAACAACGTTTAGATGAGTTAAGTGTAAATCAATCAGAAACATATGGGCTACATTTCCCTGAAAATACACAGGGGTTTACAAATTACAGGCACAGGGCTTTGGCAAATGCAATTCAGGTTTTGCCAAACCTAAAATGTTTGGAGAAGATTTAAAGAAAGTCGACTGACCCAAAATGCCTTCAACTCTGCCCATCCCTGACACTGATAATATCCCACACAACCACAAGCATTTAAGTGCATGGGTTTTAAGAGATTTATATGTTGAATAAACTTAATTACTCACAACAAGCTGAGATTCTTTTCCTGACGAATGCTCACGGAAAGCTGGAACTGCCAAGTGACTGCACTCACAAAAGGGAGAGAACATCTACCTTTCGAGTTGGGCCAAGGAGATATGCCTACATGTTTAAACTTGAAACAAAATGGAATATCCTAAGCTTTGAAGACTATCATTGCATATTCATTGAGCACATTGAGTCTGTCTTTGCACGACTCAAGGCCTGGGTGCCTTTGCTACGGACGGGGACAACACATTCATAAATTCACTGTGTCTCTGTTGTGTGGTGACTCTCCCACATGTGGCAGTGGGCCATAGGCATTTCTGCCTCAAAGGAAGTTTGTCCCCGTGGAACTAGGTCACCCAAGATCCAAAGGTTTAGGTCTTGAGACTCAAGTGAAGACAGAAAAGATGTGATGGGCCTCACCCCGAGATGAGACCAAGTTCCCAAACTGGCTCAGAGCAGAGGGGAAATGAGACGGCTCAGAAGTGGGGTCCCTCACAAAGTCCCACCGCCTTTGCCTCTGTCACCCCATGTTGCATTGCCTCCTGGAAGGTGGATGGGACTGAGGGAATGACCAAAGAAGACGGGGGATTGAGGCACCAAGAACGCCTCTGCCCTTCTCTCCTATGTGACTAGGGCAGCAAATTCACAGAGGAAATGGGCCCCTGCCATGCATGGGACCAGCAGAGTAGATCTAAATTCTGCTGTGCCTAGGTGGAGAGGCCTGGGACAGCCACACAGAGTTTCTACATCCCAGGAACAGTGTGGGAGGGTAGCAGAATTTGCTCCAAGCCCTCCTCAAAAGGGGCATGGAAGTAGTTAGGAAAGAGTCAGACGTATACTCGCCTTGCAGGTGCAAGGGAATAGAGCCACACACCTGTGTGGGTGAGTGGCCCAGCCTGGGATGAGATGATACAGACCTGAGAGGCTGGTGTGGACAGAGGATCTGAGTCAGAAGCCCCTCTCTCCATTATCCCCACCCCACCACCACCCTTCATGCTTCTCTGGCAATAATGAACCATCCAGAATGGGGACACAATCCCTAGGGATAGAAAGACTATCCGGCCGTAACTGAAATTGTCAGCCACCAAGCAGAATGAGGATTTGAAATGGAAACATTGACTTTAACCACAAGTGATGCTTCTTGCACACCTGAACTGTGGTCCGAGATTCTTGCCTTCTCCTCATGTGGCTGATATCACAAAATTGTTCAGAGGTAGCGTGCTCTTTAGACTGTTCCGGACATACCCTGACCTCTAGGAGGCAGTGAAAGCTTTCCCACCACCTCACTCCACCCCAGGGAAGAAAGGGAACTTGATCTGGGTCTTTAGGGAAAGGCCGAGGGGGTGGGAGAGCGGTGCAGACTTCAGCTAAAGGAACAAAGGGATCTGGAATGGCACTGGAGCATGTGCACAGCCTCTTTCATTGGTTCTCTCCTCATGGAATCTTAAACTGCTGAACAATTAATGTAGGGTGGTGGGTTCCAAAGACAGCTGGGAGACAACCACTCCCCACCTCCCATGCCCAGAATGTCTGGAAGGCCCCAGAGAATACTCTCTAGTAAAGCAGGTGTGGAGTGACAGCTTAGGCAGGTCTGTCCTCAGCCTCCCTGAGAAGCTGGGTCTCTCTCATTCTGTCCCTTCCTTGGGGCTGGAATCTTCCTCCTACCTTTAGAGGCCCTCGGGGTTAAAGCCGGGCGGGGGCTCAGAGCCCAGGGATGCGGAGACCATGCAGGTGCCTCCTGTTGGGAAGACCAGTGCCTTGTATTGTACTGAACAGCAGAAGAGTTTGGTGTTAGGCCCAGAAAATACAAATACAGTAGTACCTCGGTTTTCGAACGTCTCCGTTGATGAACATTTTGGTCTACGAACTCCATAAACCCAGAAGTAAATGCTTCAGTTTTTGAACATGCCTCAGAAGTCGAACATGTCACACCGCTTCTGCTGAGTGCAAGATCCTGAGGCCTAGCTATCGGCTCTTTTGGAATGTTTCAGAACTTGAATGGTCTTCCAGAACAGATTATGTTAGAATATAATGTAATCCTAACGTAATAGCAATAAAAAGACATAATATAAATTATGGGGATATAAAATTGCTGGGGGTTTTGTTGTTGTTGTCACTTAAAAAATTTGTGCTCCTCAAGGAAGGAGATAATAAAGATCAGAGCAGAAATAAATGAAATAGAAACCAGAAAAACAATACAAAAGATCAATGAATCCAAGAGTTGGTTCTTAGAGAAGATAAACAAAATCGACAAACCTTTAGCCAGACTCATTAAAAAAAAGAGAGAGAGGACCCAAATTAATAAAATCAGAAATGAAAGAGGAGAAGTGACAACGGACACTGCAGAAATACAAAGAGTTTTAAGAAGTTACTATGAGCAACTATATGCCAACAAATTTGACAATTTGGAAGAAATGGACAATTTTCTAGAGGTGTACAACCTTCCAAGGCTAACTCAAGAAGAAACAGAAAGCCTGAATAGACTGATTACCACCACGGAAATTGAATCAGTAATCAACAGTCTCCCAATAAACAAAAGCCCTGGACCAGATGGCTTTACAGGTGAATTTTACAAAGCGTTCAAAAAAGAATTATCACCAATTCTCCTCAAGCTCTTCCAAAAAATCCAGAAGGAGGGAAGACTCCCAAACACTTTTTACGAAGCCACTATCACCCTGATCCCAAAATCAGACAAAGACACCACAAAAAAAGAAAACTGCAGGCCGATATCTTTAATGAACATAGATGCAAAAATCCTCAACAAAATATTAGCGAACAGAATTCAGCAATACATTAAAAAGATCATTCACCATGATCAAGTGGGATTCATCCCTGGTATGCAGGGGTGGTTCAACATCCGCAAATCTATTAATGTGATACACCACATTAACAAAATGAAAAATAAAAATCACATGATCATATCAATAGATGCAGGAAAAGCATTTGATAAAATCCAACAGCCATTTATGATAAAAACCCTTAAGAAAGTGGGAATAGAGGGATCTTATCTCAACATAATAAAGGCCATATATGACAAACCCACAGCTAACATCATACTCAATGGGGAAAAGCTAAAACCATTCCCCCTAAGATCAGGAACAAGGCAAGGTTGCCCGCTATCTCCGCTTCTATTCAACATAGTTCTGGAAGTTCTTGCCACAGCAATCAGACAAGAAAAAGAAATAAAAGGCATCCAGATAGGTAAGGAGGAAGTAAAGTTATCATTGTATGCAGACGATATGATACTATATATAGAGAACCCTAAAGACTCCACCAAGAAGCTATTAGAGCTGATAGATGAATTTAGTAAAGTAGCAGGATACAAAATTAATATTCAGAAATCAGTTGCATTTGTATATACCAATAATAAAACATCAGAAGGAGAAATTAAAAAAACAATCCCATTTACAATTGCTTCAAAGACTATAAAATACCTGGGAATAAATTTAACCAAAGAAGTAAAAGATCTATACTCAGAAAATTATAAGACACTGAAGAAAGGAATGAAGGAAGATATAAATAGATGGAAACACATATCATGTTCATGGATAGGAAGAATTAATATAGTTAAAATGTCCATACTGCCTAAGGCAATATACACATTCAATGCAATTCCTATCAAACTGCCAACGTCGTTTTTCACAGAAATAGAACATATAATCCTAAAATTTATATGGGACCATAAAAGACCCCGAATAGCAAAGGCAATCTTGAGAAATAAGAACAAAGTGGGAGGTATAACAATACCTGACTTCAAATTATACTACAAGGCTACAGTAATCAAAACAGCATGGCACTGGCATAAAAACAGACACATAGATCAATGGAACAGAATAGAGAGTCCAGAAATAAATCCACGCCTATATGGCCATTTAATCTATGAAAATGGAAGCAAGAATGTACGATGGAGTAATGACAGTCTATTCAATAAATGGTGCTGGGAAACCTGGATAGACACATGCAAAAAAATGAAGTTGGACCACCTCCTTACACCATATACAAAAATAAATTCAAAATGGCTTAAAGACTTAAATGTAAGATCTGAAACCATAAAATACCTAGAAGAAAATATAGGAAGAAACTTCTCAGACATTACCCGGAGTAAGATTTTTACTGATATATACCCTCGCTCGAGGGAACTAAGAGAAAAAATAAACATATGGGATTATATCAACCTAAAAAGTTTTTTCACAGCAAAGGAAACCATCAATAAAACAAGAAGGGATCCTACTGAATGGGAAAAGATATTTGCCAATGATATATCTGATAAGGGATTAATATCACAAATCTATGGAAAACTCAACTCAACTCCAAAAAAACAAACGATCCAATTAAAAAATGGGCAGAGGACTTGAAGAGACATTTTTCTAAAAAGGACATACAGATGGCAAACAGACATATGAAGAAATGCTCAACCTCACTAACCATCAGAGAAATGCAAATAAAAACCACAATGAGATACCACCTCACCCCAGTCAAAATGGCTATCATCAATAAATCAACAAACAGCAAGTGCTGGCGCGGATGTGGAGAAAAGGGAACGCTTGTGCACTGTTGGTGGGACTGCAGACTGGTGCAGCCGCTATGGAAAACAGTATGGAGGTATCTCAAAAATCTGAAAATGGAACTACCTTATGATCCAGTAACTCCACTCCTAGGTATCTATCCGGAGAAATCCAAAACTTCAATTCAAAAATCTTTATGCACTCCTATGTTTATTGCAGCACTATACACAATAGCTAAGACATGGAAACAACCAAAATGCCCATCGGTAGATGACTGGATTAAGAAACTGTGGTACATTTATACAATGGAGTATTATGCAGCCATAAAGAAGAAAGAAATTTTACCATTTGCAACAACATGGATGGATCTAGAGAACATTATGTTAAGTGAAATAAGTCAGACAGAGAAAGATAAGTACCATATGATCTCACTTATTTGCGGATTCTAAAGAAAAGAATAAGTGAATGAACTAATCAGAAACAGTTTGGGAGACAATGAGGAAAAACTGAGGGTTGCTAGATGGGCGGGAGGGGTGGGGGGTGGGTGGGAGGGTGAGGGGATTGGAGGGCAATCGGTGACCATAGGATGGCCACGGGCTTGAAAATTAATCTGGGGAACGTAATTTGGTGGTTACCAGAAGGTAAAGGGGTTGGGGGGTGGGGGATGAGGGTGAGGGGGATCAAATGTATGGTGATGGAAGGGGAGCTGACTCTGGGTGGTGAACACACAATGTGATTTATGGATGATGTGATACAGAATTGCACACCTGAAATCTATGTAATTTTACTAACAATTGTCACCCCAATAAATTAAAAATAAATTTAAAACAAACAAACAAACAAAAAAACAAACAAACAAAAAACAAACAAACAAACAAAAAATTTGTGCTCCTATATTGGGGATCTCTGCATGTTGGTGGCCGACAGTAGGGACAAACTGGCTACTTCCAAATGAACAGAAGGTTGGCTTGCTCTGTCCCGCAAGGCAGAAGCTGGACTTTACCGTTGAGGCAGAAACTTTCTTCCTTCTGGGGCTTTCTTCAGTGCCTCCCGGGGTCAGGCTTCCTTCTGTGCCTCCTCAGTCCAGATAATTGAGTCTTCTGGTTATTTCTAATTACAGGAACAGACACAGTTCAAGAAGTAACAGGTCCAGTTCCATGTAACAATTGAAAGTGCCAACTCCCTGTTCCCATCCTGCAGTGTGGGCCTGCTTCAGGAGGGAAGGTTCCAGAGGTAAAAGCGGGAGGTGGGGGACGGAGCACGAGCTCAGCTTTTCTATTTCCTGCTCTGAGACCCACATTTCTACGCCTTCCTTGCCCCTGGTGGAATCGGTCAGTGGCTCTTTGAGAGTGAAAGCAGGGCTGAGAGGAGGTGGCGGTGCAGGAACGGCCCTGGGTTGGGCGTGGTTGCCTCTGACCGTGGGGGAAGGTGATTCTGTCATTTCTTGAAGTCGAGACACTTTTGAGAGTGAAGGTAGACGCGCTCTATAATTACACCAGAACAACAGTTACCAACTGGAACTGTCCCGGGCAAACCCAACAGGCAGTCACCTTATTTAAAGCTGACTTTGGCTCTGGGGGTTCTCCAGCCCGGGTTCCCTCTTGTGAAGTTCTAACTCAGGCGTGTGTCCTCCTCTGCCCAGCTGCTCACACACCCCTCCTGCCTCAGGAGTTCTGAGACCCCTCCCGCAGAGCCTTTCCTGGGGTCCCACTGCCCCTCCAGAATGTCCGCTCTGACCTGGAAGACAAGTCCAGGCCCCCCTCCCACGAGGATTGTAATGCAGGCTCTCAGCTCCCGCTCCCCGCACAGAACACAGGATATGGAGAGGCCAAGAAGGGACACCCCTGGAGCCATGGATAGAGGGTTCATACCACTATACTCTCGCTGGCGGTTGGGTTGAAGACACAGGAAGCAGGAGCCACCCAATCTGCAATCTGCCGTCCACTTCCCTGCCGACCAACCAACCCCCTAGTGTAGCCACAGCAGTTATATTATTGGCTAACGGCTAACTGGTTACAGCTGACGGCCATCTACTGCCCGAGCCAGCACCTTTCCACATGAGGCCGAGAGCCTGGAAACTGCTCTCTGGGACTCTGTCCCTACACAGGGAATATGCTTACCGCCCTGCTGGTGGGGGTGGGATGTCACAGAACACAAAACATTCCTTTTGAAAGAAATGTTCTCTCTGATCTCTGGCACTCTTTTGGCCTCTCAATCTTCTGATGGTCAGCTAATCATTGGAAAACCAGTTCTGGGCCACCTCCTTTGCACATCCTGCTTTGGTGGCTAGCATTGGAAAAAATTGACGCTCAATGCCTTAAGGACTTCAGCTGAAACTACAACAGAAAGGGTCCCCATTACTTATCCTTTTGTAACAATAAAAATAATAACAATTGTAGTTGACCTCCCTTCCTGTTTGTATAAAACAATGACTATGTCAAGGACTTACAGCATCATTGCTTTTCGTCCTTACGACAACCGCATGGGGTAGGTACTATCATTATCCATATTCTAGAGATGGAGAAACTGCGGTTTGGAGAAGTGAGTTTGATGCAAATTACACAGTTGGTAAAGATCAGAGTCACACTCATGTTTCTCTCACCATAGAGGATTTTGGAATTCAGAACTTTGACTCTCTCAGGAGACTCTATTTATGATAACTACTGGGGCCAATTAATTGCACCCCTCTGCATTGTAGTTTTAGACCCAGTTGAGGCATCAAAACATCAGCTCAATTGCTGGAAAAAGCTGGTTTAGAGAATGCAGCTGAACTTAATAATCAAGCAAGTGTTCCTGCTCTTTCTCCTGAGTTGAACCTATTTCTCCACCCCACCTCCCCAAACCCACCAGTCAGAGGCCCATTATAGGAGTAGGGCCTGCCCAGGGACACTTGAAAGAAAGGGGGGCTGTGTACAGAGGGGAGAAAAAGTTCAGTCTCCTCGGGTGGTCAGGCAGATGCCAAAGGCAGAATGGTGTTCCAGTGCCCTTCTAGTAGAAATCACGTACCAGCCAGTCACATCCACCTGCTCTGGAAGGGGAGAGGGGAGGGGCTCAGGGACATGAGGAGTTCTGAGATGGTTACACGCTCAGCCAGAACTCTGCTTGAAGAGGAAGATGGTACAGTCAGAGATACAGCATCTTTGGGGAAGGCACAGTAAATTTGGGGGAGAAACTTGGAACTGTTCATATATATGCCGTTGGCTTTGAGTGGCTGGCCTACAGGTGGGAAGTTAGCTAGAAGAAATTATCCTCAGCAGAGGAAGTCCTGGGTTTTTTCCCTACATATGTGGCACATAGGATGGTTCGAGTGCCAGCCCATAGGTTCCTATTTTACCCTTCATTACGCCTGTCGTTTAGAATGTGGTACCAGGTATATGGATCTTGCAGCGGTTGAATGTGAGGTTGCATCTGTGTTCCTGAAAGCACTCAGAGGTTTTGCACAGGTTTCATTAGCATGAAATGTCCAGTGAAGCTACAATAACCAGCCCATCCCCATTAGTTTCCTATGGCTGTGTCATGTGGGGACTCAGGTCCCACTCACCCGCATAAGAACGCAGGATATGGTGAAGCCAAAAAGGAACACCAACAGAGTCATGGATAGGGGGTTCATACCACTATATTCTCGCTGGTGGCTGGTGGAGACAAAAGCAAACGTCCACCAGTACCCCAACAGGGGGTCTTCCTGCACCCCAGTCTCGCTAGCAGCCAGACGAAACAAAGGAAGTAGGATCCACATGATCCGCAATCCACCATCCACGCTTGCTAACCCCACTTGCTAGCTGCAATCCGCAATCTGCTTCTCTGCCAACCAACCAACCATCCAACCCCCTAGCATAGCCACGGCAGTTATATTAGTGGCTAATGGCTAACTGGTCACAGCGGATGGCCATCTAATAACTGAGCCAGCACCTTTCCACATGAGGCTGAGAGCCTGGAAACTGCTCTGTGGGATGCTGTCCCCACAGCCTGCTGTAACAATTACCACAAACTTAGTGGCTTTTAACAACACAGATTTATTATCTAATAGTTCTTGTGGTCAGAAGTCTGAAATGGGCCTCTCTAGGTTAAATCAAGATATCATCAGGGCTCTGTTCCTTTCTGGAATCTATTTTCTTACCTTTTTCAAAAAGCTTCTAGAGGCTGCCCATAGTCCTTGGCTCAGGGCCCCTTCCATCTATCTTCAAAGCCAGCAATGGCCAGTGGAGTCTTTTCCATGTCACATCATTCAACACTAATTTTTCTTCTTCTTCCATCTTTTAAGGACCCCTGTGATTATACTGAACCCACCTGGATCATCCAGGATAATCTCCGTATTTTAAGGTCCGTGGAATAGAAACAATTCCACCTGCAACCTTAACCCTCCTGTCGTGCGGGAGACCCTGCTCGCTGTGCCATTTCTCGTGCGAGGCGGCCTGCGGAGTCTCTAGTCCCGCTCCCCACATAAGAACGCAGGACATGGTGAGGCCAAAAAGGAACACCCACGGAGCCATAGGTGGGGGAGTCACACCACTATAGTCTCACTGGAGGCTGGAGTCACACGATCCGCAACCTGCTGTCCGCTTCTCTGCCTGCCACCCAACCAACCGACTCTCGACTCTCCCGATTTGACTCACTCACCAACCAACGCGGCCGCGGCAGTTATATCAGGGGCTAATTGGCGAACTGGCTACAGCTGATGGTCAATTAGCCACAGTTGATGGCCATTTACTACCTGAGCCAGCCCCTTTCTACATGAGGCTGAGAGCCTGGAAACTGCTCTCTGGGACTCTGTCCCCACATCTCCCTTGCCATGTAACGTAACATGTTCACAGATTCTGGGGATTAGGACCTGGAAACCTTTGGGACGTCATTATCTTGACTGCACACTCCCCTCAATGCTGCCAAACACAGGCAAGCACACACACACAGAGAAGACCTAGAAACTCCTAACGAGGAAATTTGAACAATGAGCTCATTCATGTCTAGTGCTTTCTGCATCTGTTATATATGGTTCCTCTTCTAAATAAGGCTGATTTTTACTTTTTCAGACATCAGAGATTCACTGCTTGCTGATTTTTAATCTTCTGGTAAATTGGAACTGCTTTCACCCCATTAGGAACAGCGTGTTGCATTCTGATGTGATCTCAAGCCAGTCATTTATTTCTTTCAATCGGGCGTCAACTGAGCAGAGCCCTCTCACGCGTGTGCTGTCCTGAAGGTGTGCTCGGGTCCTTCGGCCCAGCCTCCACAGCAGCCGCCCCACATTTTCAGAGCTGTTTCCTAGCAGTGGAGGTGTTAACGGCATGATTAAAGATCATGAGAAGAAAGAAATATTTTATATTTTTTAACCCCCCCCCCCCGTTATCAATCTTTATTATAAAAAACATATGTGCCTCCCCTTCTGTAGTAGACGTGTTCCTGATGGGGTATATGTAAATCAAATTCTTTATAAATTGAGTCATATTTTAAATGCACTAGGGGAGCTGGCTATTTAAAGGGATCCTGCTGTGAATCTTTTTGTCAAGCCAAGAGGCTGTTTGTGATGCTAATTTTCACCCCTTAATTTATCTGTTTTGTAGGTGCAGATTTTCATAAAATTCTCCAAACTCACAAAGTAAAGCAAGGCACACCTGTATCCTATATTTCAATGGTATCTTTTTCATAAGATCTCAAAGAGCTGTCATGTGGATTGTCTCATTTATCTTCCCAACATTCTTCCAGAGGAGTTTGGGGCACTCATTATTATCCTCAAAGGAGGTGTAACTGTCTCCCAAACAGCCACTGCATTGCAGGGGGCCCCATGAAAGGAGAAGGCATGTTCAGCTGAGAGCTATTTATTTTCCAATTAACAATAGGCTCTGTCCTGGGAGGAGGGCTTTGGGAGGTTTCTTTAAAGCCCAGAATGTGTATTTTTGCTCTTTGTCACTACTGTCCAGATAGAGAAACTGGGCAACAGAGAAATTAATTGCTTGCAATGTTTTAAATGTGTACTGAATGCCCACTATGCACGAGACATGGTTTTGGAGCTGGCAAGGCTGTCTCAGGATGGGTGGCTATGGCGCTGACCTAGAGTTTGCCACCTGGTGGGGTGACTGATATTGACAACCCCTGGAATGCAACATTGGGAAACCCACACACCTTCAGCCCTCCCGCAATTCTTTTCTCCCAAACTTATAAATATGATCTCATTCAATCTTCACGATACTGTAAGGTAAAGTAGGCTTTGGTTTTACTTTTTGTAGCACAAGGAAACTTAGGGATTAGTGATATTCTAAAAGTCACATGGCAGGTAAGGGACAGAGCCAAGACTCAATTCCAAGTCTGTCTCATTTCAAAAGCATGTATACTACACATGTCACTATTATTGAACGCAGGCACAAGCAATGGCTTCATGGGTGTAGTGGCAGGAACAACATATTCTGACTCTCAGGATTAAAGAAACTGTCCCAGAGAAATGCTATCTGAACCAGGCCTTGAAAAGTGAGAAGGATTTCCACAGAGGGTTGGCAGAAGAAAATGGGCAAAGGCACGGAAGTATAAATGAGTTGCCTGGTGTGCCCGTTTCTAGAAAAGCTATCGTGGTAAATGAGACTGAAAGGCGAGTGAGGGACACATCAGAGAAGGTCTGACTGCGTCCTTGAAGGAACTGAAACTCCTTCCCACCGGGGTGGGAAGACGCTGAGACTTTTTGAAGGGAGGGAGCAAATTCTCTTGGGAAGACAATTATGTCACCGGTGTGAAGAAGGAGTTTGAGTCACAATATCACATCTTGATACTTAAAGTTCGATTGTATTTTCTCCTCTAACGGAAAGAAAACAAAATCTTGTGGACAAAAACTCTGGTGAGAAAAGGAGCGGTCAGAACGGGACGCGATGTTGCCTGACTCCAAACCTAATCCTCTTTCCCTGTCCTCAAACAAAACGGCTGGAACTGTGAATAAAAGGAGGGCGAGGCAGGTCCTGGCCAAAGCCACCCCTCGCTTGTCTCCCTTCCTTGGGTACCCAGCAGTGCCTGGCACAGAGGAGTGGACCATGGTCTCTATTCCTCTTTGTCCTCTGATATCTTCACAGATGTTGAGGATGGGGACATGGGGCCAAAATCTAACTCTTGCCTTTTAAGCTGACTCTATCCTTCAGGGCATCCGTTGTAAGTCCTTCTTTTCATTTGTCCTAAGCCACAGGACAACAGGCACGCTGGGTGAGTGCCCCGGGGGGGGAGGGGCGGCAAACATGATCATACTGAACTTTCTCTCTTCTTCTAAGACACAAGTTTATTAGACTCATCCTAATGGAATGCCAAGGTCTCTGAGCTGCAAAACCAGAGAAAGAGAAGCTGGAGACAGCTTGGAGGGTCTGAGGCAATAAGAAAGCCTCAGGTCTCCTTCACTCATCCATACCTGCCCACCAAAGTTTTATAAATCTTTAAAATCCACCCTTCAAAGCAACTATGCAAAGCCATGAAGGAGTAGAATTGGAATAAAGTGTATATTTTCCCTCAGTTTCTATTTGTTGGCCTGCAGCATAATTCTTGCATCTGTTAAAAGACCTCGGGGCTCCTGAAAGAAAGGAAATTTAAGTATAAAAGCCATTAAAATCGTATTGCTATTAGCAGTAGTGGGTTTGGCATGAGGCCTGGGCCACCCAGACTCCAGAGGCCTAAGTGACTAAATGGAAGGCGCAGTCTGACTCAGATGGGTCTGATCTGTCAGCCAGGGAGGGGCTGGGAAACCTGCCCTGAACACAAAGGGAATGTTGGGGGCTGGGAGGGAGGTGAGCTGTACAGGGGGTGGGGAAAGGCAGTACAGTGGGTATAACCACATTCAGGGCGCCCTGGGGACTTCAGAGCAGGTGCCACCTGTGAAGTGAGACCCCTGAGGGCAGGAGGCCCTCCTACTCACTTGCCTCTGTACCACCCCTCTGTGCAGGAGGACGCTGGACTCCCACAAGCAGAGGTTTCATTCTTTTGGTTTCAGGCCTCGTATAGACAGTAAAAATTCAGCTCTGCCCCCCACCCTGGGAAGGTTTTACTCGTGAATAGCTTTAAACCCCTCTGCAGGAAGGCCCACAGTGCGTAGAGGGAGGGTGTCTGACCAGTAAGCCACAGAGGGCAGTAAGGGGATGACAGGAAGAGGGGGCAGACATCTAGGAGGCTGTCATGCAGGGACTCAGCTCCCGTCCCAGCACCAGAACGCAGGACACGGTGAGGCCAAAAAGGAGTAACAATGGAGCCATACATAGGGGAGTCATACCACTATATTCTCCATGGTGGCTGGTCAAGACAAAAGCAAACATCCTCCAGTACCCCCACGAGGGTTCTTCCTGCACCCCAGTCTCGCTGGCTGCTGGGCGAGATACAGGAAGTAGGATCAACACTATCCGCAAGCCACAATCTGTTTGCTAACTGTACTTGCTAGCCACAATCCACGCTTGCTAGCGTAGCCACAGCAGTTCTATTAGGGGCCAATGGCTAACTGGTTATAGCTGATGGCCAACTAGTTACAGCTGATGGCCATCTGATCACAGCTGATGGCCATCTACTACCCGAGCCAGCATCTTTCCACATGAGGTCGAGGGCCTGGAAACTTCTCTCTGGGACTCCGTCCCTACAGAGACAATGAGACTTTGCTGGGTCCCCATGCTGGACCTGGGCCACGTCTGCTCCATGCAGTGCCCGGGAGGAGGCATAAGCTGCTTAGCACCTTCCGGTTCCCCTGGGCAGCCTGGACAACCTCTTGCCATGGTGGCAGTTTTACAAAGGCAAAGTTTTCACCTGGAGACCCTGCTAGAACCGAGAGCCCCGGGAGAACTCGTAAAACACACTGGCTGGCCCTGGAGAACCAAGGACTGAGGCTTGGCCTACTCTCCTGGGCATAGAAAAGCAGACCCATGAACCTACAGTGATTTCCAAAACACCAAATCTGGGAATCTGGTTACTCTTTAGAAAATAACAACAACAACAAACTACCTTTCACTGGCCTGGGAATGAAGTATGAAATAAAAAATAGAGTAGGAGGAAGCATTTAAAAAAAAAAAAAAAACAACTAAAATGGCCTAAGCATGCCCCTCCCAACTTCCAGTTGCAATCCTTCTAGTTGTAGGCCCCTGCTGAGTTATAGCCACAGCTGTAGCCCATATGGATGAGTGCCACAGCTCCAGAGTCCCACTTCTCCTGTTGCCAAGCTCTGTGGAGCTGTATGAAAGAGGCTGAAATAGACATGTGGCAAGACTTTCAAAACAAACTCTCTCCCCTGCCTGTCACAGCTGTCAGAGCCTATGTCGCACAATGATTAGCAGCTGGAAATTTGCAGTCACACATGGATTTGAATCCTGCCTCTACCACTTCCTAGCTGTGTGATTGTGGGAAAGTGGAGCTCTGCAAACCTTACTTTCCTCTTCTGTAAAATGGGGCTAAGAGTAGTACCTTCCTGGAGGGTTAAGAGGATGAAATAACAAATGCAAAGCCCTTAGTACAGTGCCAGCATTCAAGTGCTCTATGCATGGGAAACAGTTTTTCTCTTTCAAAAAGAGTGTTTTGAGGAAAATGCATTGCATCCAAAGGCTCAGGCTGCTCCTTTGCTGATTTCTAGAGCCTGTGTCAGGAAGGCCTTGCCAGGACAGACGGGACCAGTTCCGATTTCCCTGGATGCCCTTTGAGCTACGGACTGAACCTTGGTTTAGGCTCCTGTTTCAAGGAGGAAAAAAAATGCAAATGAAATTCATGAGAACCAGGTGTGCATATTTAAGCCACACAGCTGGAAGGTCCACATGTGACCACAGGCTGTGAGTCTCAGCTGGGAAAATATTCAGTGAGGATGGCACTAGGGATTTCCGAGGAGCGGCTGGTAGTCCCATATTGCCTCCTCCCAGAATTCCACAGATAACTGACACGGCAGGGAACAAGGAGTCCACTTGCCCTTAAAACATCAGGAGTGACCAAGGGCCTGAAAGTATTCCGGGTGAAAGTATTCTGAGTAGCATTTTGGACCTGGGGCTGTGTTCCTGGATTTCCCTGCCGTGGGCATTCTAGGGTCCATTTTGAGGTCCATTTCCCATGTCATTTCACCCAGAAAGCAAAAACTCATTAGATGGAACAGAACTTGTGCCTTCCTCCACAAGAGTACACCCAGAGACCTTTCTCTTCTTATTGACCCCTTCACTTCCCCAAAGATGTTTCAGAGATGAAATTTACCAAAAATGGAAAATTTAAGATAGACTATAGTAAGGAGCCCACTGTGGAACACAGGTGATGTTGGAGCCCAGAGGGACCTAGGTTCAAATCCTAGCTCACAACTTATGTTACAAGGCCTGAGGTGGGTTACTTAACCTAGCTGAGCTTCAGTCATCTCATCTGTAAATGGGTGCTTCCATCCAGTGGTTCTTGAACTTGAGGCTGCATCAAAACCACTTAGAGAGCTTCTTAACACACAGATACTGACCCTACTCGGAAGGCCTTGGGCCTAAGAACTGGCCTTTGAACGAGTTCCCAGGGGTAATGATGCTAGTGGTCCTGAGTCAGGCCTACACTTTAAGAACTGCTGCAACTATTAATCTGTATAAGAGCCCTTGTTCACTTGGAGAGACAGGGACATGCCATGTTTCCCCGAAAATAAGACTTAGCCGGACAATCAACTCTAATGAGTCTTTTAGAGCAAAAATTAATATAAGACCTGGTATTATATTATAATTATATTATATATTATATTATACTATATTATAGATCTGGTCTTATAGTAAAATAAGACCCGATATGATATGATATGATACGTGATATCATATTATATTAATCGTAAAGACTCAGTCTTATAGTAAAATAAGACCAGGTCTTATATTAATTTTTGCTCCAAAAGACACATTGGAGCTGACTGTCCGGCTAGGTCTTATTTTCGGGGAGACAGGGTAGCAAGAAGGGCACCAGGGTTTGGTGGACGGGGATCACGAGAGCTGGGTTAGCCCGTCTTCTTCTTACCAGCTGTGTCACTTTCCTCAATTGTGAAGTGAGGATATGATATCCACTTTCCAAGTGAGAATCAAATGCAACGTAAGTGTGAAAGTGTCTTGTGAAGTAGAAATCTATACAACTGCAAAGGGTTAGACACGAGGATTATTCTACGGGGTTAAAATTCATCGCGCATGGAGAGGTCTGTGGTGCAAGGCCTGGTACATAACGGGGCTCAATAAATATTAATTAAATTTTAAAAAATCCCCAAACTAAAAATAGCCACTGACTCCATGCCAGAGATTTTGGTCTCTGTCATATATTAAAACAAAAAATGGTAATAAAGTTACAATACGTGAAATTTATATTCCAGTCGTGGGTGGCAGGGACCTCCTTCTTGGCTTCTGATCCAATTCATTATTCAAATCTTTTTTACCATAGAGTGCTCCACTGCTTAATGTGGAACCAACTGTGGATCTTGATAAGAGGAAAACGCTGGGCTCTGTTTCCACTTTGCTCTTGGCAGTCCTCAGGCCTCCAGTATAACTTTCTTACAAAATGAATAGTGTTGGCTCCCAGAGAGACCAATCTAATCTCATCTTGTCCACTCAGAAGATCCGTATCAAACATTACAGACTGTCTGACGGCAGGAAGGGGCATCTAATTCCATCTGGACTTGGATCAGAGTTTAAATGATCAAGTAGGGAGCCATTAGCATGGTGGAAATAGAGAAGCAAAATATAACGGGCCCACTTTTTAAACACTGTTCTTGTCTAAGGTTTTATTTGAAGAGCCCTCATATGAGACAAAGACAGAGAGAAACAGAGCATGAGTGACGAAGAACAAAAAAGGGGGGGGGGTTAGAGACCATCGCCTCCTTTTAAAACACATATAAATGAATCAACATCCTGCATTTTCACTGTTTATGGACATGATCAGATAACCATGCTATGTCAAGAGACCTAATTACCAATCCTTTGGAGAATTTATTTTTAAAAGAAAAAAATGTCTCTGGTTACTCTTGGTTGAATAAACGTCACTTATTTCCAGTCAGCCTTTTTCAGAAAAGCGCTGCCACTTTAAATGGAATTATTGATGAGTTCTGTTACCCCGAAAAGGTATACTTCAGCCAGCTTGAGAAATGCTTAAAACATCAGTTTCTAACATGAGACTGAAAACTTTCTACATTGTTTTTCACATCTCAACCAGGCTGTGTTATTATGGGGGCACCCAGGATTAGTAAAGTGGATGCAAATTAAATCTTATTGCCATCAACATTTTAATAACTCTCTAGGGATGTTACATGAACTACCCCGATTTAGGTCAAATTGGTTCACATTTGTGAGAGAAAACCAAAGGTCAGAAGCCAGATCACTTGGGGACTGTAGGTCTACCCTTTGCCACATTTTAACACTCAATTAGATACAGGTTACAGCTTTAATTTGGTACTCTCAGAGGGTGCAATCTTTTTTTAAAAAGTCACAATTAGGTGTTTAAGGGTCAGAACTTCTTTGATGTCAAGTTTCTACCAAGAGACTGGATGACTTGAATTTAAAAGTAAGAGAGGAAAAGGGAGAAAGAACTAAACTGTGACTCTAGAATCCCAGGATAATCACCCTTGATATGCCTGACTCCTGTCCCCCAGAGGACTGCTGTCTACACTCAGAGACAGGAAGTTCTTAACAGGCCTACAGTTCAAAATACTTGTCACTATCTTACCTGTTTAATTGCGGGGGAGGGGAGAGGGAGGAGTATTTAGCAACAAAACCTGGATAGAGGGTCAGTTACTGTACTTAGAGCTCATCGTGCTCCTTTTCCAGCATCGCTGACAACTCTAGCATCTAGTTGTTCAAACCTTTGACTGAAACCCTAAAATGAAAATTGATCCAACTACGTTTCCTCTATATCTCTACAAACTCTCTCAGTGCTAATGATGTGAACTATTTCTAGGCTTGACTTTAATTTTGAAGCTTCAGCTTTAGGGAGGTCACAGAGATATGGTAGAGGCTGAAGTTGATCGGTATGTTTCACTAGATAGATGCCTTTATCAAACCACAGGAGGAGTATGGAAGTTTCTGGGATGTTCTGTGACCTAACCCAGGTCACAGAAACTGAATGAGCAAAAAGAGGCCTGGGAATCAAACATTTGATAGTGACGCAGTGAATTCTGTCTTTGTGTTCCTAGGTTTCTTTGGGCAAACGTCAGCCTGTTTTATAAACATTCACCAGGAAAATAACTGTCATTGCATAACTGAGGCAAAGGCAAGGAATGTTGAACATTTCCACAGAGGCAGTGTTTTGCAAACTCAAATTGTTGCCCGCATTGTCCATTTACTGGTCACATCCAAGCCATCACATCACTAAGTGTTGGGCTTTCTGGTCCTGAGGTCCATCTGCTTCTCCCCACTTCCTTTGAGAACTGCAGTAGCCACCTCCTCGGAGGTTTTCATGTCCTCGGCATCCAGCGCGAGTTCATTCTCCGCACTGCTGCAAAAAAACGACTACTTCATCCTTTGCTTGCAACCCCTGAAACAGGGCCTTGTTGGGAACCCCATAATAGAGGCCGCTCTGGGTCCCCAGCCTCACCTTTCCTTGACCTATCTATAGCTTAACAATAGCTCATAGCCCTGCAGCATGAGTTTGGAATGTCCCTGGTCCCATCCAGTTCTCTGTTTTACCCTGAAACTTATGATTAATATCCTTAGGCTTATTGATCACAATCTCGATGGTCTAGCAGGTGAATCCCATCATTGTTCCTGGGTTGCTGACGCCACCAGAGAATCACGTTGCCAGAGGGAAGGCTCCATGCAGACCCCCTGAACTGGACCGCAGCCTTTAGAGAAAGGCCCTGATTTTCCCTTAAATACTCCAACCAGGTCGGAGAATGTTAAGGCAGTTTTTGAAGGTGTTGAACTGCTGCCTTCTCAGGTCACTGGTGTACCGAAAATAAATGCTTATCCTATACCCCAACTCCTGTGTCAGTCTATTGACGGAGCGGCACAGGAAACATGTGCCGCGGACTTGGTTGTCCTCCAGTTTCAGCCCCATCATCCACAAATTAAAATACAAACTACTTAGCTTAAGATTCAAGGCTGAATTTCTGGTCAAGATGGTGCAGAAGGTAAATGCTGTGCTCCCCTCCTCTCACAACCACATCAAAATTACAACTAAACTACAAAACAACCATCATGAGAATAGCCTGAAATCTTGCTGAACTGAATGAAGCCTTACAAATAAGGACATGCAGGAAAAGGCTGGTAGGTGGGGCAGAGACATGGAATGGGCTCTTCACCATTAAAAACCGGGAAGGATATCTCGGCTGTGGAGGTCCCTCCCAGAGGCGCGAGGGGTCCCAGCCCCTCCTCAGCCCAAAGTTTCCGTGTCAGGGAGAGAAGTCCCCAATAATTTCTGGTTGTAAAAACCAGCAGAGATTGTGGCCGAGTGAGACAGAGGGCAGCTGCATTCCCAAGCGCTCCTCTTAAAGGAACCGTGCATGGACTTATTCACCGACAGAATCACTGGCTCTGACTTCCAGTACTGGGGCAGCAGCTGGAGAGGTGGCAGGGATGTATGGTGGGGAACTGAGTTGTCTGGCTTCAGGACAGAGCTGGAGGGGCAGCTTTCTCCTGGATGGAGAAGATGGCAGAAGCCATTGTTTCTTTGTTGAGCCTTTCCCCTTCCCAGTGTGCAGACACAGGCAGCTGTTATGTATGAGTCTCCATTAAACTGAATGATGTCATTCATTCACCACACCCTGATGATTCTGAGAGCAGCAGACTGGCAGGTACCAGAGCCTTGTTGAGGCAGCTTCTGCTCAGTAGGATAAGCCCTTGCACCGCAACTCTCCAAGGTAGTCACGGTCAGTCCTCACAACCAATGAGTCCAAGTGTCAATCCCTCCCATTAACATGCAAACAGCAACCAAGGCTCAACTACAACAGAAGGGCACACACAACCCACAGAAGGGACACACCTGGAGTTTGCAGCTCAGATGACCAGGAAGATTGTGCAACTGAGCCCCACAGCTCACCTACTATATAAAGCCACCCTACTAAGACTGGGAGACATAGCAGCCCTAACCAATACATAGAAACAAACACAGGGAGGTGCCCAAAATGGGGAGACAAAGAAACATGTCCCAAATAAAAGAACAGAACAAATCTCCAGAAAAAGAACTAAACAAAATGAAGACAAGCAATCTACCAGATGGAGAGTTCCAAACAATCGTTACAAGGATGCTCAATGATATCAGGGAGAACTTCAACAAAGAGATGGGAAACATGAAAATGGAGACAGAAAACATAAAAAGAGATAAGAAACAGAAACGTCATCAAAATGGCAGCGTGAGGTGAGCCTCTGTAAATCTCCCCTAGAACTTACAATTAATTGACCAACTATAACTCCATAAAGGCTCCCTGCACAGCAGACAGGCAAGAAGAAAAGGCCCACTACTGAATTCACCTAAAGGTGGGCCAATCCTGTGAGTGGGAGAAGAGGGAAGGGAGGAGAGCGGAGACGGAGCCACGCAGGCGCAGGATGCAGACCTAGCTCAGTGCTCCAAGCCTGCTGCATCCTGGAACTACGGCACCTGCGGGAGAGGGAAGAACTCGGACTGCTAGGGCGCTGTTTATGGCCCACAGGGCTGAGGGAACAGCATATGTCTGGGCCCAATGCTCACTGCAGAGACCTCGGAGAAGGGACTGAGAGAAGAGGGCTGAAAACGGTGGTTTAAGCCCTCACTTCCAAGCAGAGAATGGAAGCCTTAGGCACTGAGACTAGCCGCCCCCTCCCTACCCTCCCAGAGCTCACCCGCCCCCACTTGCCCGGTGCTAGAAATGGAACAGTAGCAGTCCCAGATCAAAAGAACAGAATACTTGCTGTTCTGAGAACTGTGGACCGCAGACACAGATTCGCAGCCCAACTAGTTCCGGCAAAGGGGAGGAAGCTGTGGAAGCAGGACCGGCTGTGGTGGTGGTCTCCGCCATTGCTCTGGGCCACCTCTTACAACTCACTCTGCCCCTGGCCCCATCTATCTGGGCGGATCCATGCAGGAGTAAACAGAACTGCTGAAACATACGTGCTCTGAATCTGGTGCAGGAAGAGCTTTGGAATTTCAAAAGCTCTCCTCATACCCACACAGACACTGAGCCCTGTGACCCAGGCGGACTATTAACAGAGGAGAAGCCTGTCTCCCAGGGAATCCCCCCATTGTGTGAGAAGCTCGAATAGTGCAGAGAAAACAAACATAGCACTACCGTGTGAGAGAGAAAAACAAGGCTGTAGTCGGAGAGAAAATAAAACATTCTACCAACAAGTACTGGAAAACAAAAGAAAGACCTCTTCCTACCAACCTTTTGCAGAATGCAGTCCTGTAGATGTCTAGGAAGAGAAATAATAAATCAGTAATTGCCATGAATAACAAAGGCAACAAGACAGCTCAGAAACAAAGTGAAAAGACTCCAGAAAAGAAACTTAAAGATATGGAAATATGTGACTTAAAAGACAGAGAATTCAAGGTTGCAGTTCTGAAAAAACCTCAACGAGATGCAAGAAAACACAGAAAGGCAGTTTAATGAACTCAGAAACACAATCAAAGAACAACATGAGCATTTTACGACAGAGATTGAAATTTTAAAAAAGAACCAAATAGAATTTCTGGAGATTAAGAACTCAATAGAAGAAATTAAGAATGAAATACCCAGCTTAGGTAGTAGAGTTGACCGATATCACATGAAGCAGACTTCAGGGTGAAAAAGGTAACAAGAGACAAAGATGGACATTTCATAGTGGTAAAAGGGACTATACAACAAGAAGACATAACAGTCATCAATATTTATGCCCCCAATCAGGGAGCACCGAAATATACCAAGCAACTACTAACAGAACTAAAGGGAGAAACTGACCAAAACACAATTATACTAAGAGACTTAAATACATCATTGACAGCTATTGATAGATCATCCAAACAGAAAATAAATAACGAAACAGCAGCCCTAAATGACACATTAGATGAAATGGACATAATTGACATATATAGAGCACTTCATCCTTAAACATCAGACTATACATTTTTTTTTCTAGTGTACATGGAACATTCTCAAGGATACACCATATATTGGGACATAAAATCAGCCTCAGCAAATTTAAGAAGATTGAAATCATACCAAGCATATTCTCTGATCACAAGGCTTTGAAATTGGATATCAACTGCAAAAAGAAAGCAGGAAAAAACACAAATACATGGAGATTAAACAACATACTTTTAAAGAATGACTGGGTCAAAGAAGAAATTAGAGGAGAGATCAAAAGATACATGGAAACAAATGACAATGAAAATACATCCTACCAAAATTTTGGGGATGCAGCGAAAGCAGTTTTAAGAGGGAAATTTATATCATTACAGGCCTATCTCAAGAAACAAGAAAAATCCCAAATAACATTAAGCCTCATGTTACAGCTTAAAGAACTAGAAAAAGAAGAACAAGTGAAACCCAAGGTCAGCAGAAGAAAGGAAATAACAAAAATCAGAGCAGAACTAAATGAAACAGGGAACAAAAAGACAATAGAAAAAATTAATGTGACAACGAGCTGGTTCTTTGAAAAGATTAACAAAATTGACAAACCCTTGACTAGACTCACTAAGATAAAAAGAGAGAACACACTAATAAATAAAATCAGAAATGAAAAAGGGGAAGTTATCACGGACACCACAGAAATGCAAGGATCATCCAAGAATACTATGAAAGACTATATGCCACCAAATTCAATAACCTAGAAGAAATGGACAAGTTCTTAGAAACATATAGCCTTCCTAGGCTGAACCATGAAGAACTGGAAAATCTAAACAGACTGATCACCAGTAACGAAATTGAATCAGTCATCCAAAACCTTCCCAAAAGCAAAAGTCCTGGACCAGATGGCTTCCCTAGTGAATTCTACCAAACCTTCAAAGAGGATCTAATACCAATCCTGCTCAAACTCTTCCAAAAAATTGAAGAAGAGACAGTACTCCCTAATTTTATGAGGTACTCCCCATTTTATGAGGCCAACATTACCCTGATACCAAAACCCAGTAAGGACAACACAAAAAAAGAAAACTACAGACTAATATCTCTGATGAATACAGACACAAAAATCTTAAACAAAATTCTAGCAAATCGAACACAACAATGCATTAAAAACATTATTCATTATGACCAAGCGGGGTTCATTCACAGGGCACAAGGATGGTTCAACCTCCACGAATCCATCAATGTGATACATCACATAAACAAAATAAAGGATAAAAATCATATGATTATATCAATTGAAGCAGAAAAAGCATTTGACAAAATACAACATCCATTTATGATTAAAACACTTAATAAAATAGGTATAGAAGGAAAATACCTTCACATAATAAAGGCCATATATGACAAACCCTCAGCTAATCTCATAATTAATGGTGAAAACCTGAAGCCCTTTGCTCTACGTTCAGGAACACGACAGAGCTGTCCCCTATCACCTTGCTTTTCAACATTGTGTTGGAAGCCCTTGCCAGAGCAATTAGGCAAGAGAAAGAAATAAAAGGCATCCAAATTGGGAATGAAGAAGTTAAATTGTCACTCTTTGCAGATAACATGATGCTATATATAGAAAACCCTAAAGACTCCACCAAAAAGCTATTAGAAACAATCAATGAATACAGTAAAGTTGCCGGCTACAAAATCAACGTACAAAAGTCCATTGCATTCCTATATACTAAGAATGAAATCTCAGAAAAAGAAATACAAAAAAAAAAATTCCTTTTGCAATTGCAGCAAAAATAATAAAATACCTAGGAATAAACTTAACCAAGGATGTGAAAGACCTATATGCTGAAAACTATAAGACATTTTTAAAAGAAATTGAAGAAGACACAAAGAAATGGAAAGACATTCCGTGCTCGTGGACTGGAAGAATCAACATAGTTAAAATGGCCATATTACCCAAAGCAATATACAGATTTAATGCAATCCCCATCAAAATCCCAATGGCATTTTTTTTTTAAAGAAATAGAACAAAAAATCATCAGATTTGTTTGGAACCACAAAGACCCCGAATAGCCAAAGCAATTTTAAGAAAAAAGAACAATACTGATGGTATCACACTCCCTGACTTTAGCTTGTACTACAGGGCTACAATAATCAAAACAGCATGGTACTGGCAGAAAAACAGACACATAGACCAATGGAATAGAATTGAGAACCCAGAAATAAAACCACATAAATATGGACAGATAATTTTTGACAAAGAAGTAAAAAACATACAATGGAGAAAAGACAGCCTCTTCAATGAATGGTGCTGGGAGAATTGGATAGCCACGTGCAAAAGAATGAAACTGGACTGTTATCTGTCACTATGTACCAAAATTAATTCAAAATGGATCAAAGGCTTAAGCATAAGACCTGACACAATAAACTGCATAGAAGAAAACATAGGTGCTAAACTTATGGACCTTGGGTTCAAAGAGCATTTTATGAATTTGACTCCAAAGGCAAGGGAAGTAAAAGGTAAAATAAACGAATGGGACTATATGAAACTTAAAAGCTTCTGCACAGCAAAATAAACCATTGACAAAATAAAGGGGCAACCAACTGAATGGGAGAAGATTTTTGCAAACAGTGCCTCCGATAAGGGACTAATATCCAAAATATACAAGGAACTCATGCAACTCAACAACAACAAAACAAACAACCCAATTGAAAAATTAGCAGATGAACTGAAGAGACATTTCTCCAAAGAGGACATAGAAATGGCAAATAGACATATGAAAAAATGCTCAACATCACTAATCATCAGAGAAATGCAAACAAAAACCACAATGAGATATCATCTCACCCCACTCAGAATGGCTATCATCAACAAGACAAATAGTAACAAGTGTTGGAGAGGCTGTGGAGAAAATACACCTCATACACTGTTAGTGGGAATGCAGACTGTTGCACCCATTATGGAAGGCAGTGTGGAGCTTCCTGAAAAAATTACAAATAGAATTACCATATGACCCAGCAATCCCTCTCCTGGGTATCTACCCAAAAAATCTGAAAACATTTATCCATAAAGACACGTGTGCTCCAATGTTCACTGCAGCTTTGTTTACGGTGGCCAAGACATGGAAACAACCAAAATGTCCTTCGATAGATGAATGGATAAAGAAGTTGTGGTATATATACACAATGGAATACTATTCGGCGGTAAGAAAAGATGATATAGGAACATTTGTGACAACATAGATGGATCTTGAGAGTATAATGCTAAGCGAAATAAGTCAGACAGAAAAAAGCAGAGAACCATATGATTTCACTGATATGTGTTATATAAACCAAAAACAACAAAAGAACAAGACAAACAAATGAGAAACAAAAACTCATAGACACAGTTTACTGATTACCAGTAACTGTAACCAGTAACTGGTTACCATAGACAATAGTTTACTGGTTACCAGAGGGTTAGGGGGGAGGGGGGTGGGAGATGAGGGTAAGGGGGATCAAATATATGGTGATGGAAGGAGAACTGACTCTGGGTGGTGAACACACAATGGGATTTATAGATGATGTAATACAGAATTGTACACCTGAAATCTATGTAATGTTACTAACAATTGTCACCCCAGTAAATTAAAAAAAAAAATTATAAGAAACATCAAAAAAATAAGAAAACATAAAAAGAACCAGTCAGAAATAAACAATAAAATAATGACAATGAAGAATATATAACAGGTAATCAACAGTAGATTAAATGAAGCAGAGGATCAAATCAGCTATTGAGAAAATGGGGTAGCAGAAAACACCCAATGAGAACAGCAAAAAGAATAAAGAATCCAAAAAAATGAGGATAGTTTAAGGGGCCTCTGGTACAGCATCAAGTATACCAACATTCGCATTATAGGGGTATCAGAAGAAGAGAGACAGCAAGGACTTGAAAACCTATTTGAAGAAACTCAGACAGCTAAAGACAAATGTCATATGATTTCACTTGTAAGTGGAATTTAAAGAACAAATAAACAAATGAAACAGAAACAAACTCATAGATGCAGAGACCATTTTGATGGCTGCCAGATGAGAAGGGGATTAGAGTTGGGTGAAAAAGGGGAAGGAATTAAGACGTACAAACTGTTGTTGCACAGTAGTCATGGGGATGTAGAGGATAGTGTAAGGAATATAGTCCATAATATTGTAATAACTCTGTATGGTGTCCGATGGGTACTAGATTTGTTGGGGTGATAGCTGGCTGGTTGGGGCAGGGTGAAAAAGGTGAAAGGATTAAGAAATACAAATTTGTAGTTATAAAATAGTCATGGGGATATAAAGCAAAGCATAGAGAATATAATCAATAATATGGTAATAACTATGTGTAGTGACAGGTGGGTACTAGTCAGGGATCGCTTTGTAAATTATGTCTAACCACTATGCTGTACACCAGAAATTAATATATTGAATGCCAACTGTAATTGAAAAATTAAAAAAAGGCGGGGGGAGATAGAGGGGAATAAGAGGTTCAAAGTTTCGAGTGTAAAACACATAAGTTACGGGGATGTCATGTACAGCATAGGGAATATAGTCAATAATATTGTGATAGCATAATACAGTGTCAGATGGTTGCTGGACTTATCATAAGTACTTCTCTATATGGGGAATACAATCAATAATATGGTAATAACCATGTATAGTGCCAGGTGAGTACCGTTGTGTAATTATGGTGTACACCTGAAACTAATATTGTATGGCAGCTGTATTTTAATAAAAATCTTTTAAAAAATTAAAGAATGAAAAATCTCCTTGGGGAAAACAGCAGAAAGACACGATAAGCTCCAGGAAGGACACAACCCTCAGATTTCTCTGCTCTAATGAAGGGATAAATCCATGAATGTTTAGGTTAAGCTAACTTTTCTGGGTTGGGGGGTTGGGCCCACATGGGTAATATTGGTTCTACATTGGGACCAAGCTTCATTTGTATTTATTGTTTAAATGACTTTGGAATTGAAATAGAATTAAAAATTACATCTGAATGTCACCGATGCCTCTCATAGTAAAATCTCGTCATTTTAACCTCTGCACCCAATCAGTTGTCTAGAGAAGTGGGAGGACATATTCATTTGTCATGAAATTAAGCCTACCACTGGATGAATATGCAGATTTACATTTTAGAGGAAACAAATGGGTCCTAGGTGATTACCAGGGCTAGGGTGATGCTTCTGCTATTTCAAGGTTAAAACTAAGATGAAGCTGTTAGGTGCACTAAATTAAAAGGTCCGGGTGGTGGTGGTGGTGGTGGTGGTGATGAATGTTTTAACAGCAAAAGTGGTGGTTTATCAGTAACTTCAGAGAGAGATTTTTGTACAATGCTTTGTATTTCTTCTTTACCCTCCTCTCTTCTCAACAAAGAGGCCCTGTGTCTTGTTTATCTTTCATGTTCCTCATGCTTGGTGTTTACTAGATGATTGAGTGGATGTACACTTCAACACAGTATGTCCAAGTAGATGATTCCTGTTTTTCTTTCACATTTATCATAGAGGGTGATATTAGCACTTATTAAGTGCTTATTAACAGACACTAAGTAAGTACTAAGTAAGCTTACATCTATATAGTATCTCACTTAATCCTCAAACTAACTGTTGATATTAGTTATTCCCATTTTACAGATGAGGAAACTCACCCTTGGAGGGGGAGGATTAATTTGTTCAAGATCAGATAGCTAGTAAGTGATAGCACTCCAGAGCCCATACTCTTATCTATAAATCGCCTTTTTTTTAAAATAATCAGTCATAGATGTCTCTATCACTTGTAACTGAATGTTTTAACTTTGACTTTCAGTTGCCCAGCTACGAGCATCTCCAGAAGCAATTATGTATACGGTGAAGGACTGTAGGGAAAGTACTGAATCCTATGGGAATATGAGAGATCAAATGAAGTCTGAGACATCAATATTCAAGTTTTTTTTTTTTTTTTTTTTAAAAAGGGTACGGTGATTTCACCAAGCTTGTCATCTGGTTTTGAAAAAACACAGAGCCAAAAGGTGGGAAGAAAGGAGTAACAACGAGCCAAATCTTAGGGATGATCTTTTCATGAATCTCCAGTCACTGTTTTCAAACCCCAAAATAATCAATTTAAGGGACTTTATTTTCTCATGGAATAAAATAGATGAAATGAAAAAACAAAAAATCCCTCCTACATTTTTCCTGTTGTTTCCCCTCCTCACAGGCGTTAAATACTAAATTTATTATCTGAAAGCCCATTATGCCCTAAATAGGCCCTTGAAATATTTTTTTAAGTTTATCTGTTTAGCCTCATGCTACTAGAAGAAATATAGCAAACTGCAAAGAGAATAGTGACTTTATAAATTTTTTCCTTGTTTGCTTACCTGGTTATTTCCGAAGTAGAAAGGGAGAAAAATGTGCATTTTGAAGTCAATTTTACTGTTGATGCTATTATTATTTTTTTTGTTTTGTTGCAGAGTGCCACACCTGTGCTCTGTGGTCACAAAGATGAGACAGGGTATAATGAAGACAAAGTAAGGTAGCAGATGTGGTTGGATTCTTCCAGAGAAAAACAAGTGGACAGTGATTTGGAATTTGCATTTTTGCACTGTTACTACTGGAAAAAAATTCAGAAAGTTCAACTGCTGATTAAAAAATTAGCTGGTGATAAGAGTACGGTGAAAATATGTAAGTTTAGGCAACAGTCATTACATACTAAGTTTATTTTTCATATATCCTAAAGACCTGGGATTCTAACATCATCAACTAACTGTAATGCAAATGTCCTCTTTTCTTACCAAATATGGATAGTTTCCTTTCTGGTTAAAAAAAAATGCAAATCATTTTACTCCAGGTATCCTGAGTTTTATACTTGTACTACTTGGCAGTCCACACTGTTCAAATTATAGCCACTTCTGGAATAAGCAGCTCCAGTCTCCTTAGAACAATCAGCACTCTTCCTCCCCATCCCTCTTCTCATAGAAAACTTGTACATACAAACAACAGCAGGTATCAGGACTCAGAATATCTAAGTTATAGGCATATAAGAAGGCATTAAGAAAACAGGTTGTCAGTAAAAACTAAAATCCAGTGGCATTCGAAAATATTTATAAAAATATATTCTATAAAGTGATACAACTAGTATTCTGCCAAGTCAGAAGGGCAGGTCAGCTTCCTAATATTCCAACATAGCACACAAAAACTATCAGTTATTAGTCTACCTGGGCCAACACTTACCATCTATCATGTCCAACTTTACAACAATACTGTTCTCTCCACTTACTAAATCCACATTGCTAAATGCGGGTCTATTTGACTCTCAAATCCATGCTCTCTGTTCTGCCTCTGTGGATACAGACCAAATTCTCTGTTTAGAAAAATTTATCACTGAACTGGTATTTTATTCAACCCAATGTCATATAGTACAAAAAGAATCAAACTTCCTCAAACAATGAGCCAGTGGCTGGGAATTGGAAATCTATATAATTGAGAGTTTCTCTTTTAAGAATGAAAAAATATAATCAGTAGAAAATGTGTATTCCCAAAGAAACATTATGGACATGTCCAAACTGTCCATTCTTTCAAATGTCCGTGTTATTCTGAGTTGTTAGCCCTTTCCTTATTCCCTTCTCTTCTTCTGAGTGTATGTATCCTAACTTTACCTTGTAAATTTTCCATCTGAAATTTCAATACCAATGATGAAGTACAAAGGAAAAAGTGGCCCAGGCATGTCAGTCTGGATAAAATATTGTCACAAATAAGCCAGAAAATATTAGAGACCAATGATAATTCATACCTTTCCGGTGGCAATGATATCTGCGAGTTCAGTTGATGACACTGAACACTGAGTCCATTTGGAAAATGTCCATCAGCATTAGGGCTACAGAGGAAAATATTAAAACAGGACACCAAAACATTTCTCCCCTTCCCACTGAGTGTTTATTTTATAGCTTTTGCATCAGGTAATCAACTGAAACACTGTAACAACAGAAAGCTGGCAGAATGTTAAGGAAAAGGAGCGATTATCTCTCCAACAGACGTGACAAAATGGTTTCAAGTTGGAAACAGTCTTGCATAAATGAATCAGCTGAATGGGGGAAGGAGGAGAGAAGGGAGAGACAGAGCAAAGAGTGAGCATCTTCCAACATGGATTGTGGGGGGAAGGCACTGTTTAGCTGTGTATTTATAAAATCAAAATCAAAATATACAATCCATGTTTCTCAAAATTACATTTGACACTGCTTTCTCACACACCTGACTCTCAAGAGAAAGCTACAGCAGCCGTCTAAAACATCGGTGTCTAAATCATAGGCTTACCAGTAAAGTGTTTTAAAGAGATCATCACCATCAGGGTCCTTTTATAAATAGCACTGCAAAGGTCACAAAGCTGCAGGAACTTAAATTATAGGATAAATCTGACTAACTGATCACCCATTTCAATCTCTAAAATTCCCACTCCAGGAAATCAGAAAGCAAGCTCCACTCCAGAGGAGCTGAATTGGCAGTGCATCTGAAACAGGGTTGCTTTTCCCTTCAAAAGGCTGCCTGAGCAGCAGTTTAGCTGGCATCAGACAGCAATTTTGCATAGGGTAGATGGACGCAAAAATTTAACAGCAATTGTTCTGCTTCCTCTCAAAGTAAATAGCATTAATTTATGAAGAGGCAAGTTTCAAATAATAAATTAGAAGCACCTGGGCCTCTCAGAGACAAACTTCATAAAAGGTTACAGTACCGGATGCCTCTCATAGTAAAAGATTCTAGGACCATAGGTGTGTTTGAGAATGATCCCTGGGAAAACCCAGATAGATGGTTTACACAGATGTTCTCTATGTAGAATCTGAATATAAATTAAAATACCAGCTATGCATTTGGGAACCAGCCTTTAAATTCTCTAGTGCTTTTAGAATTTTTATTTCATTTTATTAGAAAAAGAGAGAATCATCATCTACAAACTATTTTCTTTCTAACTATGCAAATACAATGAGCAAATCATTTGTAATATCAAAATACTGTTTGTAAATCACTGATGGCACTAACAATTTTAGCAATTTCCAATAGAACATATATTGAGAAAGAGAAACAGTAGATTTCAAATTGTAGGCATTAACTAAATTTTAAGAATAGAAAATAAAACTTAAAAGTTCAATTTCTCTGATTTTTCAATAATTTAAATCCAATCATCAGGAATTCAGAAGCACCCAGTATGTTCAAAGTTGCACAAATGAGTATGGATGAATGAAAAGTAATTCCCATGCAATACCTTAAGTGTTGCTATCAGATATATTTAAGTGATACTTTACAGATTAAAGCTGGGTAAAATCAAAATATATCCTCCCCATTACATTTTAAAACAGTCACAATAATTTATCAACAGTTGCCATTTCACAGCAATTAGAAAACAGGAGTTGATACAAGTTGAACAAAAAGTTACTTTTCCTCTTTTAGGAAATCAACATATATGATATAGATATATATATACACACACACATACACACATAACATTATCTTTTAAAATTCAGGTGGTTAATTTGCTATTGTGTTATAAAAAAAATTCCCTATGATCAAAATATTGAAAAAGCGCAAAGGCTGAAAAAAGAAAACCACATTTGCCACTTTAAAAAAATACATTATTGTCTCAGTGGTTCTAAATATTTGATTATAAAGTTAGGTATTATAAGGACTCTGTACTTGTTAGACTCCTATGAACTGCATCGGACCAGATGGAATTAAATCTAACCCTTTTTCAGTCTCCAGGAAGAATACTTCTAACCCACCCTAAAAGATGATAGAATAAACGTCCCTATTCTGAACTGTTAAACTGGGAAAGGAAACCTGCCACCTGGAAGCAATCTAAGTCATAAAAGTTTATGAATCTGTGGGAGAGACTGCCTGATTCAAAAAGCTATTCTTTGGATATAAGTTAGGAGCTTTTGGAAGTATATAAACTCTTTTAGGCCACTTGAGTACAGATTCAAAAATGGTTTCTCCATAAATAACGATCTCCCTATTACAGGGGTTGGTAAACTATAACCCCTGGTCCATATCAGGCACGTCGCCCGTTTTCTCATTAAAGTTTTATTGGAACATAGCCATGCTCATTCATTTATGTATCGTCTATGGCTGCTTTTGTGCTAAAATGGCAGAGCTGAGTAGTCGTGACGGAGACTGCATGGCCCGCAAAGCCTAAAATATTTTACTCTCTGGACCTTTATAGAAAAAGTTTACTGACCCCCTGACCTAGTGCACTCTGTGCTAACCTAGTTCCCTAGAAGAGTGAATGCACCTCAAGAAGACTTCAGCATGTACTCCAAGAATAACCTGCACACGGGGGTCCCTTAGCAGATAGATGTCAGACACCCCACCTTGAAGCAGTGCTTTACTTTTGGGCAAGGAAATAATTTGTGCATATTTCCAACAAATATCTGTAAAAGTTAATAAATACACTAAAAAGAAGGCCAAATAAGAAAAGTATGCCTGGCGACGTTCTCTTAATATTCTCCTATTATTAGGAGGAAAAGGTGCTAAGATAATTCTGTCAACTTCTTTTAGCTTTTCTTTAAATTTGTTAATAAATGTTTTCTGACAAGCAGTGCTCCCTCCTCATCTCCCATACAATAAATAACCTTTAAAGCAACCTGCCTAAAATGCTTACATAGTTTGGTGAGGCCTTGTTTGGGAATATTTATTTAAGCTATACATAGTAAAGATTATTCTTTTAGAAAATGTTTCTAAAATCTTTATCTTGTTACTCCAACAAGGGGAAGAAGGTAAAGAATGCACAGTGTACTTAAACTCTGCAAAATACATCTTAAAAACCAGAGGTATAAAATAGCTACCATTTCTGAATGCTAACGTAAAATAAAAACAAAAACCTTCCAAATTCAAAGAGCAAAATTTCCCCTGCCCTGAGTCAGCTAATGAAGTCTTTTTCAAACAGGGAACCTCCTGAACTCAAGCAGCTGCTCATGAATCGTTAAGAATTCACAGGTGTTTCATATTTCAATAGTTGAAACAACGAAGATAAACACTGAGGAGATATTTATCAAACACAAATTTATATCAAGATTAACTTTTTTCAACCAGCTTATAAGTGGACTTTCCCTTTCTTTATTAAAAAAAAAATGAATGGTATCAAACCATATGTTAAAGATGTTTCCATAATACCTTACATTTATATAGCGCTTTACAGTTTTCAAAGTGCTTTCACATGCCATTTCATTTAATCCTCACAACACCCCTGTGAGGTAGGTACAGCAGGTATTATCACCCTCATTTTGAGATGAGGAAATTGAGGCAAAGAGAGGTTAAGTGACTTGTCCAGGGTCACACAGCTCATTAGTGGCAGAGCCAGGACCGGAAATCAAATTTTCTGACTCCTTGTCCACTACTCTTTCCACTGTAACTACTGCCCCCAATTATGAATAATGTACTGTGTATCAAAATTGAAGGATTATTAAAGTTCATTTCAGTGATATCTTAAAGTTAAATGAGAAATACAAGAACAGTAGGTCTGATGGTTTTACTTGACATAACAAAATTGGTGCAAAACCACTTTTGTCTAATTACTTATAATCTTTTGGTCCAAATACATAAAATATGCAATATTTACAGCATTTTCCTTTTTCTGTAAATGCAATGCTTTAAAACACATTATAAAGCACCTTAGTAAAAATAGTCTACAAGTAAAAGTACAGAAGATGTAGGAAAATCCTACCCATACCACAGCTCACTAATGGAGTTATAATATGGAGTCACCGATATCTCAGTCTATGTCTTTACAAATAACCCACGGAGAAACAAATACTAAACTTACTTTTTTTTTGATATTAATGTGTGGAAGCCTTAACTAAAACTTCAGGCAATGTCCACATTCTTTGAAGTGTTTCCCCAGTCTTAGCTACTGGGGAGACAGGAATGAGCAATACTGCTTTGACTCTTTTTACAGTATTAATAATAGTTTAAATGGGTTTTTTAACACTAATGATAATTATTTTTTAAAAAATTAACATGACCTACATAAATATGGGCAATTCCAACTACAGTAGAGACATTTCTTAGCAAACATGATCAAACATTCCAATAAATGTCATGAGACATGATTCACAAAAACGAAGCACACACGGCCAGTAACAACACTATTCAGTCGAGGCGTACAACCCAAACCTCCAGGTGAAGGTGGAAGTAGCAAATGGATTCATCTTCATTCATGGGTAGCTGGAAAAAAACTGCTCTATCAAAAACAGAGTATTGGAACTTTTTCTGAAATTGCATTTAGCCTTCTGATTAGAACTGCCATGTGTTTATATTAGGTGAAGTGTAGATTTTTTCCAAGCAGGAGGTGATAACTCCCACCAAAATTTAACCAGAAAATTGAAACAAAAAAAACAAACAAAAAAAAGGGCTGAAACTTAAACTTCTTAGCTCACAGATATACCAGCCAGTATCTACTTCCTTGATGTTACTATCTGTTGCCTAACTCGGCTCATTATGAACTGTCTCACACCTAACACAACCCAAGTTCTGGAGGTGAGAACTCAGGTGAAGACAAGGTAAACGTTTCAGTTCAAAAATCTAATAGTCACACCTTGTACTCAGTTCGATTTGGGGTAAATCTTTTCATAAAAAAAGTTTTGTGCGAGGATGTAGAGGTCTCCATCTTTTTCTCGTACAGCATGGGCTCTGATGAATTGAAACTGCTCTAGTGCAAATTCATAGAACTCATTCTCCATTTTCCAAATGTCAGACTGCTGTAGTTTTGCAATGGTTTGCTTAGTGGGGAGTTTCTTCTCTGTGGTTTTCCTAAGATGAGATTTCTTTCCTACTTACAAAGGGGAAAAAAAAATGGTAAGTAATTCTGAGAACAGACAAAAGATCAATGCCTCTTTATGTGAAGAGATGGTTTAAGTGAATATGGCACGTTGAAGGACAGGTAACAATTGTTTTGTATTACTATCACTCAGGCAAAAAAAGTGCCCTAATCATACTGTAACTGTGATTTATTCCTTTATAATGTAAATCCTTAACCAGTGAAAGACTTAAGAAGACATCAAATACTAAAAGTAAGGATTTGCCACTCAGTGAAGTGTAAGCTGTCACAATACATGCTGTATTCTCAAATCTTGGTGCTCTGACTAGTTCATTTTTTGAAGATATAATAAAATATCTATTCATAAACTTAATACTAATTTCTCATTACCTATAGTCTATATAATTATGAGCTAGTAGGTAGGGCATATGCACACCCTAGAAAAAGAGTTCCTGTGACTGTATGTTACCAAAGAATGGTATAAAATAGAACAAAACAAAACAAAAAACCCACATTACATTGGACCAACATGGTCACTTTCAGATAGATAGTAATACTGTCAAAGCTGCTAAGCAGACTTTCAGGAATACTGTAACAGACACGGCACATGAGGATCTCTAGTAATGTGACTCAGTCCTATCGACCCACCTCATGACATAAGCAGGTCTCAGGGCGGTATATATAGTCATCATGTTTGATAGCCGGAATTACTGAATACCACACGTGTCTAAGACTGGTTCTGTAGTTTGTGTCTTTGCACTATTCCTACAATGCCGTCTAATTATCACCTAATGCATGGAATTTTTTTGAATTCCATGCATTAGGTGATAATTAGATGGCATTGTAGGAATAGTGCAAAAAAATATGTAATGAACACCAGTTGTGTGCCCGGAGTTATTTTGTATTGAAAATGGTGAGGAGAAACAGACATTATATACCTGCCTTTCTGGAGTTTGTTCTTGTACTTTACTCAAGAAACTTCAAATCACACGTAGCTTTCAAGTCGCAATCAAACAAAGAAAGTGAAGGACGGCTTTGAAAAGAAGCCCATCATGCATATACCTGTCCGGTAGAGTTCTGTAGCGCCCCTGAAGAAGCGCGGCAACGCTGCCTCCAACAGCATGATAAAATCTTCCAGCTCTTCTGTCACTCCCACAAGAAAGTACGCATTAATCAGGTTATACTTGGCTTGATCCACAGCCCACCTGCTCCCCACATTCCTAAAACCAAGAAAAGGAGTTGAGAACCTGGTTGTGCAATCTGCTAAGTATTTTTGATGCCTTTGCCACTGTATATTATGGAGAAAACAGATAAACACATGTCCATCCAAAGCCTTAATGCCCTTTTTATTAATGTCCTTTGGGAGGCACACCTGTTTCTCATTTCCTTTGCCTCTATCCTCAGTGTCTGGACAACTGTGCAGTGCTAGTTTAGACTTTACAGGTGACGCTTAATATTAACAAAGTTTAGTTTGAGGGCAGCTTAAAAATGTGTATATAACATATATTCCCCTTATCTGATTTAGTATTTAATTTTTTTAACTACTCTAAACTAAACTTTGTTCATTTTAAGAGCTCTCTAGTAAGCTCTAAGCAATCTGTGTATAGTGCTTATCTTAATTTAATCTGTGAGCTTAGGTTTTTCTGTCATTTCTCAGGAATAGAAGATAAGAAATGGCTCTGCCAGGAATCTTTTATTTTTTAAATTGTCAGCCAGTGGCTGTTAATAGAGATTTGGTTCTAAATAAACTATACTTTTCAGTTCTTTTTAGCACTGGCGTTCCCTAACCCTAATTCAGCTCTGCCTTTAAGCAGTGTCACATTGAGCTGGTAACTTGACCTTTCTAACTTTGTTTTCCCAGCCATTAAAAAGCTGTAGCAAGGGGTAGGAGAGAGTAAATTAGTTTATTTCTAAGATCCCTCCCAGTTCTATGAATCTATGAAACATACTTAAGAAATTTAATTGATATCTACTCAATAATGCCCAATAGAGCAATACTCTTTATGGTTCTAAGGTGGGGGTTGGAAAACTTTTTCTATAAATGGCCAGAGAGTAAAGATCTTAGGTTTTGCATGCCATGTGGTCTTGGTCACAATTATGTAACTCTGCTCTTACAGCATGAAACAGCCATAGATAATAAGGAAACAAATGGATGTGGCTCTGTTTCATTAAAACTTTATTCATAAAAACAGGTGATTGGCCACATTTGGTTTCCAGGTTGTAATGGGCCAATCCCTCTTCTAAGGAAATAATTAAAAATTGAAAAAACATTCTTCCTAAGCTTCCCATTCTTTCTATGCTATCATTACACTTTGATATAAACTATTGAGTAGGACCTTAAAGTTCACAGTAATCAAGTAATATATCTCAAATAATGAAAAGAACAGAAGGCATTCCTTACATTTCTCATGGCTTTAAGGAAGACACTAACTTTCAATGTGTTCCTGTTCTTTTTTCTACTTTTCCTATTAAAATTATTGATTAGAAGAAATGAATACATACCATTATTTTTAAAAACTGAAAACGCAGCACATTCTGAGGAAAAAACTCTTTACTAAAGATAAAATACCTTTGTTTTCCATCTCATGCTTATTAGCAGATTAAACCACAACCATAACTTTGACTTCCCTCAAAGTCAAAATCAGTTTAACAGTAAAATCAGGTGAATAATTTACCCATAAGCCTTTTCTTGATCTAACATGAATAGCTACAACAGGAAGCTTAGGAGAAAATGAGGTTGATGAAATGATCCCTGACCTCTAATTAAGAGCTCTGCTGCAATATAGCAAAACATGTAACACTAAAAACCAACAAAACACTCAAAACCAGTATCTGAAAAAACATAGCAAGGATATTATATATGCAGAATCTTCTTCATGCACTTAAAGGTAACGACAAAACTAGGTATTATTTAATTACACGTTAGTTTTAGTGGTCTTTCACTAATTTCTTTATGCCTAACTCTTGACTAACACATTCACATTTGTGAAATGTAGGTTATCGAGATAATGATAAGATGGACCAATGTAAGCTAAGTGTATCTCCCTACCAGCATTCCGAGCTGTGCCCACAGAAGAATGGGATTTGAAGCCACAGCTTCTCTGGAGCACAGTCTGAGCCGCCTTCAGCTACACATTCATCAAAGGTCTGGAACAGAGACAAAGCAGCACATGTGAGCCATAAACCCAAGTCTCACCACTCAAATATCTTAATATGGTAAGTTTTTAAATAAATGGGCAGCAGTAGGTGGGACAAGATAGCGAACTAAAGGGATAGGCAGGTTATGAACATGTACCTGAGATACTGAGGAAAGTTAAACATGTGTTTGTTTTATGCTAGTGTTTATGTGAGATTTTTTACTGTATGAATGGAACCACCCTGCCTCCCCCATCAAAATTCATCCTTGAAAATAAGTACTGGTTATGCTAAATCTGTGTATTTATATTTTCTAACCCATTACCGAAAAAAAGTTAAATAAAAACAAGGCTAAAGATATTCGTTGTGAAATAATTATTTGAAAAGAAGATAAAGTAGGACTACACTGAAGTCTTTTCTCCTTTTCTCATTAAAAATCATCATACAAAGCAGAAATGACCTCCGGTGCTTATAACTTGCATGTTTTCCTCTCCAAATGTATCTGACTGAATTAATTAAAAGGGAAAGAGACTCACAGGCTATGGATCTAAAATTAATCAACTTCACTTTCTTGAGTACTTCCTGTCACAGGCATTTTACAGTAGGCATTATCTATGTGAAATAATATTGAGACCAGAAAACACTCTTGGGAGCTTTGGTTGTTGCACTGAGACATCTACAAATGCCACCTATCATTTCTGAGAAAAGGAAGCATGAAGTAGAAAAAGCACTCGTTGTGAGTCGAGGCTCCTGTTCCTAGATCCAGGCTTCTTTGTTTTAGAAGCTTAGCATTACTCTAACTGAAATGTTTTATTGGACAGTATAATAGTAGAAAAACAGTTTGGGCTTTCCCTCCTTTATGGTTGTTCTTATCATCTAGGGGAGATGTTTTGCTCCTATCAACGAAAAGAAACAACCCAAAGATGGCCAGTAGCAAGGAAGATGTGGAGAACAACAACAACAAAACTATGAATAACCAAAAATTGGTGAACATACATGAGTGTGCCAGGTCTTAGCATGTAACAGAAATTCTCCCATTTCTATATAAATATTTGATAAATAAAGTAAACCAAGTATTCCCTAAGGTGAGAGGCCAAATGAAGACAACTCAGTACTACCTTTCCTACATACAACTCAATGAGTCCGTCCACTGAGATGCTAAGATGAACCGTGAACTGACAACAATGATGTCAGCAGCTGGGCTCACAGAAGACGTACGCAAATGTTCAGTCACCAAACATTTCCCACTTATTTGCTAACCTCTATTAGCCTTCTCCAAAACAATTTGGTCACATTTCAGAAATAGAATTTCCCATAAATACTTTTCTGTTGTACAATTTCAAGTCCTTAAAAGAAAAAGCTAAAACAAACAAATGAAATAAAAACACTCCAGATTCTTCCTCTCCCACAAAATCCAGTTCAGTACAACACAGAAACAAAAAGGTATGATCAGCTATTTCACTTAAAAACCTTGTATGGTTTTTAAAAACAGCAACTCTGTGAACTAGACACAAATAGTTTTAAAAGCATGAACTATCAAAATATTCCCGAGACAATTTAGATTATTAGTTTAGATATTTAACTCCTAAAATTGAAGGTTAAAAGAATTAAACAAAATGATACTTGATGGTGATGGCAATTATATTTAATTCAAACCCTTTCCTGCAAATGAGCTTGCTTTACATTTTATATAGAAAACTGAAACTAAGCGTGAACTCCCTCAATTTCCTGCTTAGATAAAACTTTATCTGTATCTGTAACCCCCTACTGCCCTCATCTTTAAAGACGTATTTCCTTCTCCTATCTTTGAACACCATTCTTCCCACTTCTGAGACCCTGCTCCATCAATTTTTCTCCAGTTCCCTGTATCTTCACCCCTTGCTGTCTTCAGATATATTAATATGCCCAAGTGCCTGTCATCTTAAAGAAACATTTCCTGATATTTTTTGTTCCTTTCAAAGCCAAACTTCTATCCCAAGAGTAGTCTTTCCTCTTGGTCTTAACTTCATCTCTCAATGACTCTGCAACCCTTTCGATGCCACTTGAACTCCTTTCTCTGCCATCCCTAATGAACTCCCCATTGACAAATTGAAAGGACAGATTTCAATCCTCAATTCACTAATCTCTTTGTAATTGAAATTATTTTCCTATCCATTTCAAGGATTTGCCAGGTTTGTCTTCTGATTCTCTGACATCAGTCTCTTTGACATGCTGCTCTTTCTCTGCCTACTCCTTAAATGTTGACATTCCCCAGAGCTATATATTTGTACCCCCTCTTTTTCTATTCCTTTTTTTCACTTGGTATTCTTTTTAATACTCTGTATGGCTTCTAAGTGCAATTTCATTCAATCCTTTGTTTCAACTCTCATCTAATGTTGACGACTCCCTAATATGATTTAGGTCAGACTTATTTATTGAGGTACAAATACAATTTCTAGTGGCTACTGCTTCCACCTACTTATGCATGGGTTAAAATAATGTCCAATTTGAACTGTTCATCTCTTTCTTCAGCTCCATTACAACTGACTCTTCCTTCTGTTTTCTCTCATGAAAGGAACACCTATGGGTCCAGTGAAAAATCTGGGAAAAGACAGGTCAAGACTGACTCTGGGTTGCACACTTTGTTTTAACTGAGATAGAGAAAACTAGTCTATGGTAAAAAGCTATCAAACCTTTAAAAAGGTATTATATTGCTTTCGTGTGGTACTTTTCACATATAAAATACTTTCTAAGCAAACAATAGTAAGTTCTTAAATTTCTTTGTGAGACAGAATAGTGAAATTCACGTTCCATATGCAAACCCTGGTCAGGGGATAGTGACTTGCTAAGGACTCTGGAGGCAGTATTTTGTAAGTCAATTATACAATCAGGTAGTGTTGAGTATGGATTTTTTCTAACCTTATTTACTATCTTTTAATAATTAATACATATTTTTCGGTAGTATATTTTAAATTCATTATAATTCCTATACCTGTTGATAAGTCTAGTTAATTTAGAGTAAGGAATACAAAATGCAAATTGGGGTAGGAATTGAGATCTCTGGGACCAATGAATAAGTAAGTACTTCTTAACAACATAAACTGATTCTCTTTTAGATTGTTATTTAGAACAAATAACTATTTACTCTTTCCATAAGTATAACCTCCCTTGGTGTTCTGTTAATAAAATAATTAATACAAAATGTTTAATAATCTACAGAGCAGTCCAAAACATATATATGCATATTTAGAAAATGTGAGTGATGAGATTTATCGGTGCAGTTATTGTTGTTGTTATTATTATCATTATTATTATTATTATTATTATTACTATGTGGAGGCCATTAAGAAAGCCTATGCTGAAAGAAGCCCTGGGAGACAATCTAATGGTATCCAAACTTGGGTATTTGGTAGCTATTTTCTCAAAATGAACAAAGTATGCCTGTCACTTGAAAGAAAACAATTAACAGTGTTAGTAGCCCAGTGGTTCTTAATCAAAGCTCTTTTGGCCGCCAGGCAACATTTGGCAATATTTGAAGACATTTTTGGTTCTCAGAACTGGGCGTTTTGTGTGTGTCTGTCAGGGGCGGGGGGAGGGGAGTTATTACTAGGTAGAGGTCAGAGATGCTGGTAAATATCCTGCAATGTATAGGCAGCCCCCCCACACAAAAGATGATCTGGCCCAGTCGTGTCAAGGTTGATAAACTCTGTGGTAGCCAGTGATACAAGTGAAGCTTTCAAGGAAAAAAACAAATAAAATTTTGGAAAACTTGATCTGCTACCATAAGCTTGACAGTTTCCCAATACTTAAACGACTTTTCTGATGAGAACAGTGGTGATATTAATGAATGTGAATTTTTGATATTGTATTAGGTTGGTGCAAAAGTAGTTGCGGTTTTTGCAATTATTTTTAACCTTTTAAGCTGCAATTACTTTTACGCAACCTAATATAATAAAATATGTCAACATTTGGAAGATCCAAATAACTCAGTGAACTAATATGATCTAAATGACCAATGCATATGTTACAAAATAATGTTTGGTTAAAAATCCATTCAAGAGGTGGCCGGTTAGCTCAGTTGCTTAGAGCATTGTGCTAATAACACCAAGGTTGCCGTTTCGATCCCCACATGGGCCACTGTGAGCTGTGTCCTCCTTTAAAAAAAAAAAAAATCCATTCAAAGTGTAAAATATATCAGTGGATGTTAATTAATGTAGCAGAGCATGAAAATTTCACTGCTATGGCGTGACATTCTACACTTCAATAACTTTAAGAAACTACTACTTGTCAAGTTTTAGTGTAGTATAAGAATATCCATGACTTTCTGAAAAGACTATTAAAATCCTCCCTTTTCCAATTACATATCTGTGTAAAGCTGGATTTTCTTTTTACACTTCAACCAGAAGAATGTATTAAATAGACTGATTCAGCAGCAGATATAAAAATACTGCTCTCTATATTAAGTTAAATATTTTTTAAACTTGTAAAAATGTAAAATGCCACTCTTTTTACTTTTTTTGAAAATAGTTATTTGCATAAAAACATTTATGTTACCCTCGGGTTCCTACTGTTATTTTTAAATTAATATTTTTAAAATTTCTCATTTTTTGGTAAATTTATTGATACTGGTAAATATCAATAGATTTAACTTACATAAACAAAAGCTCTTTGGTAGTCCTCAATATTTTTTAAGAGTAAAAAAAGTTCTGAAGCTAAAAAGTTTGAGAACCATTGATTTATCTATATAGTTCTTCAATGCTGACCTTTCGATTATTGAATATCCCTATTTTTCAGGTACTGGGCAGAGATTAAATTAAGTAGAACTCTAGTTATAAAATATGAAAAACAGAGTATTTGAAATCTCCCAATAAAAGAAATTGTGTGTTCCTTACCAGATCACCCGAAAGCTATCATAGGGGTACATGCCTGAAATGCATTTAAAATTACTGTTTGACAGTGTAATCAGAAAGCAGTTCAGTAATACAGTTAAAAACACTAGATGCCATGAGAGCTGCACTGAATATTACCTAATATGCTTCAAAGTATCACTTGAGGTGCGAACAGTGTACAATTTCACGGAAATGAAGACAGTGCAAGGTATTTCCTACATCAACATCATAGCCACTTTTTAATCCACATTATCTTCCATTTTCAAAATGTTAACCCTGCCATTTTCAAAAATGTTATACCCCATGCAGTCTTATCAGCTTTACAGATATGAGTTTATTAATAAAAACTCTTGCCAGTTAAAGATATTAAGGAGTTATTTGCAATAAAACAACATCATTTAACTCATTGGGACCCAGAATGCTATCAACATTTGTGTCATGAGAAATAAGCCAAATTATTAAAAATGTATATGTCTTATTACGTTTTAAGACTGAAAAGGTCTATTTTGGCAATCATAAAACAAAGGAATTTTTCATTTTAATAAAAAATTTGTAGATGACCCTGTCTTCATGAGAATTAAGGTAATTAATGCAGTAGTATCTGGTATCACTACCATGCAACTCTTTAGAATTCCAAGCTACAGAATTCACTCATTCAACCATTTGGTAAACACTTACAGATAAACTAGGCACTGTGCTAAATACTGGAGAAACAAAGATGAATGAAATAGAGCCTGTTTTAGGAGGTTCACAATGTTTTGGAGAAAACATATATGTAAACAAATAATTCAAATACCACAAAATAAATTCTTAAAAAAGAGATTTGAAAGGAGTGCTCTGAGAGCCTTGAAAGGGACATGACTAACTGCCTGGGGGCACAGAAAAAGACTTTATGGCAGAGGTAACATTTGAGCTGGGCCTCAAAGGTGAACAAAGAGTTCTCCAGAGTCAAGGAGAGACATTCTAAATACTGGGAACTACATGTGTGTGATAAGCATGAAGCAATCATAAATCGGGAGGACGGTGCCTTTCCACGAAGTTGAAGCACTAGGCGCCTAAGAGAAAGTGAGGCAGCTCTGAGATTATGTCAGGAGTTCTGCCTATGCCTTGGGCAATTCTGTGAGCAATAAGGTCCCAGTAAAGGTGTTCCACCAGAAAAATTGACAAATCAGTTTGGTGTTTTAGAAAAACAACTCTGGTTCTATTCCGGAGGATTCACATAAATAGAAGAAAACCCCAGTTGAACCTGTGAAGTAAAAACTCTGTTGAGTCATTACCTCTCCTTGCCTAAAAAAAAAAAAAAAAAAGCCTGCTTTAACAAAATAGTGTCCCTAAACTGATGGTCACAAATCAATATAAATTACATCATCGAGACTAAGAGAACCAGAGTACACACAAATACATCATATTAATAAATAATTATAATGCTCTCATAGAAAATTCTTAATAGGACTATAATAAAACAAATATTCAGCCATGGAACACAGGTAAAATATTTTTTTTAATTACAAAAAATTATGTGTATTCCAAAACATCGAGTATAAAGTAGTTTTACTTTTGCTTCTTTATACTTCTGGGCTTTTTTCAAAATTTCTACAAGAAGCAAGTAGTACATTTATATCAATACTAAATTTTAAGGGTACTGTTCACTGTGTTTCATAAACAATTACTTTTATACAACTTTATAACTGAAATTTTACCTTTTTGTCTCCTTGTTTTCGTCTTCTTAACCCTGGTCTATAATCATCTCCAAATCTCAGAAAGTAATAGTAAGAAACTAGTCTCTCAATAGGATCCCTTATGACATTAATGTAAATTGGCTTCTTTTTCACACCAAATCTGAAACAGAACAAATTTTAAAAGGTGAAATTGACGTCTTCATTCTGTTTAGGGGTGTCCTGAAATTATAAGTTTGAAGTGTTGATTCTATAGGAAAAGAAGAACATGACTAATTTAAATAAAATGGAATATGTGGAGATTAGGAAATACTTTATGATTATGTTACAATAAAGTAAACAAGAAATAAGAATTTTTAAATTATGGCTGACGATAAAGAAGAGAATGGAAAATTGAATGAAAAGTAATTCAAAATTTTACTGGCAAGAATTATATAAAACATTTTAATTTTATGAAGCAATGATTTCTTCTTTTTGGCCTACTAAACTAGATAAATATTATTAATGAATGCAGTGTAAGTACACACTAGGGCCACCATTTGAGTCTGCCTTCTACTATTGCTGATTTTAAAGATGAGATAGAAGTGAAAGACATTAAGTTTTCAGCACTATTTCCTTAGAGAATGATAAAGAATTAAAGGAACACAAGACTTTATAGCGACCCTTGCACACCCTAGAATTGTCCAGCTAGCTCCCTGTTTTAATATCTTCACTTGTCCTAGTCTTGAAACTTTAGTGTTACCTTGACTCTTCACAGTCCTTTATTCTTCCTTTAGTGCAGTTACCAAGTCCTTCTGATTTTTCGCTTGTAGGCTTTCTCACAGATGTGGCCCATCTTCATCATTCCCTTTCTCTTCACCACAGCCTTCTTCCTAGGTCTCCTGCTTAGATCGGTACAATAACCTACTTGGTTCTCTTACAAGCCATCTCTCTCCCTTTCAATGTACATTCCATACCAATTCCCAACTGATATTCCTAAACCACCATTTGTTAGGTAACTCTTCTAAGAAACCTGAAATAACTCTACTGTTTATGTTGACATCAAACCCAAAACTCCCTTGCCTGTTTGTTAATATCTGTTTGCTTTATGTCTTAGGTATCACCTTATTGATCTCAGTTTATTTTCAACTCTCCTCAAACAAGAGACCATCATCAGTCTGTTACAGTTAGGCCTGCCTTGTCTACCGTGCCCCCTGGCCCCCCCCCCCATTATTCTTATTCCTATTTCTTCTTAAATGCCTTTGCTCGTTCTGTCTTCCTTATAGTTGCTACCCTTGTATTTTTTTAATTTTATTTCTATTACATTAATCCACTAAAAAAAAAACAAAAAAAAAAAACAACAAAACTTTTCTGTTTACCCAGTATATGCAAGGCACTATTCTACTAGTAGGGATACAGCAGTTAAAAAAAAAAAAAAGATAAAATTTCTTGTCCTTCCGGAGTAGCATTCTACTTCAAGACAGAATATAAACAAATAAAGCAGCAAATACGTGAGATGGCAAAAAGTACTAAGCAGAAATATAAAGCAGTGAAAAGAAATAGAGAGTGCCAGGAGAGGTGAGGAGAGTACAATTCAAAACAGGGTTTTTTAGGAATGCGTCACTGGGGTTATGATGAGCAGGGAGCCATATACTGTGTTTCCCTGAAAATAAGAGCTAGTCGGACAATCAGCTCTAATGTGTCTTTTGGAGCAAAAATTAATATAAGACCCGGTCTTATTTTACTATAATATAAGACTGAGTCTTCTATAATATTATATAATGTGATATAATATAATACCGGGTCTTATATTATTTTTTGCTCCAAAAGACACATTAGAGCTGATTGTCCGGCTAGGTCTTATTTTTGGGGAAACAGGGTAGGTATCTGCAGGAAAGTGTTCCAGGAAGATGAGCCTTCCAAGTCTGAAGGTCCTGAAGCAGCTAAGTGCCAGGCATTTTTGAGGAATAGCAGGGAGATTAGTCTGGCTGCAGCAGCATCACAAAAGGGATAGATATTATCAGAGAGAGAGTAGAGAGATGGGAGTGCAGTGGAGGAAGTATATACGAGGGCTGACAATTAAGTTTGCAAACTTGCCACAGTGCGCTTACACTGGCAGCACTGTACAAACAGCTCAGTAAGGTTTCATAACCTTGGTATATCAGTGTCTCACACTGTTATACAGTGTCAATTGTGTTCATATCGACATGTTGTGGTGTCTTGCTGAGTGGCGTTCATTATTGTTGATGAATGCTTTTGTTTGCTGTCGTGAGAATGTTTGAGCTTGAATTAGAGCAACAAACAAACACTAAATTTTTTGTTAAACTTGGCAAGGGTGCAAATGAAACCAGGGACATGTTAGTCCAAATTTATGGGGATAATGCCATGAGAAAACAAATGGATTAAACGTTTTTCTGAGGGGAAAGAACGCATCACTGATGAAGAGAGGTCAGAGTGGCCAGTACTGAGCAGAACTGAGGAAGACATTGCAAAAATTCATCGAATTATGTGTTGAAATCATCAGCTGACTGTGAGAAGCACAGCAGACCAAGTAAACATCGATAGAGAAACAGGAAAATCTTAACTGAAAATCTTGGCAAGAGAAATGTGTGTGCAAAAACGGTCCCAAAGGAGCTTGCTAATGAACAAAAGCAAAGAAGAGTCAAAGTTTGCCAAGACCTTTTGAAGAGGCAAGACCATGTTTTGGGCTGTGTTATAACTGGTGATGAAACATAGGTGTACCAGTACGACCCTGAAACAAAGCATCAAAGTGCACAATGGAAGTCAGCCAATTTTTCATGATCAAAAAAGTTCTGTCAGTCCAAGTCAAGGGTCAAAACAATGTTGCTAATCTTTTTGATATCAGAGGGATTATTCACTATGAATTTGTACCAACTGGACAAACAGTTAACCAAGTTTACTACTTGGAAGTGCCGAAGAGGCTGCATGACAAAGTTTAGATGACCTGAACTTTGCCAACAATTCATGGCAATTGCATCACAACAATGCACCAGCTCACTCAGCACTGTCTGTGAAGGAGTTTTTAGCCAGTCAATGAATAACTATATTGGAACACCCTCCCTACTCACCTGATCTGGCCCCCAAGAACTTCTTTCTTTACCCAAAGATAAAGGAAATATTGAAAAGAAGACATTTTGATGACATTCAGGACATCAAGGATAATACGACAGCTCTGATGGCCATTCCAGAAAAAGAGTTGCAAAATTGCTTTGAAGGGTGCACTAGGCTTTGGTGTTGGTGCACAGCGTCCCAAGGGGAGTACTTCAAAGGTGACCATAGTGATATTCAACAATGAGGTGTGTAGCACTTCTTCTAGGATGAGTTCAGGAACTTAATTATCTGACCTCGTAACCACTCTTGATGTACTCACTCATCTGTCCATAGAAACCCTCAATTTAGCTAATAGCTTATAACTTAAATTTCCCTTCTTACTAAAATCCTTTTCCAAAGGCACTAAAAAGCATATAACTAAGCTAAACAATTTCACATTTTCCCTTACTTGTGCATATTACAATCAATATCTTACACACAGCAGGCATTCTACAAACATTTTATACTAAATTCTTAAGCACATGAGTAGTAACAAGAGAGTACAGAAGAGAAAAAGCAAGGTGCCTGGATAACTTGTATCTTTCAGTGAATTATTGAAAATTAACTGAACAGGAAGTTCTTAACTTACAGATAGGTAGTAATCTATAGGAACTACTTTATGTGTAAAAGGGGGTCAGTTTTCTTGAATTCTAGTCTTTTCCTCATGATTAAATACAATAACTCTAAGCACTATTTTCTTTGTACACATGGAAATATTGAAAACTACAGAGAATCCTTTTATAAAACATTATTATAATATTATAATTGTGATTTTGTTGATTAGAACTTGGGATGCATTTTTTTCCCTGAACTCATAAACATATAAAACCAAAAATGCAGTAAAAAAATTTTTTTTTGCAGTTTTTTAAAAAAGAGGAAATAGTATTGTTGCAAAGATGGGCACTGTCACATTAGGTCTTACAGTAGAAGTTTCATGAGGTTAGCGACTGTTTCCCTCTTGTTCATGGCTTTATCACTAATGTTCAGCATTGTGTCGGACATGTAGGTGTCGAAATGAGTAAAATTAGGCTAAATAGACTTTTGTGAATTAGCCACTTACAAAGCCTTTCTGTGGGAGAGTGCACTCAGTACTGAAAAGAGGGTAGGGAGGCCTCAGGAGCACAGTTGCTACTTTAACTGAGAGGGCTGAGAGTCTTATAATAGGAATCTACAAGAAAAGGAAAGCGTGGGACAACAGGTCAGTGACTCCATTCTTAAGACTGTAAAATCCCCTGGAAACCCCGTTTATCGTCTCCATTATTAGCTACTGATCCACCCTGAGCCATTCCCTAGAGAACTGCCTCCTCCCAGAAGAACACTTCCCCTCAAGCTTCTTCTTTCCGTTTCCCCTAGTTCCTGGAACAGACAGCAATTCTTACCAAACAGCAGTGAAAAGGGGCTACGGCACTTTACAACACTCTTCTTGCTGTCCAGGAAATGACTTTCTAGGACATGGTTTTGAGTGACATTTATATGTTATTTTAATGAGATAATGTGTGGGAACTCATCCTGAAAATGGATAAGAACTATTATTTGTAAGTTAGGGTATGATTATATACTTGTACACACGGAGGCAAGGGCTTATACATAACAGAAAACAGGCATGATAAAAACAGTATCTGGGCCATTCAGCTCAGCTGGTTTGGAAACAAGCATCCTTTTAGGTTTGTAGGTTTAATTACTTGGCCAACCAGCTAGTTTTGTTGGGGGTGGGGGGGTGAGGGTTGGGGGTGGAATATGTCCTATGGTCACAGGCTCCACTTTTAACCCTGGCCAGTCACCTGAGCTGCTCCTCGGGAGGGCTCAGGTGGAAGAGTAGAAAACACATCTTCACTCCAGGAAGATAAACTATTATTGTCCTGTTAGACCATGATCTTCCTAGGAAGAGAAGAGCATATTTGGTAAGAATCTGTGGTGGTACATAGGATCAAAAGGGGAAAAGTATAATCTGAGCAGCAGGTTGGTAAAAAGACATTTTAGGAACTTTATTCTTACCATGTCAGCATGTGCGCTATGACAAAGCAAAGAACACAAACTGGGCTCATTTCTTTACAATTCCACTCTATACAGCTTAGATAGATGAATGAACATCAAGAATGGTTAAAAGAACAAGTGCATACTCAGAACACTTGAAGGGGACCTTGTCAATTGGCAAGACAAAGCCTATATATGAGATGATGAAGCTGAAAGAGGGCGGAATAGACTGGAAAGCATCGAGATGTCTCCTTTACATTAGATTTAACATCTCTAGTTAAATAACAGTCTCACTGGGGACATTGATATACACATTTATTCTGGACTCTCTTAGCTCTGAGAGGTTCAGAGAAACTTTCAAATCCTTTTAATGGCAAGTTCCCATTGTCTTGTTTTAAAAATAGTGAATGACCTGTTGGTATTTGTCGGTCCCACTGATGATAATGTTGTGATTTTTAAAGTAATTATCTTTCAAAAAGGGCATTCATCTACTACAATCTATTAGAATGGCCCAAATTAAAAAAAGAAAGGACTAACAATACCATATGCTAGCAAGGATGCACAGTAACTTGAACTCTCATATACTGTTGGTGACATTGCCAAATAATACAGCCACTTGGGAAAACAGTTTGGCAGCATCTTACAGAGTTACCGTACACGTCAGCAATCACACTTCTAGGTTTTACCCAAGAGAAATGAGGACGTGTATGACCACACAAAACCTGCATGCAAATGTTTTGACAGCTTTACTAATAATCACCATAAACTGGAAACAACCCAACTATCCAGAAACTGCTGAATAGACAGAGAGTGTGGTGCATTCATACAATGGCATACTACCCACTAACAAACTGACTAGTGACACATGCATCGAACTGGATGAAGGTCAAAAGAATTATGATGCTGAGAGAAGCCAGACTCCAAAGACTTGGTGACTGATTAGATGTATGTGGTGAAGAAAAGGGCTGTCCAAGATTCTACAGTTTCTTGCTTGGATATCTAGACAAATAAAAATGGGTAAACTTCCCAAAAGAGAATAGTGGGGGCAAAAACAGAATCTTGAGCAATGCCTTACTAAGAATTGGGAATAAGAAGGTCCAGCAGAGATTCAGACAGGGAGAAGACGAAATGCCAGTAAGACAACATGGGAACTGAAAGAAGACAGAATTTTAAAAGAACGTCACACTGCTCTGCATGCAACACAGAAAGTGCTTCACATACATCATCGTATTTAACTCTCACAACCACCCATGAAGTTGTTATTTGAATATTCCTCATTTTACAAATGCGGAAACTGAAAATCTAAGGTAATGTGGCTGAGAGCACAGAGCTGGGAAGGCAGTGTGGGGATTTAACTGCAGACCTGTCTGACTTCAGAGATAGCTCCCAACAGTCTGTGGGATCCGTGCTGTAGAAAGAGCTGGTAGAACAAGGTCAATAAAAAGGCAACTCTCACATAGTGCTTGTAGTAATTAAAATAATTTTTAAAATGCTTTTTACGTCCAGCGTTGTGACATACTTGTTGAAAGCTGTAGAAAATGGTGCAAACTTCAACTAGTTCAGCAGAGAAGTATGAGTACACGAGACAATCTCACAGAAATCTATATACTAACAAGCTCTATTAAGGCCTAAAATATTGTCACTTCATTCTCTCTAGGATATTTCAGACCTAGTGAGGTATTTAGTTATTCGTTTCTTGTCCTGATATATCTGCTTTTTACTGATTCACCTCAATTGTTCTGAAAAAGACAGCAGGGGTGATATGGAGACACCAAAATGACAGCCATGAAAACCCATACTCATTCCTGGGGACAACCACAAAGGTACACACCTGACGTATGACTGAATAAAACTGACTGCTATATCAAAAATAATTCCCAAATATCTTTCTAAGACAGAGGCTGACAAGTGACCGTTCGGTTGCTAGATCATTAAAAAAAAAAAAAAAAAAAAAAAAAAAAAATCTCAGCAGAGACTGATTAAAACTAGTTTTAAAATGTTCTTTTAGCTGAACATTATTCATTATAAAGAAAAATGTTACTGGAAAGGTTTTTAAAAGAGATGTTCTAATGTTTTTCTTTTGTAAAATTTGAAGAAAATCAAAGAGGGGGTAACAGATGCTGCTCATCAATGAATAGTATGAATGTAAAACATAGGGTGATCTGTAATATTTTCACTCGTCATAATGAAACATAATGAACTGATAAATACAGGAAAATAGGAGATTTCAGTGAGGACAAGAGATGCAACTTATTCGACTTTATATTGCCTGCACCCTATGATGTGACAATGTCCAATCTATATCATTTTTTTAAAAAACTGAAAAATTTCTAAATTTATGACATCAGTTTCTCCTAGCTACACTATTTTAAAATTGTATTGTCCACCAACTAAGAAGAAAACAAAACAGTAATTGAACACAAAAGGGAAAATAGGAAAAACAAGAACTAGGGAACGTGTTTTAAAAATCAAAAATAAGATTAGGACAGAAAGGAGTCAGTCAGGAGAGGAAAGAAAATATATAACAAGAAGCTATTTTTGTTCTTATTCTCAAGTTCTGAATAAAACCAAAACATGGCTTGAGACACAGGCCTGCAAATAAACATGTGCTTCTTAGTAATCAGTCTAAACTAGAAAGCACTTTCCATTTTTTATTTCTCTATCTTACTTCCTGGGTTTCCTGGGGTTTACTGGGTTTACACTCTTTTTAATGTCTCTGCTAAGGCAATTAAAAAGTTATGTGATTAAATATTTCTTTCACCAAATTTGACTGTTTTCTCCTGAAGGCAAGTATTTTAATGGACTCCACAAAGTACTATGCCAGTCAAGAATATATTTTGAAGAATAATGTATTTTAAAAATTGTTAAGGTGTTATTTCTTTCTTCTTCTTTACTCAATCATGGTGAATACAGCTGTTAAACTAAAAATTATTTTAAAAGATATTAGTTACATCTATAAGTTCTTGATTCTATGTATCAAATTATATTTCCTCTAATTGATTTTTTTAGGTATTTGTTTAAAATCTTGTAAAAGTCTATTAAAAATTCTCACAGTACCTTTCACTTCCATAACATGAGACCCATTATGAAAATATTCAAACCCTTAAACATTCATGTTAGTATTTAATAAATGAGATTAATCTTTTCAAGAAGCTTTATACTTTTTCAACTGCAAGAACCCTAGCAAATACCAGAGCTTTGTTCTAAGTACAAAACTTTTGCCAAAAGCAAAAGTACTCAATATATTATTCTAATAATGAAAAACCTGAAGTATTAGAAACCAAGCTGTGTGTGGAAAATATAAATCATTTAGGTGAAAGGGTAACAAACATTCAATTGAAGGATAACGCAGCCCTGAGGGAAAATATGCATCTGAATGAAGTTTATGAAATTGGTTCAATGCCTCTGCAAAGAAAAAAATAGTTTATTTTAAAACTGCCTATAAAATGTTTTCAATATTGCAGTATGAATTATTTATAGAAAAATGTACACCTAACTTTAAAGCTACAATTTTATTGAAAGATCTTGAATACTGTGGGAGGAACTAGAAATAAGAATATATTGTTTTATGTATGGAATATTTGGGATATTCTTTTTTTAATCACACGCTTTTCGAAAAAGTTAAGATTTATTATCAATCTGAATCAGGAATATTTCATTTAACTTTTTCTTTTCAAATTTAAGAAGTTAAATTGACAGTGGGATAACAATTTAATTTTCATATTTTACACAGAATGTTCTTTAAAGCTGACAAATGCATGACAGTGTATGACTCTGAAGTCATGACTGCTAACGAAAAGGCTGAATGAAAATGTCTATGCTTAAATAATTTTTAAAATATACTTTTAATGTTTTTGAAGTTAGTGCAGACTATTATTAGGGAAAGGATTTGTATTTGAAGTTTTAGAATAGAACTCTATGTAACATTCAAATGGATTCCCAAACTGCCTATGGTTTAACCACTTTTCACATTAGAACATAATGTAGCACAGACTCTAGGGGAGCCACATAGTGCTAGGATACTGTAAGGAGGCATGTAGTCTATGAACTTGGCTTGAGAATTATGATAAAAATACCCTAACCTCACTCCCCCCAAAATATGGAAGATGAGTGTTATTTATCTCCAGTTTCAGGTAAATCACTATAAAGGAAAATCACTGTCTCTTATATAGTCTCCTTTGACTACATCACAATTTTAAAGCTAAAGCACAGTAGCCCAAGGGACCGTTTATACTTTACTGCACTTTGAGCAGCAGATGCACTGCAGTGCCAGTAACTGAGGGATGGCTTCTTTGCTTTCTCAGTTCTCAGGCAATGACATGGTAAGTCATAATCTGATTGACCTCTAGGTTAAAACTTGGGACTTTCCTAAAATAGTGTCAATTTGGTTATACAAGAAACATACACATAGTAATGATAAATAACTTTAAAGAGCATTACCTACATGTAATCGACCTTGAATTTCTAAAATTGGTATGACAATTATGAACACTAGAGGGCAGTAAAACACTAGATGGTATATTTAAATCACATGCCTAAAAGTAGCAAAGGCAAGCCAGTACTTTTAAAAAAAATCAAAATCATAACAATTTACTGAATTTATTCCTCTTTTAGGTTGCTAAAGTACAAAGCATTCTTTACTGTATCACTTTAGGTATAACTTACTTTGCAAAATCCAAATAAGAAACGTGTCCATGATAAAACCCTGGTTTCATCTCTTTCCAGGCAGTTATATTCTTTACAAAACGCACCTAAAAAAATGAGAACACACTTATGATTTAAGTACAATTTAAAGAAAATGAAATTTAATGACAGCAAAATACTATCCATTTAAGCATTTAAAACCAATCACACCAGTTTGACAAATACAGAGCTTAAAACACAGGTTTCTAATTAAAGAAAGTATAGTGTGATCTGTAACTACTAATTCATCATGGAGAGAGCTACTCTCACCATACTCAGAAAAGAGTGAAAGGGTATCCTGAAAACAAGATTACGCACGGCAGTCAACTACAAATGCTGTATAGGGCATATATTCACCAACACATGCTGAAGCAGGCAGCACAGGAATATTCTATGCAAATCTGTTCTTTTCAGAGACTTATTATTTGTAAACATTCATGTTTATTAATGACTCAACAAATAAAACAAAAATTAACTAATCGTTAAACCAAAATGATTAAAGAGAACATAAGATTATCAGAAGACTAAAAGAGTTAAGAGCAGATATCATAAGCCTGTTGATTAAAAAAGTTAATAAAATTAGAGATGTAATATAGGTGAAATATAAAATTAAAAAAAAATCTAAATATTACTATTTTAATTTACTGGATTTAAAAGTATACAAAAGATTAGTTAATATGAAAAATTCTTTAAGTGTAAATATGTTTTAAAAAGTTTAAGAATTGGTTACTATAGAACTTGGTAAACCTAAGTATCACCAGCTGCAAAGCAGTGATACACAGTTTCTCAGGAAAATGGTCTATATTTTTGATGAACAGCAAGTGGTTAAGAATCTCTTCCGGAGACCAGCTACAGTGTGGAGGTGAAGACGGAGGTGGGGATGGGGTGAGGTGTGGGCCCACCACCCCATACTGAACTGAAAGTGTGCAAGCTATGACCTCAGCCTCCACAGCACAGGACTGTCAGCTGGATACTTTTGACAATTTATCAATCTTTCACTTGCATTTTAAAATAGAGTTAGTCACATGGAGATATACTGGAGCACTTTTTACCAGATTAGTCAATAAATTAATAGCAATCAATGATGATGGCTGCTTCCTCATTAGGCCTAATGCTAGGGCAGAGTAGGGAAACAATGCAAAAGCAGGCATATGACAGAGAATGTGGACTAGGGAAAAATGGAAGGTTCTGGGAAAATTTGTTTTTTAGGGGAAACATTAATAACTCATATTCTAGAGAAATAATTGAGTGTTTAGGAAGGAAATGAAATGAACCCTATCTTATTATCTTACACACACACACACAACTTAAAACTAAAATTTTAACTGTAGGTAAAATCTAAAACTTGACTGTAAGTAACAAAATTACATTGCATTAGAGAATACACAACTATATTTTAGCAGATATTTTCAATTTTCCTCACCCAAACAAAGAGCCAAATAAATAAATGTGTGATTTGAGGTTCTCCTGTTCTTTCCATTTTGTTCTTCAAGTAAGGCACCAAATAGAATGAAAATATCAAACAGCAAATGAAAAACAAACTGAAAATAAAATATTAGATAACCCAAAAACTGAATCTTTAAAAAATTTTATATGTTGACTATGAGAAGTCCTTACAACTGCCACTTATGACACATTATTTCATATAAACCTTTGGTTCTGTAAAAATAAATTCCAGTATTTCAGCCAAAATGAGGGAGAAACAGAAGACAAAGAACAGGGATGGGAAGTGGTGGTTTAAGGGCCCTTAAGACATATTTAGCAACTCAGATCTATTTTCCAGAAGCTGAGATTTCATATGGATGTGATGGTGTAAGAGGGAAACGAAAGGAGATGCTAGATTAAAGTCTGAGAAAATGGTGTTATATAAGCCAAATGTTAGAGAGGGCTATAGTACAAACTTAGATGCACTATGGTGAAGGACTCAGGCAGAAATAAGAGGCATAAGTTTCAAGTATCCTTCTTCCCTCCACACTTCCTAGGGAAGGTCAAAATGAAACTAAACCGTCCTAGGAACACACATCCTCCAATGTGTGTCCCTCAGTGGGAGATGACGAGCCCAAGAAGCTGGATAATATCTGGACTGTTTCAGGGCTTCTCAGATACCAATGTGCAAATGAATCATCTGGGACTCCTGTTAAAATGCAGATTCTGATTCAGTAGGTCTGGAGTGGGGCCTGATATTCTGCACATCCAACAAGTCTACACGTGACAGCCAGGCCCATGGGCAACAGGAGGAGCAAGGCTTCAGCATGCATAGGCCCAGGAGCTAACTCCTGGTTGTATTAATGTGAGGCTTGTTCTTCTAGTGCTTGCAAAGGAGGCCTGATGTCTACAGAAGCTCTTTGGTAAGGAGGTACTCTCACACTCACTGTTTTTATGATATAGAAAAAAGTATACTGAAATAGAGAAAAATTTGAAGATTATCTTATAAACTACCACAATATATAAAACAGAAGGGGTGGACAGGAGAATGAATCCTACCTACTCAAGCCTCCTCTTTCTATCCCCACACAGTGATAGCTGAAGTACATTAGAACCAAAATATTCCAAGAAACACAGTTTGAAACTAACAAAATAAGAAAAAGGGTGTGTCTCTAGTTGGATTCAGGGAAGTTTGATGAAGGCAGAGAACAGAACAAGGCATGACTCTTCCATTGTTGTCACCTATCGCAAACTCTCTTTTTTATAGAATCAGTATTTTAGAGGTGGAAGAGATCTAGCATATCCTTTGCTCTTTATTTTATAGATAAAGAAACTGAAGCCCAGGAACCAAGTACCTTAGATTGTGGTCCAATCATCCTTCTACACCACTAGCTAGTAATTTCCTTTATTTATTATTGTGCAATTTACACAAGGTGCTAAAAAAAAAAAAAAAGAAGGATTTGAAAGGAAAGGAGAGCATACGTCATTTGTATCATGATTCTAATATAAAAAAAAAAAATTGGACACTAAGAATTTCAGGTTTTATCCACTGCTAAGGAATCCCCTCAAATCCAGTCATTAAAACTCCTCAACCTCCAAGATCCCAAAGTTCTATTGATATATCTCTCTGAATTGTTTATTTTCCTCATTACATTCATTATAATCTCAACTTCCAAACCACCCTGTTCGCTACTCTCATATTGAACAACCATTTTTCAACAATGATCACTGACTTATTCTTGCACTTTTTATTGTCCTGGGTAAACTCCGGGGTTGCTGAAGACAGCCAGTCAAAACTAAGAGACATAGTATAAATGACTATGTAGACCTTAGAATTTTATTTCCTAAATTCATTTTGATGTAAATTCAGGTGGGTTATTGTTGCTTTTAAATCTCTACATTCATATTGTTAAAATCTCCAAAACACACAGAATCTTTCTCTAATCTCCAACTAAAAGAATACTGAAGGCTACATACTTTATGCATGTGCATTTTTTTCCCCATCTCATCATCATTTAACTCAGGCAATATGTTAAAGTCTCATTAATAAAGCTGTGGCTGGTTTAAAATTTGCAATAAATCAAAAGATGCTGAGCTGAGATTTACCTTCCTTTATAAGGAAGAAACAAGCACTAAGCAAACAAATGAGGTCAATAAGAGTAAAGTGGCCTTGTCACGGGCCTGAAGAACAGCCTGAGCATTCAGAAGTATCATTTCCACACTACTGAAACTCTGTAACATTGTGATAGCTTCTTCAAAAGTGATTTCCAAGGACATAACAATCTAAATAACCCTTACTGAAGAACAGTATTTTTAAAAATTTTTCAAAGTATTAATTTAGCTCCTTCTTTTCACCATGTTTAATATTTATGCTTAGTTCTCCAGAATTTTCCATCTCTACTCTCTTCATCGTCACTTTTTCCCTTTAATCAGTCTATATACAGTTCCCATGCCATCACTTTCTGCTTTTGCACCTCTCCTGTACCACTTGTCTCGTCTTTCAGTTTTTCTTCTGGTTTTCCTCTATTGTGTATCCTTGAGCATTCTGCCCAAGACTTCAAGATAAAGCTCCAAATACAGAGGAGTAAAAGGAAATGGAGATTAGGTGAGCAAGCTTCTACTCGGTCCATTTTATGGATTCTTACTGACTATACTATATATGGCACTAATGAAAGGTAAAGGGATAGGCAAAAAGAAACAAAACCAATAGCATCAAAGGAAGTTAAGGAGACGGAAGGCACTGAAAACTGTGGTTTGGGAGAAGAAATAGTCACCATGGTGACTTTATTCAAAGAGAATTTCCATACTCTGACTGAAATAGGCCATCAAGGATGTTTCAGAAGTAGTTAGATATAGTAGATGAAGAGATGTTTTTTATGGCTAGCCTGGAGCAGATTCTAAACTGTGAATTTTGTCAGATTTTATAACTGAAGCAGAGTCAGGCTAGCAAGTAATCAGAAAAGTACCTTTTGGGAAAACAAAAGCAATGTAGGGAGTGGTGTGATTTATTCGCTACTTGAATCAGACCTGCACCAGTGCTATAGGAAACAGCTAAGAAAGCACCATCTCATTAACAGTGTATCTAGACCTACATTCTTAATAAGATTAGTCTCAACATTATGATTATCTGTGATCACAGAAGAACTTGTTTTCACTATCTAAAAGTAGGAATGCCATTCTGAACATCCTGGACAAATTCCAACTTTGTAATTACTACTTATTGAATGAATACTACCATTAACTTGGGTAATTACTATATACCAAACTCCTACTCATGCATACTTAAAAAAAAAAATCACTGTATAGCATGGGTAATTTTATGAAACTAGAGAGAAAGTTCTCTACACAAAGAGGAAAACTGAGTAATAGTTGGATAAAAATATAAGAAAGGTTCAGTAGCAATAAAATATAATATCTTCACTAAAGGTCAGAACTGAGTTGTTCAACCCTTTTTTTTTTTTGTGGGAAGGTGGTGGGGGTGGGAGGTGTTCCAAATCATCTGAGATTAAGGGTAGATCATATTATTACCAACATCAGAGGGGCTCACTGCCAATAATTATCATTGTATTTTGCTTAGCTCAGAACTATTTTCAGAGCCTAAGTTGGTTTATCCGTTCATTCATTCATTCAACAAAAAAATTACGGAGCATGTATGATTTCTCAGGCACTGTTCTTAAACACAGAAAATACAGTGCTGAATAAGACAGACAAGGTTTCCGCCCTTAAAGAGCTTATATTGTAATAGAGGAAAAGACAGACGTCAACAAGTAAATCAATAATAGGAAAGCTATAGAAAGAATGCTGATACACATTAACTTGGAAGAGGTATTTAATATAGTGGATACCCAAATGAGGTTTTTCTAAGAAAACGTCATGTACGTTGAAACTTGAAGTGGATACGATGAAGCCAACTGTGAGAAGCCAGAAGAAATGCATTCTAAGAATGGTAAATGCAGAGACCTTGTAGTGGGAAAGGCTTGGTGCATTCAATGAGCCGAAAGGCCAGTGTGGCCAGGAAGTGGTTGGAACAATAGACAAGGGTGTGATTAAAAGGGCCTGTTAGCCGAGGCAGGGAATTGGATTTTGTTGGCGAGGGAGAAAGATGAATTTAAAGGTAAGTACCTCACCATCCTGAGAAGATTATATATGCATCTGCCTGTAATGCCACTGAGAATCATCTTCTAGATCTTTGCTACTCCAACTGTGGTTCAAGGCCCAGAAGCATCAGTTGTGACATCAAGTGAAAGCTGTTGGGGAAGATCGCCACGAAGACGTGACTGCTGGTTTGACCCACAAGCTGGATGCGGGCAGCTGGAGGCTCCTCGTGCCCGCTCCCGTGCATGGAATGTGTGCTCCTCTTGACTTCCCCACGCTCCAAGCTGCCCGAGGACACACCCTTGAGACAGTAATGTGCTGATGAGATGATCTGGACTGACTGCGTGACCAAACCCTGTGTATGTAACTGACCCCAGTTAAGGCCTCCAAGTAAATTTTTATGGTTTTGTGAGTGGGTATGGAAAGTTCGTTGTGTGGTTGCCCAAGACAAGCCTCGTAAGTTCCCTTGATATTAATCCTGCCACCCACCAGTCTGGGGTGGTCTGCCATTTCCTTCGGCTTCTCCCTGTCCCCTACCTATGCTATGGGAGCCAATTTCAGATTTACCTTGAGGAGGTACTGACCCAACACAAGCTTTTTAGAAATTCAGAATATCAGGCTCTATCTTAGTCTTTCTGATTCAGAATCTGCATTTTAACTGGTGAAGATTTTAGGTTCATAAGTACTCATCCAAAGAGCTGTGCTAAAAAAGCAGTCACCATGTCTGCAACTGATTTCAAACCATGGGCTCTAACGCAAATGACCAGAAGTTGACTTAATAGCAAACTTAAAGAAAGAACAATTACTATGTTGTCCTATAGAGAATGCAAATTCTGGATATTTCCAATGTCTGAACAGAAAACAGGTAAGTACAATCATAGACCTAAATATATGAGAGCAGAATCAAGAAACATCTTAAAAGATGTTGCCACTTGTCTCCCGGACGGCACCATTCATAAATAAAAGAATCTATCCCCCCAAAAAAGAAGAAGGAAAAAAGATGCTGCCACTTACATCTATTTGAAATAGCTACTTTAAAGACAAGATGTATTTTAATGTAGAAATATTTTCATAATAGCAGAGTAAAGTTTTTTTCCCAATTAGAAGAGCTAACTGAATACCTGTCACCTACCAATTCCTATCTATTAACCAAGTAAAGCCCATCTCAAAAATATAAGTTTCATGCCTGAGTCTATCTTTTTCTTATGATTCAGTTTTCTCATGCTTTATTATCTCAAATGTTTATCTTTTAATATCCTCGTTCTAACTTTTCCTCTTAATTTTATCCCTACTTCTTAATTTTAAAAAATTCCTAACCTGCAGAAAAGTTGTAAGAATTGTAGTCAGCATCTGTACACTTCACCAAGATTCACTGTTAACATTTTGTCATTTTTCTGTATATTCTTTCTCCCTTTCTCTACACACACACGCACGCGTGCACGGGCATGTAATTTTTCCTGAACTATTTGAAAGAAAGTAGCAGACATATTTGATCAAGGATTCAATCACAGATCACACGTTACATTTGGTTTTCATGTCTCTTTAGTCTCCTCTAGTCTAGAGAAGACTGTCCAACCCAAACCCCGACCCTGACATTTTTTGGTTGTCATGACACGGACACTATAGAACAGTTGTTCTAGAGAATGTTCTACAACTTGGATTTGCCTGTCTCCTCACGATGATGTCCAAGTTAAATATTTTGGTGAGAAACATTTTTGGTTAAACATTTTGATGAGAATACCATATATTGATGTTTTCTTTGAACAGTGCTCATAGTTCCTGCATCCATGTTTTACGTTACCAAGTAAATTATAAATAAGCTCCATGAAAGATATGGCCTTGCTTTTTATTTCTTTGGTATTTACCTAAAGAATATAGCACAATCTCTGTACATATAACATGCTCAGTAAATAAATGAAAACTTAAAAAGAGAGTTGACAACTATTTCTAAAATAGCAGAATATGCCTAACTAGTACACATTGAATTGTTTTATACCAGAATAAAAATATTTGGGTTTGGCCTCTAAAATTTTTGAAAGAAATAATTATGCATGTAAACAGTTTAGCACAATGCCTAGTACAGTATGTACAAAATACATCTAGGAACGAGCTGAGGCTAAAAGGCTAAAGGCAGATGTTAAACAGACTAGACTGTTGAGGTTGGAAGGTGCGGGAATAAGGAGTGGAGTGTGGTCACCTATTATATCCCAAAATATTTTTAGGAGTAAACTGGGCTTTAAATAAAAGATTGGGACAACAGCAGATTTAATAAGAATCTCACCTTTTACGTCTCACTTTAGTCAGATATTGATTAGAAACCATTTCTCAGAAAAGAGCAAAATAAGTCGTTTAATTCCTATTTGAATAACAAAGCAGTTGAGAATAGTACACAAGAACAAAAATATGGTATTAAAATCAAAGTATGTTATACAAAATAGGGTTCAGGGAATATTTAAAAAATTATTTTCAAGACATCTAGTATAATTTAGAAGCTTATTAGATTGGAAATGAAAAAAATAATGCTATCTAATATGTGATGCAAAAGAAAGGGAAGCAGTAACTATGACTTGTTTGAACAACTGCTTCTATATAGAGCAAGAGACCAGTAAACAGCTTAGGCATGCTATATCAGAGAAAACTGGGTATATAAGCCAAGCCTAATTAAGACCAGGTTCTGAACTACCAGCTGACATTTTGAAGTATGTTAGCTAATGATTAAAACTATTCCTCTACTCTGCCCCACACAACAACAGGTCTCCAGTGTTGTTCATTATGTAATCCAATTGCTTTTAAAATCGTGTTTATGCTTCTCTTCTGCTGGTTGTGTCTGTGTGTGTGTGTGTGTGTGTACGCACACACATACACGTATAACTAACAAGCTATTGAAAGAAAAATAGAAGCTTTATTTCATTCAAATGCAACTGGGAAAATGTACCACTGCATGATGCCAATAAACATCATATGTGGTGAGCTTGTGTAGATTTATGTTTTCTGAAAAAAACGGTCGATGTCATTGTCAGACATCTTGTAGCTGCCAGATAACTTTATAAGGCTGGACACAAAACAACTCTGAAAACTGAACAAGCAAGCTAACTTCATTTTTCTAAAAATTACTACTGAAGAATTCTAAAATTACATGAGCATTAAGAAATGTTCCTTTTAAATCAAATCTATTCTGAAAAGCAATCATGAAAACAGATTTAAAATCTAATACACATATAAAAACTGATTATTTAGAATACTTGCCTTTGAGATATACAATATTATATAATGAATAGTTTTTATGACCCACTTAGGTAAATAAGCTCATGTTTTTTCTCATTTATAGACAAGTTATTTGGTTTGGCTAACGGATGTAGAGTTTGGTGCTATGAAGAAGCGTAATTGAGGATACTGCAGAGAGCCAAGAATTACACGGTCACATGCTATGCCATATACAACTGTCCTTTACAAACAGCTCTAGCAAGAAAAGCAAACCTTAACCTTGTGCATCAGTGCCACTCTCTTGCTTCAGAATGAGGATTACAAACATGCTAAATAGTGGCATAACAGTCAATGCTGCAACAAAACAAGTTCAGCTATTTTCAAATGATACATTCTAACTATATGACCATCACAAATGCTTTTGTAATAAGGCTACCCCAGTAAGGTATTTAATCCTCGATAGTTATTTTCAAATATTATCGCATGGGGCCTAATTCCCATTCCCTTCAATATCTGTAGAAAGAACTTTATTTATAATTATAGTTAGGATTCTAGGTGTGGAGAACATGTGTGCCACTAGGGCTAAAGACGTGAGTAAATTTCATTTCATGAGATAATTTCCTCTACTTAAAACTAGTCCATAAAATTATCTATCCATCTGTTTATCTAAAGTGCCTGACAACTTAAAAGGCAAGATTATGTTAAAATATAAGCCAAAATCCCTATTTTTCCAGGAGTTTTTATATATATACATATATATATATATATATACACACACATACATATGTATATATGTATATATATTTCACTTTATATATATATATATAAATTACTAGTAAAGATAAGATGAAATTCAGGAGGCTGGTCATAAAATTGAGCCATACAGAATACAGGTATTCATGAAATAAAGATTTCTCTATCATAAGTTGAGACAATATAATAATTTTTATTGCATGGTATCTTGCTAATATTTCATATTTTTTAAAGGATACCATACTGAAGTGTATAAATATTCTCTTCAAAAATGTGAGCTATTAATTCATTTACTCCACAAATATCTGAATACATACTATATGTGAGGAAATGTAACAAACACTGTGAAGAATATAAATTATGTTGAAGTTTGGTTGATCCCTTCCGCAAGAGACTTCATTGGGGTCAACACACAAGTGCTTTGTCCCCTTGAGACAAAATTTGAGTGAGGGAGTGTCAGAAAACATTTATGTGTTCCCTACGTGGTGTTTACCTGATCTTGTAGTGACATCACTGGATTATTTTTGGTAGTGTTGATGTGAAGAACATGGTATTTATTCTTTGCACACAGATCATAGGCAATGTTGGTAAAAGAGGTGCTTGCAGTTTTGGGGACTCTGTTGTAAATGATCACCATGTCCTCTTCCTCATCTAAAGTGGCATCTTGCCGAGGGCCATCCATTGTATGTCGCTGCTCAATTTCTCGGACTTCATGTCTTGCAATAGCCCTTTCTGCAAAGAAAGAGATATGAACTCAGTTTTTAAGGGCATTATAAGGAAGTTATAAAACACTGAAAATAATTTCCTATTCCTGGAATATAATATTCCTTTTCAAGAACTGGTTAAGAGCAGTTGAAGAAATGTTTTAAGGACCAAACGTCAGAACTACCTTTGAAGGATAATACATACGCCTATAAAAATAAAACAACAGAATAAAGAGTCATCAAGTTTAGAACACCACAGACCAGAGAGTTCTTCAGTGTAGTTCAAAAGTCACATTATTTTCTAATAGATGTCTACAGTCTGAATTAATTCTCAAACACACAAAGACAGATTATATAGAATACTAAACTTCACAGTATAAAATGCATTTAGAAAATAAGTCACTTAAATTTAAGCAAAGATTTTGAAATTTATTACTCGGGGTTTAGTTGTTCCCTGGTAACAGATTATAAACACTGACATAATTTTAAGTAACAAGAATGAAAACAACACCATCACAAAACCTTTTTCTTTTTGGTGTTGCATTATAGATAAGTCCTGGCTATGTTTATTCCTTAAATCCCATGATTCCTCGAATTTGAATCACTGTCTACCAAGTAGTTTGAGAAGCAGTTACATTTTGCTTTCTACTACTCTCTATTTAATATAACGTACGCTTCAAATATGTATTTTTTAGAATAAAGAAGCAAGAAAGGGGGAAGAAATAAGGGGAAAAATCTCTAACAAGACTGCAAATTACTTTGCACAGAAACAACTGCTCACACATAGTAGGCACCTCCTATCACCAGATCTTTGTGTAAGCTACCTCACCTGTCTTAAACACTCTTCCATTCTCCCAACACCCCAACTTTGCCTGGTGAACTCCTCAACCCTCACAACGAATTTAACCAACACCAAGGGAAGCATTATTTGATCTCCCTAACTATGTCAAATCACACACACACACACACACACACACACACACACACACACACAATGTATGTATACACAATATACCTCATACTATATATATATATATCATTTACTTACCATAATTGCAATTTTACATTATATGTGTTGTTATTAGTGTCTACCTATTGTAATGCCTATGACTTAATAAAGTGACATGAAAAAGTAATACTGTTTCCCCGAAAATAAGACCTATCCGGGCCATCAGCTCTAATGCATCTTTTGGAGCAAAAATTAATATAAGACCGGGTCTTATATTAAAATAAGACACGTATTTATTACATTAAATTACTTTACATTATATTATACTCAGTCTTATATCATATTAAAATAAGAGTGGGTCTTATATTAATTTTTGCTCCAAAAGACACATTAGAGCTAATGGTCTGACTAGGTCTTATTGTCAGGGAAACATGGTATGTGCTATAATTACAATAACACGTTCAGGCTTAAAATATTGTTAGACGATCAACCAAATTTCGATTCAGAAGATATGGTCACCATGTTGCAGAGAGTACACTCTGAGCTGAGGAGTCCATTCAGAAGACTTCAAGTTCCAGGCCTGCTGCTTATTAACAGTAGGTATTCCAAAACAGGAGGAGAAGTACCTATATTCTATATGTATATGCATATATATATATATCTCCTCTTGTTTTTTCCCTTGGGAGAGTTGACTGGGAATGTGGGGTGAAAGAGATGAGCTTCATGTTGAACATACTGTTGGACTGCCTGGGACATCCAGGAGGTGTTACGTAGATAATTGGGTATACACAGGTTGAGAGTTGAGAATAATGGTTCAAGTAGAAGAAAGATGCCTGGGAAAACCATGGGAATGGATGAAATTGCCTAGATAATCTAGAATATGTAGCATGGGAAGAGAACCTAGGACAGAATCTTAGGAAATATCAACATTTAAGGAGCAAGTAGAAAAAGATAATTCATAGAAAGAGGCTAAGAAGAAATAGAAAGAAAAAGAAGCCAGGACAGACTTTTAAGATGCACATACCATATGTTAGAGAGTGTATTTTTCAGACTAACAGTGCTTTCCAAGTGAAACTATAAATCAAAGTAATGTATAATGTATGATGCTATAAGCATCTACATAGGATCTGGAAGTTGCCTCTAACTAAATTCAGCAGGTATTTATTGAGAGCCTATGTACATTATTATATTCAATAATCTTCCAAACAACTTCAAACTGTCAGCATAGTCCAAAACTATTATGGTATTGTTCTGTCCACATACCCTCCTTTTTCTAAGAGAAATAAAACAGTGCTGCAGTCATTCATATACTGATAGAGGTATAAAAGTTTCCTCTAGAAGCCCAGATATGCATGAATCATTCAAGATTAATATTCACCTACAATCAACAATGTTGAATTTACTTTCACTAATTTCTCTGAAATCAAGTATTTAGAAAAGCAGATTTTATGTTATCTCATATACGGGTATCCTTTTTATCTATAGGAAACATAATGATTAAGGAAAAACTGCCGTATTAGTTTAGTAATTACGCCTTCTACTGAAAAAAATTTACATGCCCAATAATTGCTTTGAAAGTTAGCTAATTAACATATTTTTAAAAAGAAGTTATTATTTAGTTTCTGGATTTTTCTTTATTATAAGGTGCTAAAACTCTAGCTGACCATGAAATGAGCATGTTTTCAGAATTAATCATAGTTCTTGGTTCATTCTGTGTATTCAATTATATCAACTGTATATTTCACACAATTTAAAAAAATTTCTTAAATTATGAAAAGGTACAAATATGGGAGTCATTACTTTCTTCATTCAAATAATGTATTTGTATGCATTTTCTATTTTTCAAGTGTTTTTACTTTGCTTAAACAAACAGGATAATTATTAACAGTGTTATTCCTAAAACTACATAAAAGATAAAAATAGTTTGGAAAATTAGGAGAATTTTTGTTAGTAATATATGTTTATAAAATCAAATCTCAGTTGAACATTAACAGTTGCTACTGTTAATGGTAAACTATTCTCTCTTTTCTCCTGTGACAATACTTAAAACCAGTAAGACTGTTTGCAATATGGCCATGTTCTTGACTGACGAAGTATTTGATAGTTCAATTATTTTTTATCAAACATGCTCCGCATTTAGATGCTCTGCATCTAGTTTAAGCTTCCCCACTGTCTCTCTTAAATAAGTGGGGAAGCTTTATCACAGCACATTTGTAGTGCACTTAGAGAATGCAGGCAGTATATTTAAAATACTAAAGAAGCATTCTGAAGTAAGGGTTTTCATGTTTTGGTAATAAATTATATAGGCTGTGCTATGTAAGCTATTTCGGGACCACCACAAAATGTATAGCTTATAAATAACATGGGGTACAGTCTGAGAGTCTTGGGGATACAGTCTGAGTGTCTCCCCAGCAGAGCAGACACCACTGGCACTAATGTGCCCAAGAGTGAAGAGCGACACTGAACTCCATGGCAACTCTACTTCATCCAGGCTCCTGTTCAAAGTGGCACATATCTCAACTCCATGAACTTTTCCATGTGGCAGATTATCCACAAACTCAAGTCTTTTGAAAGACCATTCATAATAGCAATAATTACCTATTTCTTCATTGACAGTGCATTCAAGGTCTCATTTATTGAAAAAAAAATATAATGATCAAGCTAAGTATAAAACATTGCATTAAATACACCAAGCTACATTCCACACAGCATTACAGTCACAAAAATGTACATATCAGACTACAGAAAAACTGAAGATACGAAAATTGAAGATCTTTTTCTTTTCACAACAACGTGTCTTTTAACACTATTTTTTTTAACATTAAGATTATTGTTTTGGATAACACCTGTTCTCTTTGAATATTTAATTAAATATTCAACATATTAAAAAATATACATATAAAAAATTTAAATAATTTAGAGAGGAATAAGTTCTGTGTTTTGTACAAATTAAATGATCTACGAATGTAACCCCTCTACCACCAAATTTCAATTTTACAATAGTCTCAGCAGAAAATGAACAGTTCACAAATGTGCAAAAGGTACAGTATTTCTGTATTGTGGATAATAGTTTAGGACTGAAGGAATAAAGAAACCAACAAAAGGAAAGGTCAACAAATTGCCTTGTCTTCAAATACAGAAACTTCTGCACATTAAAATATATATATGTGTGTGTGTATATATATATATATATATATATATATATATATATATATATATATTTAGATAACTAGCAAACAAAAAGCAAACAACATTAAGAAGGAAAATTACCAAATTTTAATATTTATAATTATAGGAAGAAAACATAGAGATTGGCAATAACAATATTAAAGCTTCAGTAGATATTAAGCTAAGGTTGTTTATAAGAGATTTAAACTATGTATGCATAATGAAACAGAACAAAAATACGTATTAGTGGCTCATAATGATTTTGGGGGTCATGAATTCCTTTCAGAATATGATGAAAACTGTGGACCCTCTCTTCAGAAAGGCTGACTTTTGCATTCTAGGGCTTCTTCTAAGAGTCCAACTACGGACATGCATAGAGGGCAAGGGAGGTGACCCCAGATTAACTACACCTAAAAGAAAATAAAAGGCTCCTAGGACAGTACAACCTCTATAGTAAACTGCCTGAATACATTAGAATATATTAAAAAAAAAAGAGGTTAAAAGTGGGATTGCAGGCAAAGAGAAATCACAGAGGAAACTGGCAGTGTCTATCTGAGAAATGTTTATGGATTAGGGTGCCATGAAACAAAAGTTGACCTGTCAGAACTCCCTGGCAAGTATGCCTAATTCAGAGCTAGATAAGCTGGGCTCTAAAAGCTTGGTGCCATCAAATAACTGAACTAAAGTGGATCCTTAACATTTTCTAGAGCTGAATCCTGAGTTGTGTGAATCCCCAAATACTGTTATGAACTATAATTTATTGACTATAAATTGTGTATACAATGAGAAGTAGGAAGCAACAAAGTTGCACGAAAAGAAAGCTATTTGAGGCTATTTAACCAATTCTTTCTGCAGCACCACTTACTGAGAAAGTACTACCCCCGCCAAACACTATCTGATCCTTACGGAAGTAATATTTTGTAATCATTATGAATGAAATAAATTGGTTTTCTGATTGAATACATCATTTTCTTAACAATATTTTTAGCCTGAATAAGTCTACTTGAATTCAATCACACGGGGACTGACAAAAAAAAAATTCTATAATATATGAAAGATTGAAGGCTGGACTCTGAACAATGGCAAACACTTTCTTGTGTGATTTCCAGGCAGTACACAAAGGATGCATCTGTTATCAGTAAAATTACAAGTATGTTTACATGGACCATCTTCTAAACAAGAGCTGATTCCACTTCAAGGAAAATGGAGTAGACTTGTGTTTCACTATTATTCCTGCTAAGAACTAAGAACCCTGTGTGTTTTATATAAGACCAACATAAGACTCCAAAAGGTAGAAACAAGAAGGTAGACAAGTTAGGGTTCTTAGGACCTGAGGAACAACACAGTGGTGAGTTTCTCAAGGTTTCTTTTAGCCTCATGTATCCCGGACTTGAAGCAGTAGAAGCTGGCAGCCCAGAAATGAGCACACATGAAAAGAACCCCAACTAAAGCGTGCTGTCATTGGAGAAAGGGACAGCATAGCAACACAAAACTTTTAGACAATAACCACTCTATCTTAGTTAAACTCCACAGAAAACAATGTGGCTCCACCTCTACCCTCACAGGCCAAGGGGAGAGCCTAGACTTTCACCCTCACAAGGGCATAATGCAGTACTCAGGGTCCTTGATGGGGTGATGTCAGAGAAAACCAAGCAGGGAGCCAGGACTTTCATCCCACGCAGCAGGTACCAAGGCACCACGTCAGTGTCCATGGTGACCCAGCAAGAAGCCTGGATGTTCACCTCTAGATGACAGTACTGAGAGGTCCCTTCTTCTCCCTGCGTGGTGGTGTCAGAGAAGACCTAGTGGAGAGTAAGGACCTGAACCATCACCCAGTGTAACAGGCCACCCCCACTTCTGCTGAGCAGTAACAATGAGCACCAGGTGTTGATAGAGGCCGAGTAGGAAACCTGAATTTCTACCACCACTTAGCAGTAACAATCTAGTACCCTTTCCATCGCCAGGCCAATGTCAGAAAATGTCCATTAACACAGAAGGTTTCAATAAGATCCAGAGTCTCGCAACATAATACAAAAATGTCCAGGTTTCAATCAAATACTATTCAACATATCAAGAACCAGGGGGATCTCAAACTCAGTGAATGAGACAATCAAGAAATGACAACACCAAGATGATAGAGATGGTAGAATTACTAAAGATTTAAAGCAGTAATGATAAAAATGCTTTCAAGAACAATAAAAAACAAGCTTAAACCAAATGACAACATAGAAAGTATCAGCAAATAGGCTCAGTAATGAAACAGATATATAAACAGAACTAAATGGAAATTTTATAACTTTAAAATAATCAAAATAAAAAGTTCAAGAAACAGGTTCAGTAGAAGAATGGAAGGGAAGGGAAGGAAAAAAGTTTAGTGAACTGGAAGATAGAACAAAAGAAATCACACAATTACAATAATAGTGAGAAAATATACTGGGGGAAAAAAACAGGCCTCAGGGAACTGTGGGATATAACAAAAGATCTCACATTGGTATCATAGAGTCTTGGAAGTAAAGGAGAAAAAAGACAGGGCTGAAAGAGTACTCAAAGAAGTTATGGCTGAAAAACTTTACACATTTGGCAAGAGATATAAACATAAAGATTCAAGATGCTGAGCAGACTCCAAACAAGATAAACCAAAGATATCCATGAAAAGACACATCATAACTAAACTTATGGAAAATAAAGACAAATATATATATACACGTATATATATATACGTGTATATATATATGTATATATATATATAAATCAGTCAGAGAAGATGAAGCACTTATTTCTGCTTATTTATAGCAGAAAAATGTGATAACAGCAGATTTCTCATCAGAAATTATAGAGCCAAAAGGAAGTGGCACAATGTTTTTCAAGTACTGAAATGAAAGGAACCTATACCCAGAGAAAATAATCTTCAGGAAAGAAGGGGAAAGTAAAACATTCCCATATGAAAGAAAATTAAGAGAAGTTATTGCCAGTAGTTCTATTCCAAAAGATTGAGTAAAGGAAGTTTTCTGAACAAAAAGGAATGAATAAAAGAAAGAACTTTAACACAATAAAAACAAGAACAAAAATGGAGCCAAAATATGGGTAACTGGAGTAAACTTTCCCTTTCTGGAGTTTTCAAAACTACGTTTAGCAGAACAAAAATTATAACACTGTGTGATATGGTTCTAAATGTATGCAGAGGAAATATTTAATACAATTATATGTAAATGGTACTTAGTAAAGAGATGTAAATGGAGGTAAGATTTCTATACTTTACTTGAATTGGTAAAATAATGACATCAGTAGACTGTGACAAGTGATAATCATATAGTGTACATGAAGAACCCATTTATAAAGCTATATGAGAACATTAAACTCAAAAAAATATAGATAAATCAAAATATAATTCTAAAAAAAATAAGAGTAACCTACAATTATATAGAAAAAGGAAAACAGAAACAAAAAAACAAAGAACAAAACAAAAAATAAAAGTACGATAGAAAATTTTTAAAATATGTTGAAGTGAATGAAAATGAAGATAAAACAAAATTTGTGGTATACAGCTAAGGCAGGACTAAGAGGAAAATTTACAGCACTATGTGTATACATCAGAAAAGAATAGTCTCTTGCCAACAATCTAAGTGCTCCCACCTCAAGAACCTAAAAAACAAGAGTAAAATAAAACCAAAGCAAGAACAAACAGAATTAATAAAGATAAGAGCAAAAATCAATTAAACTTAAAACAGAAAAACAACAGGGAAAATAATTAATGAAACAAATAGCTGGTTCTTTGAAAAGATCAATAAAACTGATAAACCTTTAGCAAGACTGATAAAAACAAACACAAATTACTAATATCAGGAATAAGATATCACTATAGATCCTGCAGACATCAAAAGGATAATAACTGAATACTAAAAACAATGTTACACACACAAATTTCACAGCTTTATGAAATGTACAACTTCCTCAAAAAAACATAAACTACCACAACTCACCCAATATGAAATTTATAATTTGAATAGCCCTGTAATGACTAAGGTAATTGAATTAATAATTTTAAAACTCTCCAAAAAGAATTCCCCAGGCACAGATGGTTCACTGGAGACTTTCACAAAATCTTGAAAGAAGAATTAACATCAATTGTACACCATCTATTATAGAAAATCGAAAATGCTTCACAATTCATTTTATAAAGCTAATGTTACCTTGATACAAAACCAAAAACATGACCAAAACAAGGAAACTACAGATGAACATGGCTTAACAAAATATTACCAAATAGAATTCAGCAATATATAAAAAGAAATACACACCATTACCAAGTAGGTTTTATTCCAGGGATGCAAAGCAGGTTCAATATTATAAAATCAGTCAATGTAATCTGTCATATTAATTGGCTAAAAAAGAAAAAAAAATCACATGATCATATCTATTAAAAAAGGGATATGACAAAATTTAACACGTGACTGATAAAAACTCTCAGAAAAATAGGAACAGAGGGGAACTTCCTCTACAAATATTACAGCTGCCATTATACTCTATGATGAAAGACTGAAAGCTTTTCTCCTAAAATCAGAAACACGGCATGATGTACAGTCTCACTACTCTTATTCAATGTAGTGCTTGAAATGCTTGCTAGTGAATTAAAGCTAATAATAATAATACTAATCTCATGCTGTTTTGTAGAGTAACATGCGGTACAGGTCTGTAACCTGGGACTAACAGGTGATACCATATAGCCTATGTGTGTAGTAGGCTATTCCATCTAGGTTTGTGTGTGATGTTTGTGCAACAAAATTGCCTAAGAACACATTTCTCAGAATGTATCCTCACTGTTAAGTGGTGCACGACTGTACGTGCATTATCTCGTGTTTTGATTCTTAAAACAACCCTAAGAGGCACCATTATTATGAGGGAAGTGAGTCTCAAAGAAGTTATCACCAGCTGAACACTGATATCATGATGCCACCCCAGGTCAATCTGACTCCAGAGCCTGTGGTTCCACATTATAGTGGTTGTCTGAGACATAGTCTGTTCCTGTAGTAGAAAGGAGTAGAACCGCACAGTTAAACACAGCGTGATAATATTATAGGTGTGTCTATAGTTTTTGCAAGTACTTTTTAAAATACATAGTATATTCTAGTTAAAAATCATAGATGAGCTGACTTCAAGATTTCACTCTTTACCTGAAATTAAAGGTACTCTGACGTCTACTCTGATAGAACGTGGGCAGTCCACCTAACATGCTTTTGCCCTTTTCTTAAATTATGCCAAGAGACTCCATCTCAAAACATCTCTTACCTTTCTACAAACTTCTCAAGTGATTTATTTCTATTTTCAATTTCCATCTGATACAAAATCAAACAAATTCCACCCTAATAAATGCCATAAGAGAGAACAAAATACTTCTGGATTCAAGAATTGGGAGGAAAAACTCTGGAGAAAGATACACTAAATAAATTGAGTCTTGCAAGGATGGGACTAGCTTTCAAAATGTAGAGATGGGTCATCAGGGAATGCACGGAAGCCTGCACAGTGGCAAAAGTAGATATGTAACAAATATACTAGCATAATTTGATAATAAAATTATTTAACATAGTATGAAACAGCTAAAAAAACTCTGTGACAATTTTAGGCTACACTGTTAAACATATAATTATCATAGTAACAACTGCTTCACATATTGGGCCTTTACTATGTAAAGACCAAGAGCCAGCTATGTATTTAAATGTACATTATTTTTTTAATTTTTTACAATAACCCTACAGCTATTACCTATCAGGTAGTATTATGCAAATTGAGACTCTGTTCAGAATCCAAACCCTCAATCGGTCTGATAGCAAAGCCTATATTCCTAACCAAACAGTAATTACTGTTTTAAATTATAGGAAGGCACAATTCATAAGAAATCTGTTCAATTCAATCAATTCAATCACACAGAGATATTATGTGTCATTTTAGACACACACATAAAATTGAGTACATTCAAAATAGAAATGAGCTGGATGAACCATGCCACACAAAGAATTGTTTAGGAAAAAAAAAAACAATGCACTTAGAGAATTTCAATAAATGTATTACAAATATCCTGAAAACTTAAAAGAAGTTATTGTGAAAAGGAGGTGCCGTTTTTGTAGTATTATTCCAGAAGACAAGATAAACCGGGGCTGCTCAAGAGAGAACAGGCTTTCAAATAATTAATAGTACAAAGGAAAAGCATATGCTGTTTAGGGGGAGGTAAGCTATTAGTGCTCTAGAGATACGCATATAGAAGCTGCATGAGGACACACCAAAGGATGAGGCAGAAAGAATTTCTGTATTGATGAGAGCTGAAATCAAGGGACCTCTGGGGTCCATTACCACTAGACAAATTTCATAACGCTATGATATAAATTTCTCCTCTACAGTACAGCTGTGTTTCAGAGGACTCCTTCCACCCAGCCATACCCAAGCTCTAATAAGGTAGGAAAAAGCAGAAATAAAGACAGAAGCAGGCCAGGGACAATTGAGCAAGAAGAGGGAGTGGAATGCTTATGCACGTTCCCATAATCTTGTTTTATTCAGTGACACCCAGATATATCTTTGTCTACCTTGAGAAAGGCATAGACTATATCTCCTATGATTACTGGAAGAATTCAAATAATGAGCAGAGTCATACTGTACTATGTAGCTTTGAATAATGAGAATTTTGTGATAATTTATAACCAAGTTCTTCACACTGGATGCATTAATTCCACAAAGATTTACCAAGACTCTATTAATTTGTAAGTACTGCACCAGGTCCTAAATATAACCTACTCTTGGAGAGTTTGGTGGCATAACATTATAATGAACGTTTACACAAGATGCAATGGAGGTCCCTAAAATAAGATGGTTAGGGAAGGAGTCACAGAGGAGGTGACAGAAAGATAAGAAAGGGACCATCTGAGTAGAAAAAGAAAGGCATTCCAGGCAGGGGAGGAAGCCTGAGCAAAGGCCCTGGAGGCATAATACTGCAGGGTGCACTGAGTAGGTCGTAAAGGTGGTTCTTCATAAGCTTAGGTATAGGAGAAGGAGTAAGGGCAAGATAAAACGTGAGGTAGACAGTGGACAGAGGCCAGATCAGTGTTTTAATCACTATACTGGGAATATGAACTGTGCCCTCTAAGTCAGCAGTTCTCAAACTTATTTGTCTCAAAACTTCTTTATATGCTTGAAAATTGAGGACTCCAAATAGTTTTTGTTCATGTGGGTTACATCTATCAACATCATTATCAGAAATAAAAATGATAACATTTTTAAAATATTTAATTCATTTAAAAATAAGTTTTTATATTACATTAGCAAAATATATCTTAACAAAAATGTCCTATTTTGTGAAAATATTTTTCCAAAACAAAAAAATTAGTAAACAGTGACTTTTTTTACATTTTTGCATATATTTTTAAATATCTGGCTTAATGAAAGACAACTATTCCCATACCTGCTTCTCCATTCAAAATGTTACCATATGTTATTTGGGTTGAAGTCTATGAAGAAAATCAGACTCATACAGATACATAGTTGGAAAAATGAATATTTGAACAGCCTTTGCAGATAACTGGGAATATTCTTTTTTGACACTACACTACGACTCAATAAGTATTAGCTTCTTAAAGGTTAGCTGCAATGTGATACAAAACCATGCTAATAAACTCTTCCTAAACTGTTATATTGATTTACCTTATACTGTCATTTGTAAAATATTGGGTCATGGAGTTATGCAGATCCTCCAAATGTTAACACATTTAAATTATACAATTCCAAAAACAAACAAACAATAACAAAAAACACATTCATAGCCACCAATTTCATCAGAAAAGTTTCTTAAGTATTGGGAGGCTGTCATGCACATGGTGGCAAATACACGTTTTGTCAAATTTTATAATTGGCAATAAATACTGTCAGTTCTTTTCCCTGAAGTGATAAGCTCATTTTGTTCATTTCTCAGAAAGTGTCTGCCAACTATCCAAGTCTGAATAAACATAGTTTGTCTGTTCGTTGTTCTTTCAAGTGAAAACAGTGTTTTATGAAAAAAGTGGCTTGTTCAGCTTGGAACTCAATCAACACAAGTGCTTTTCCTCAAGGTAACCACTGCACTTTGGTTACGGAAGTGCTTGGTGTACTTCCCATTTTGTCACAGAGTATTAAAAAGGCATGTACTAAACAGTCAAGACTGAATAAAGTTAATCAGTTTAACTGCTTTATAAAGGACAGTCTCACATAAAAATGGGTTTTTTTTTGAGGGGGGGGTTGTAGGTGTGAGTGCAAGGTGGTACAGAATACAGTAACTACTAGTGCAATTTGGTACCACTATTGCTTTTGTGCCGTGAGAGCAAATAACAACCAGTGAAAAAGGCAAGTAACACCTTAGAATTATTATAAAAAATAGTTGTGAACTATTTTGTGAACCCTCTGAAAGGGTTTTGAGGACACCCCAGATCTATGGACGACTTAAGAACAACTTCTATAAGCAATGTAGAACCATTTTGGTAAACAGCCCATGTGAGACTTCCACTATGCAAGATTCCATGAGGCATCATTTGATAGAGTGATATCCCTTAGAATTGAGTTTTAATGGCCTGAAGACATAGAGAGGATTAAGATCTGAAGGCAACTGCAATAAGGATGAAGCTTGGGGACTGGTAAGAGATAAGCAAAAGGAATAGAAGCTTAGGTGGAAAAGTAGATGAGTGAATCGGAAGAGGTTAAGGTGTGGTCTCTAAGCTTCTGTACTGAGGAAGACAGTGCCGTTCACTAAGTTTGAGAATCAAGGGCAGGAGGAAGAGCAATTGGGGCAGGAGAAGAACGGAATTCAGAATATTTGGAAACCTACACTGAAGTTCAAATTGAGAAATTAAACATGTAGGTGGTCTGTTGAAGCATCTATTTTCACAAGGGCTTTTATTTTGAAGTTATGTAAGTCTAACAGGTCTGAAAGATAGGGAAGAAAAAGCACGACAGCAGAAAAGATCTGGACTGGAGGCTATAATATGAAATCTGTTACCTTCCAGCCCCATAGGTAGCTATATACTCCCATGTTTGAGTTTCTGGAGAAAGGCATGCAGGATGATAAAGGAGAGACTTTAATGAAGGGCTCTGTAATACACCGGGGCACTATTAAAGTTAGGGAAACATGAGTCACTAGAATAAATAAAATTTCAATTGTTTATTACAACAGAAATTTAGTTCTTGTTCAAGTACCAATGTGAGTGTTCCTGGTTATGACCTGGTAGGTGAATTATTTTCACATTTCAACAAAAGGTTATGACCTTTTGCACAACGATTCAAGGAATCAGGCTTCTTCCTGCCTGTGAATTTGACATTCCCCCAGGTCCTCAATGTCTTCTGCATCCAGCTAGCAGACACAGGAAGAGAGAGTGGAGAAAACACAATGGTTTCTTAACTATCTTGGCAAACACTACTCATATGGCTACATCCAGTATAGCGTTAAAGTAGAGAGTTAAAAATATAGAACATCAAAACAGAATTTTGAGACTATCAGTCTTTGATCTAAAATCTAAAGATCTCTTTTATCAATACTACCTATAACACATGTACAATACAACCAAAAACAATCCTGCCGATATCACTGCAAAATCATGTGCTTACCTACTAATAAACATTTTAAGTGTTTTTGACTACACCGTACACTTTTAAATATCCATTATTTTATATTTCAACGTAATATAAAGCAGTTGTAAGACATATATCCTTCCTTCACATTTTCCAATATGCCTTTGGAATGTTTTCTGAGGACTTGATGAGTTTTGTAATTCACAAAGCACATATTTGGGCCTTATTACTATAATCTCCGCTAGCATTTTTTAAAGTAAAAATAAAGATATGATAATGTGAAATATGTGAAGACGGTGGCAAGCAAATTATTAAGGGAAGAGATTTAAATATTGTTCTTAAAATGAAAACACTGGAGGAAAAATACAATGAAGGACTAATTATATGTAAGTTTTGTTATCGAAACAAAATATTAGCTTTTATGTTAAACTGTCAAGAAGATTCAGAAATTTCCTCAACTGTTAGCAGAAGTCCAAACTACCATTAATATAGACGTGCTTTAATTGTTGAAATAAACTCCATGCCAAGAAGATTAAAGCATTTTCAAAATCAAGAAAGAAATGCCAATACTGTCTACAAAGCTGAATTATTTTCACACTTCAACAACTGCACCTCGTGCTCCATTGACTAGTAAGTAAAAAGAATAAGGAGTAACTAGGAATCAAATCCAGCTGGGTTTAGAGATCATTAACTAAAACCTAATGCAGCAGCTGTTTGAAAATTAGAATTGGTGATGCTGAAAACTTGCCATTATTTCACTAGAGCTTGAAATACATCATATCCTAGAGCCGTGGTTTTCAATTTGAGCATGCATCAGAATGACTTGCAGAATTTGTTAAAAATACAAACTCCTGCCTTCCCACCTTCTCCAGTTTCACTGGGATTCATAAATCATTTACTCTTAATGGGCAAATATCAATTCTTGTAATTATAAATAAGGATTTAAGAATTTGAATAATTTTGGTAGATCCCATCAAATAACCTTGTTCCTATATTTTAATTGTCCTTCAAACGATTTTGTTTTATTTAGGCTTTAGGCTTATTATTTCCAGTTTATCTTAGACTACCAAAAAAAAAAAAAAAAAGCCAGAAGTGGGAAACAAAATGGGACTCCACTAGAAATAAACTGGCCTCTAACAATGAGAAATTATGCTACAGAGAATGTTCCCATAATATGTTAGTTATGGATGAAATGGAGAAGTATGCCTACAGGGTCATAAACCAGAGTTAACAAAAATGTATCAGGTTTCAGTATTATTCTAGTATGCTTTGTAATGGCTCCTGTTAGTACAGTTTTTATGTCACCCAGACTCTTACAAATTTTACAGAGAGTCTAGGGAGTTGGGAGATTTAGGAATCTACCTTGGAAGACTTGGGAGTCTTGGGACTTGGGAGTCCCCTGGGAATGCAAGGTTGGTTTAACATTGAAAAGTCAATGTAATTCACCACATTAAGAAGCTAAAAAAGATAAGCTATTCAATCATCTTAATACATGTAGAAAAAGCATTTGACAAAATCCACATACATTCACAATAAAAATCTCAGGAAACCAGGAAGAGAACTTCCTCAAACTGGTAAGAGAGTATCTTTGAAACAACGATAGCTAATACCATACTTTATTAAAAGACTGGATCTTTTCACCCCAAGATTGGAAATAAGGCAAAAATGTCCACTCACTATTGTTACCCAGAACTAAAGAAGCCAGATGCCAACTTGCCCCCACTTCCAAAGCATATAAATACATACTGTATAAATATATACAGCAATATATAAATGTATAAATGTATAAATTTATACAAATGTATATATGTATAAATATATACATACTGTATAAATATATACAGCAATAAACAAAAAAGTTGCTAGTTTCATACAGCTCACTTTTTGGTCAACTGTTTAGTTTATGCATTATATTTAATATTGTAGTTGCATAAATCGTAATACATGAGTGCAAAAAGTAAGAGGGCTGTTGAAAATCAGTTGGAAACTCTGGGAAGACTCAGGAAAAATGGGTCTTGAAACAGATATTGACAAGACAATTGCCAAAGACTTGAGGAAAAAATCTGGAGATCGAGATTACTTTGTAAAGATCTTAAATATTTTTGTTCCATTTTAAAGAAGCCCAAAGTAGAAAATACAGACTAAGCACTATAGGTATGCTTTATAAAACAAAAATAATGTGGAACTCCCATACGTAGACCCATACTTAAAGAAAAAAATTATTTTATATTTTTGATAGGTGCATGAATGAATGCACACATATATTCTGATTGAAAATATTTTAGGTACAACTCCGTATGCATCAAAAAACAAAATAAGGGCTTAATCTCACTGAATAAAAAGGGTTCTTAGGGTCTTTTCATTTTTTTCCTACTGTAAAAGTTAATACACTCCTGAAAAAGATGGGTTCACAAAACCAGAAAGAACAGGAAAAATAACATACCTCACCATCCAAATATAAACATTGTAAATATTTGAGGACATTTCCTTACTGTTTTTTTCCCCTATGCTTTTATTAAACAGTAATCATAACATATAAATACTCTGTATTTTGCGTTTTCCCCTAAACTTTACAAACATGCATGCTAGTTCTCCCACATTATTGAAAATATTGTTTTTTTCAAATAGTTGCATCTGGCACAGACTTTTAAAATTACAGAAGCCACACATACACATATTGATGTCTACACTGAGATACAAAAGAGAGTCATTCACTTCTCAAATTGAAAAATAGGAATGAAAGATGATATGGCTTTAGAAGAGCTAAAAACTGAATTCCTGATGAAGACACCATAGGCAATAAATAATTGCTGTTGTTTTTTTTTTAAGTCCTGACCTATTATTTCTCCCCTTTATTCTCATTTATTACCTCAGTGTATTCCAATCTGTAACAGCAGCTTCTTAGAAAGACCGACAACCAGAAAATTGCTGCTAACTCAAAAAACAACCTGTGGCAATTATGGAAGCACTTCCCACTTCACAGGAGAACAGTAAAAACAATTACCTATGCGGAGCTTTAAAACAGGAGTTTCATAAATATCCTTCACTTATGTGTTAAGACAGAAATAATATCCTGACATTTCATGCCTGGTGTCTAGCCGCTGCTTTCCTATGTTTGCATTCTAGGCAATCAAGCAAATAATATAATAAAGATGACAGGAATAGTACTGGTGTCAACTAGGAAGCTAAGAACAAGTAGAGATGTAATGTCCAAAAATGTGGGTACTGACTTAACTGCTATTTACTTAATGGACTCGATTTTCTTATTTTCTAGTTCCATATAACAAAAGTAATGCCACATTTCAAAATAATAGCACTGAATAGTGCTATTATTCAATGCTACAGAACCCTTCTGCGGAGTATTTTGGCCTGTTATTTACCAAAGATTTGTTCTAAAGCCAACTTTCAATGGCTTTACATAAACTTTAAAGCATTTTACCTTAATTACTCTAAGATTTAATATACAGGGGTACTTTTCAGTTATCTCCCAAATTTTTTAAAATAAACATTACTTTTGCAACCCAAAGAAACTTTATTCTCACAGAATATGTTATGGCATCAATATAGTCACCCAGCTAAAATACAAAATACATTATTTCTATGCATGTGTTTTCTGGCTATAAACACACATTTGTTGATAAATACTGAAGCTAATATATAGAAACAAAGACTTGATGCAATGACGCATTTAATAAAGTCTTACTTTAGAAGCATTTTTAATGCACATAAAAACATGCATTTCTACTTTTTTCAACAAGAAAGATGTCATTTTTGGTTCCCAATGACCATACTCATTGCAGGGCATAGACTAATCATGCAGAATATAAGACAGGAATATAACAGCAAAAGTGTTTACTTTCACTTCTGACTACATTAGAATCTAGTAACTACCCAAATCTCCATCAGTTGGTTTTTTGAGATAGGAAATTAAATAAATCCAGTAACTTCTGTTTTAAAATAAATCTAGACCATTTTTTTGGGTATTAGTTACTTAAAGTAAAAGGTACTTAAACAGGTTTATTTGGTCTCTAAAAATGGCTCAATGTAAAGGCTTAACTTAGAGCCACCTATAAAATAACGCCATAGATTTACAATGCTAATCTTAAAAGTTTAACAGTTCTTAAATTTACAAAACTTCTTACTGTCTACCCAGAATCATTAATGGGAAATAGGATTAATTTTAAGGATCATATCTAGGTTATTACCACTTCCTATCAGCCCCTCTCCCTATAAAATAGTACTTAAATTATTATGAAAATCCTGCCTTTCTATTATCACTTCTTTGCCTTGTAGTATATTTTGAGTTAGAAGGTACAATTAATGGAATGTTTTCTATATGGAAAGATTTGTTATATGTATCACATTACACAAATATGTCTGTTATTCCACAGGCAAAAAAATCTAATTTTGAAAGGGTAAAAGAGGAAGAATAGAATAATAACATCACTCGTCTTTACCTTCACTTTTTAAATGGCCAACATAAAGAATGTTGGGTTTTCGGCATGATTTTAGCAGCCATTTAGTCATTTAATTTTTTCATGTCTAAAGCTTTTTTAAAAAATGAGAAGGAAATTCCTATGACTCATAAATTTTTCACAGTATTTCACAGTGTGTGCATGTGTGTGTATATATGTCACACAGTATTTCATCTAACATATTCCCTCAAATATGCTATTACAAAATATAGCCAAATATAATCTATTCATTGATGACTATGGGAATACATAATCCCCAATGATACAGTTATCATTTTGATCCTCTGGAAAAACTAAATAATATATAGGCTTTCTTCATCAGGAAGTGACCTTGCTTTGAAAGAAAAGACTTATGTTTTTAGGCATGTTTGGTGGGCAATGCAAGAAAGCACTTCCTCTCTGTTCAACCCTGCTCAGGTCTATCTATCCAAAAATATTAAGAGGAGGCATGCATAAAGAGAAAATGGGCTTTTCACTTTTATTTTTAAAGTATTCAGTGCAATAGCAACTCAAGGTGGATTAAAGGAAAACGTAAAACATGAAACTATAAAATTCTTAGGAGAAAGCACAGGGGGAAAACTTCACGACATTGGCCTTGGCAATGATTTCTTGGACGTAACATCAAAAGCACAAGTAACAAAAGTAAAAATAGACAAGCAGGACATTAAACTAAAAAGCTTCTGTACAGCAAAGGAAACTATTAACAGTGTAAAAAAGCAACCTATGAAAAGGAAGAAAATATTTGCAAACTATGTATCTGATAATGGATTATTATCCATAATATATAGGGAACTCCTAAAATTCAATAGCAAAACTGCAAAAACCCATTTTAAAAATGGGCAGAAGACTTGAATAGACCGACATTCTTCTCCAAAAAGACATCTAAATGACCAACAGGTATAACAAAATATACTCAATATCATTCATCAACAGGGAAATGCAAATCAAAACCACCATGTTAGGATGAACATTATTTGGGGGGAAAAACAGAAAAAAAGGAGTGCTGATGAGGATATGGAGAAACTGGAACCCTTGTGCACTGTTGGTGGGATTGCAAAATGCCACTGTGAGAAACAATATTGAGGTTCCTCATAAAATTAAATATAGAAGTACTATATGATCCAGCAATCCCACTACTGGGTATTTATCAAAAAGAATTGAAATTAGCATCTCCAAGAGAAATGTGCACTCCCAGGTTCACTGCAGCATGATTCACAATGGCTAAGACATAGAAACAATCTAAATGTCCATCGATGGATGAATGGATAAAGAAAATGTGGTATACACATAAACCAGAATATTACTTAACTTAAAAAAGAAGAAAATCCTGTTATATGCAACAATATGGATGAACCTGGAGGACGTTATGCTAAATGAAACAAGCCAGCCACATAAGGACAAATACTGCATGATTCCACTTATATGAGGTATCTAAAATAGTCAAACTGATAGAAACAAAAGGTAGAATGATGGTTTTGAGAGGCTGGGGGACGGTGAATGGAGAGTTCCTGTTCAATGGGTACAGAGTTTCAGTCATACAAGATAAATGTTCTAGAGACAGGCTATACAACTTTCCAGGAACACCTGACACATAAACAATATTCTTAGCTTTAGTTTTGTAACTTTCAATTAATTTTATTGAACTTACATTTCATTTGACATTAAATTTTGAAATGTTTTCATGACAATAACCCTAAAAGTGGATGTTAGAATAATATATAAGAGTAATTTAATTACTTACATGTACTGGATATTTGAATTTCAAGGATGGTACCACCAAGCCCAAAATAAAATGCATGAACTATTAAATATGTCATGTATTTCAAATAATTATTTCCGTGGTAGCGATGAACTTTGCTCATCTGCCCGTTCATTGATAAATTTAACTATTTTCCTTAGTAGTAAAAGATTCATGAGATAACTACTGAGTGTTAACACAGTATATTGTCATAGAACAGACCAAAGCCACCTTGATCAAATGGATGATCATGACCTAACCAAACATAATTAGACAATTTTTTAAACTGTAATATGAAGAGGGAGTAAAGTCTATGGCTATTTGTAACTAAAACAACATTGGTTAAAAGAAAGTATATTGATCACTAACTCTATAATGCTTTCATTGCTAGTCTTCTCCCATAAAAGCATCCAGAATCAAATCTACTAGATAAATGACTGGAATACTGACCAAAAAACAAGTTCCCAATAAAATATTAAGTGAGAAAAACAGTCACAAAAGTATACAGACAATAGGATACCAATTTTATTAAAAATGAAATTTATACACATAAACACATACAATATGTTGTGAGTGCAAACTGGTATAATCACTCTGAGGGCAATTTGGCAGTAAAAAACAATGTGAACTTTATACCAAGAAATTTTATTTCTATGCACCTACTAAGAAAGCATTTTCTCGTGTGTATGAAGAAACATAAACACTAACGTTGATAGCTGAATTACTTATAATTTGTAAAAAATAAACAAACCAAAAACCTAGGTACAACCTAAAAGTCCATCAGCAGAAAACTAAATAAAAGACAGTGCATATATGATACACAGTAGTAAAAAGAACCAGATTTAGAAATATCAACATGGCTAGCTATCAAAATTATTGAGTAAAAAATGCCAACTGTAGAATGGCACATATATTATGATAAATATCTCTGCAAATAAAAAATAAAATTGTTTCTATGGTTACATAGATGTGAGTAAAAATATTTACCAAAAATACTAAAAAAACAGACATCCAATATGTAATAGTTAAATTAATTGAAAAAGAGAGATGGGGCATCAGAACTGGGGATGGTCATCGATAGAAACTTTAGCTCTATTTGAAATGTTCTATATTTTAAGAAACAATTTACATAATAAAAAAAAATGTAGCTATCGCTAAAGCCCAGAAGTAAACATGCCAAAATGTTAATACTTGATAATTCTGAGTTATTTCATTCTTTGTACTTTTCTGTGTTCTTTTAATTTTTAAAACATATTTTAAAAAAATATTGAGGACAACTTATTGGGCCAGAGAATTTTATTTTATGTTATAATTAAAAACATGCAGAATAAATGGAATGAATAAAAAACATTTTAACTTGTACTTTTCAACAGCAGAATATGTTGAGTAATTACAGCAGTTATCCAATTCATAAACCAACTGAGCAAACTTCATTGACTGTCTCACATCACAGGAAGACATTTTTTATTTTTGGAGCAAAAGAGAACTATCACTAAGATATTCACAATTCACAATGTTATATAATTAGTAAATATTCAGGCAACTGTTTTACAGCCAGAAAATGAGCATATTCAAATGACAAGAAAAGCAAAAGTTTGGTGCAAATAAAGAAAATGTTGGTATCCATGAATGTGATAAATTAGACACTGAGAGAAACAAATGAATTTATATTATTCATTTCATTAGAAGAGGAAAAGAAAACTTTGATTACCAAAATGAATAATGCTTCATTTAACAAATATTGTTGAGAAATGAAGTGACATACACAAGTGAATTTTCCAAATAACTGGAGCTTATCCTTTTAAAATCAAAAACCTTTCAATTTAATCATTTTAACGAAGATCTCTCAAAATTACATAATTTCCCAAAACAAATTATGTATTTGTTTTGGTTTAAAATAAATATATTGAACATTACCAAGGTTTTTCTTGAAAGCTATAGGTCAGCCTTCATTCATTCACTCACTCATTCAGCAAACTAGACCTCTCTTCAAAGAGCTTGCAATCTAGATATTCTTATCTTGATATTAAATATTCTGATCAAGGTAATTTTACAATTAGCTCATCAACTGAATTAAAAATGGAAATATCTAAGCACTTTTCCACTTCATTCCAGTATTTCCTTCCCCCTTTTCCCTAATTAAATCCTCTAGCCATACTCTTATGTCCCCATAACCTAATCCATGTTTGCACATCTGTGAGCTTTTCCTCAGTATTCACTCCACTTAGAATATCCTCCCTCCGTTTGTCAAAAACCTACTCATCCTTCAGAGCCAACTATACTGTGAATAGTATTTCTTGTCTTTCCCAATTAAATCAACTGTGCTAAAAATCTAAGATAGTCACTTTCCTGAACAACCTGTTTTACTTCCTAAACAACAGTACTAGAAGGTGAATTTTAAATCCTGCTGGGAGATAAAGATTTATACAACTATTAATTTATTTAAAACAAATGAGTCACAGGGTCAACTCAGGATCCTCACTTGTAAAATGTAGATGACATCAAATTCACAAGGTTATCATGGAATTTAGATACAAACACACACACACACACACATATATGATAAATACATAGTAGATACATAAGAATTGATAAATATTATGATCTACACAAGCAGAAAAACCAAATCAAGAAGCCAGTTGCCAAATTATCCTAATACCATTCTTACACAGACATGTAGGAACATCAGAAAGTATTCTGGGCCATGGAAGTCAATTGTGTGATATATCTAACAGAAAAAAATAATTTGGAACAGGGCTCGTTTATTTTTCTTGAGTACCTGAAAAGTCTGAATCCTAAAGGAGAAACGTTTTTCAAGGAAAGATGTATTTTTAAAAAATTGTCAGAATACTTATAATACCAACATGTCAGTGCCACTGCTGAAATTTGTTCATTGAGTGTATTAGTTTCCTATTTCTGCTGTGACAAATTATTACAAATTTAGTGGCTCAAAAGTACACAAATTTATTACCTTATAGTTCTGGACATTATAAATCCTAAAATCAAGGTGTTAACAAGGTTGCGTTACTTCTGGGGGCTCTAGGGTAAAATTCATTCCCTAGCAGCTTCTTCCTGTTTCTAATGGCTATCTGCATTCCTTGGCTCATGGCCTCTACCTCCATCAGCATCACAGCATCTTCAAATCTCTCTCTCATTGGCTATAACTCCTGATTCTGTCATCACATCTCCTTTTCTAACTCTTGACTCCCTCTTATAAGGACCGTTGGTAATATATTGGAACCACGTGGATAATTTAGGATAATCTCCCCAACTCAAGATCCTTAATTTAATGACATCTGCAAAGTCCCTTTTGTCATGTACAGTAACATATTCACAGGTTCTCACCATTATTTAGCCTATCATAATGGGTATTTTATATCTCTTTAATTTTATAAATATTATTGACACTTCTACTCTTTGTTCCAATTTTCAATAATCTTTTAAAAGGAAAAGCTTACTACAAAGACTTAGTAAAACTGTAATAGTTTCTCAACTGATAGAATTTGAAAGGTTTTTGAAACTTCAAGATTCTTTCAAAATGAGATTTTGATTTCTTAGAGACTCATTCTACTAGCTTGACACACTATATTTGCATTTTTTTAAAATTTAGTTCATTAAATGGTCACATTATTAGCACATTTACAACCCAAAGATAATTTTAGTGAATAATTTAAAATCTCATAATGAACATAATTACAATAGCTTGACGAATATAATTATCAATCCATTATTACTTTTTCGCCTTCAGAATCTGGGAAAATCATAAATAATGCTTTCCCTGAAGACCACAGATCACAAAAACTGAAGGGGGAAAAAAATCTCAATTGCTCTAGAATATTGATTATCCACTGTGTACTGAATATTGGCTATTTTCCTGTAATACTAATATTTGCAATCTAAAAGAGTTTCATATTCATTTGTCATGGAATAATAATTTACTATATGAACTTCTTCATTGGTATCTCATTAAGCCATTGTCACCACTAATTCTGCTTTTGTTTTAACACTTTGAAACAAATTAAAGGGTAGGTAGTGTACTAATTTTTTATCTGTAATCAAGACTCAGAACTATTTCTTTATATTTGAAAATTAATCTTGCATATTTGCAAAATATTGCTCATTAGATAGGCAATACAATCTGTTCAGGTACTGTGTCTCAACTGATAATCCAGTAAAGCCAATGTTTTCCACTCCTGTGTCACTATTAAGCTCATAATTGCTCACTGTGGTACTGAATATTATTTATTCATTATAAGGCATTGTAAATCCGCTTAACATAGTAATGGCATTATGCAAACTAAAAAGTTTACCACTTTAAATAAAAATCTTTACTGAAGAATCACAGAAAGAAAATAATTTCAGAGTTTTACTATGGAGCTGCTATGAAAGCATTTCTCACTCACACTGCAGTCTTAGTAATGTAGTTATTACGTGACATAGTCTTTGAACTCCAGCAGAAAATTCATATTCCCTTCCAGCAAAGATTCTTCATTACCTATTACTTTTGAATATGCAATGGACTTCATTCATTCTAGTTCATCAATTACGTGTCAATTATCCTCTTGAGGAGTATTTATGGGTAAAATGATGTGAGATAGTAAAATAAGACTGTGATAATTGCTGTAGCTTGGTGGTAAGTACATAGGGATTCATTTTACTATTCCAGTTATCTGCATAGTGAAAATGTCTATAATCAAAAATATATAGGGGCCGGCCCGGTGGCTCAGGTGGTTGGAGCACCATGCCCCTAACGCCGAGGTCGTCGGTTGATTCCCACTTGGGCCATTGAGCTGCGCCCTCTACAGCTAAGATTGTGAACAACAGCTCTCCCTGGAGCTGGGCTGCTGTGTTCTGCCATGAGAGGCTGGTGGCCAGCGTGAGTGGCCGGCAGCTGCCATGAGCTGCTGTGAGAGGCCAACTGACCAACAACCAGCGGCCTCAGTGGGGGGGCGGGGGGGAGGCAAGGCTCGTAATACCTGCATGGGCCAGGGAGCTGTGTCCTACACAACTAGACTGAGAAACAATGGCTTAAACCTGAGTGGGGGGGGAGGTGGAAAAGGGGGGGAAATACATATATATATATAAAATCTCAGCTTCCACAATGTATTAAAAACATTTAAACAATCAAATTTATCATTATTATTTGCCAATCCCTAGGCTCATCATGATTAAAAGACTGGGTTTACAACACATTAAATGGATTAGGAAAAACCAAAGACTGGGAATGAATCAGATGAAAGGAAGAAAATTATTTTTATAAAGGGCAGTAATCACAGATGGTCAAATTGAACCAGCTGTTCATCCAGAAAACTGTAGAAGTTTATTTGGAACCTATTCAAAACTTTTAATTACACTGGTCTTCCATATATACATTTCATAACATTTTAAGCCAAAAATATCTGTTATTGGGACTACCCTCACTGTCAAAATAATTGGGGGGAAAAGCAATAAAAGGAAAAGAAAAGCAAAACGCATTTTTATTAAAAATAAGAACTCAGAGTAGATAAATAGTAAGCAGGATCATGGATAAAGAGAATCCTGATTACTTTGAAAATTAACTCCTGATAGTAAAGAACTATCATTGCCAATCTGGAATAATCTATGACAATCTATGAATATTTGCTCTGAGATAAAATAAATCATTTCCTATAATAATAATTTATAAATGAATCAAAATAACAAAAGAAGAAAGTCTCAAATGTATCAATAATAAAAATAAAGATGACCTTAACTTTGTCTTAAAGGTTAGTGGTTTAAATTAGACTTTCAACTAAATTAGCATTTTAATATCCAGATCTATTATAGACCTTCAACATATGAAATTATGCACAGTTGGAAATGAGACCTGACATACCAGTTATTCAAAATAATTTTCATCCAATATTATTTATAATACTACTATCTTTAAATATAATGGACTTTTTAAATTTCTAAGTTTCACATCATATAACGAATTTTATATATTTTTCTGTAACAGTCAAAACTTTCTCATGAGCCTGGTATTCTCAGTCTACTCATGAACAATCCTTTTGGTATGAGTTATTTGCAGAATGTTTATTAATTAACTGATATATTTAAGAGCAATTATTTTCTTAATTTTCTTCAGCTATCATTATTGTAGTCCTATTAAATATATGAGAATTTTTTAACCTTTTTAAATTACTTTGCAAAAATTTTAATAATTAACTATGTGTAATTCAATTACCTCTTGTGACAATGAAGAAAGAATGGTGTATTGAAGCAGTAAATTATGTCATAAAATATTCAAATTATAATATCATGGTGATGGAGTGGAACGTTTTTCATTTTAGAAGACCAACACCTAAATTTTTTCATTTGTTCTTTAAAAAATTGCCACCCAACATTTTTAAACTTTTCAAACTTTGCTTATTTTCATTATCTAAATAATATTCTTCTCTTTATTATAATTTTAGTATTGCAATAACGATTTAAATCAGCAAATTTTAAACAACTATATTAAGTATTCACTCACAGAATTTAGGAACTAGAAAAGATCTCAGAGAAATGCTACTCAAAGTGGTGTGTGAGACCAAATAAGGACCCTGTGCATGAGTGTAAATTAAATTCACTACTTCCTTAATCAACACAGTCCTGCTACAAAAAAAAACAAACATTTTTTTTTTCAGCCAAACTAAATAATACAGAGTGCATTAGTTGATTTACATTCTGGTACAAGCGCCATGTGTCCTCATGGACTAGCAATAAAGTTTGTAGACTAGCAGGCAGTCTGAGTAGCACAGTCTTACATATCACCCGGTTCAGTGGTTCTCAATCCTGACTCTACATAAGAATGATCTTGAAAACTTCAGCAAATATGAACTCCTGGGCTTCACCCTCAGAGACTCTGATTTAATTGGTCTTGGTTAGGATTATTTCTGCTGCTGTATGCTCATCCCATTTTACAGATAAGAACACTGAGACTTAGAGAACCAAACAACTTATTTTCGGTTTGTGAGACCTGAGAATCAAAGAACTGACCTTCAGTACAGCAGTCCCCCCTTTAACTACAGTTTTTCTCTCTGCAATTTCAGTTACACCAGGTCAACTGCAGCCCAAAAATATTAAATGGAAATTTTCAGAAACAAGCAATTCTTAAGTTTTAAATTGCATGCCCTCCTGTTCTGTCCCACCCAAGGTGGGGATCACCCCTTCATCAAGGTTACCCATGCTACATATGCTACCCTCTGGTAAGTTACTTACCGTAGTAGCTGCCTCGGTTATCAGATGAAACTGATAGCACTGTTCCCGTACCACTGTACCAGTGTTGAAGTAACCCTTATTTTACTTAAATAATGGCCTCAACGTGCAAGAGGAGTGATGCTGACAATTTGAATAGGCCAAAGAGAAACTGTAAACATAGACTACCAGTACGTAGGGGTCCGCACTATCTAAGGTTTCAGTCATCCACTGGGGGTCTTGGAACACATCCCCCGAAGACTGAGGGCTTCCCACTATAGCCCATACATAGATTAGTTACCATTATTATAGCACCATTCTATATTCAGGATGCCGGAAGAAAAGGAACATTTGTGAAAATATTGCTTTCTTATTATTGAAGAGATAAAGTATAAGGAAAGCATTACATGGTTAAATTTAGGTTACTTGAAGGATTAATCACATCTCCCTTAAGATACAAATAAATTAATTTCTGTTACTCAGGAAAAATCCCCAAATGGATATTACTAAGTTAAAATACTCTGTGATTTTCTTCAAAATATGTATCCAGGGGATAAAAAGAATGGGAAAAGATTATGAAAGGTCTGGAAAGCTAGTTTAAGATTTGACTAGACAGGAAATGAGATAGCAAATGTTACAGAACAGAGCAGTGAAAAAAGGAAAAAATTCTTTAAGATTGGTGTGGCAAAACTGCAGCATGGCTTGCAGTAAGTGACACACACACAAACACACACACACACACACACACACAAATAACAAACTTTACACCAACATAGGCCCATAGTTAACTGTGTATACAGTGACCCTAGAGACCCTAGAGTTGAGGCAGCCTAGGGATACATATGAACTGAGATGTAAAGCACACTGCAACCTATAAATTTATATTAGATGTCAAGGAAGTTACAGAACAATTTCAGGTATAAAATCTAGGTCAGAACCTCCCTCGGTAATTTATAAGTTCAGAGGCAAGCCTTGTTTTTTGATCGATCCTTTTAAAATATCATCACATCCTATCACCATCAAAACAAAACACAAACAAAAACACAAACTAAAACACTTGGGAAGGTTTGTTTTTCATGTCCAAACTAAGGATATGTAATTATTTCAACCAGGAATAGAACATTGGAGCAAATTTTGTTTTGCTACATTGGGATAAAATAACCTCTAATTTCAGTAGAGGTTTAAAAAACTATATTTTTTAGAGGAAACACATTTTTCAGTAGAAAAATAATAAAAGAATGGTGGCAATAAACTTTAGAAATATCAGCTTACCTGTTTTTAAACTAGGTTTTGTTTTCTTCCCATATATAATCCTTTTCAACCATCTAGTCTAAAAATGATGGGCCAATATTACCTTTAGCCCTGGGGAAAGAATAGCAATATCTCAGTCATAGGCTGTTCCACTCAAACAAAGTACCTGCTCTTTAGAAATTCTTTAAAAAATATTGCTATCCTCCCAAAATGAGACTCTGCAAGTGTATGTGTGTTCATGTGTGTGTATACATATCCACTGTTAAAATATCCAAAATGAAAGGTTTTAATTCACTAATTTTTCTACACTTTACAGGATGGTAAATAAAACAATGTTGCCAGTTCCACATGAAAGAATAGAGAGCAAAAGCTCCTCAGAAAAAAATAAAATTTCCCAGACTGAGTCCACCAACCATAACAGGGAAAATGTTATTTGTGGGAATGCTCTTCGATGGTTATCCAAATTATTTTTTTATATATTTTTAAAGACAGTGGAATTATTTTTTTCACCTAGCAAAATCTTTTGTAAATAAGCCAAAAAAAAACCCCCCCCAAAAACAAAAAAAACCCAAAAAACCAGAAAAATGTGTAAGCGCTCAGGTTAGACGGTGAGTCGAGCTCAGTAGGCTACTACAGCTGGGCTCTCAGAGTTGGCTCGGAGGCACCTTTGGGGAACTCTAGCTTCCCTGGTACACTGTTTAGAAATCACTGCCCAGATTACCTCAGCTGGGAGTTTTAATCTGGACTTCTCCTGACAGGAAAATCACTTGCCTAGTAGAGACACCTGAATGGTCTACTTAAAAGTCCTTACTCTCAATTATTTTCCTCTTCTCAATTGTTTGGCCCTATAAAGGAATGTTACTAGATCTGGCAGAAGTGGATGGGAGGTAACAGTTAATGCCACAAAACATCCAGATCTATAATGCAAAGCAATATTTCTTAACATTTTAAAAACATATGTTCGATCTGATAAACATTCAACATTGTTTTTGCTACCCTACCAGTTATAGAACGTTTACTGTATGACAAAACAAGATCTTTCTATTTTCATTTTCCCAATATAAAACTATGCTATGATGTTAAAAATGCTTTTTTTAACCATATCACCACCTACTTCAATCTATCTCTAGGGTATGATGCTAGTTGAGAGAGAGAGTGACCTAAGTTCTATACACTGAGTCATTCAGGTTTCGAAAATCATGCCTCTTCCCTATGATTTTCAAACATATTGCCTACTGTATTCTTCCCTCCTACTGATCAGTACTAAAGTGATTCAGTTATAGTGCTTATCTTACAGATCTCCAAGATGTTGAGTAAGTTACCGCATAAAACCACAATAATTTAATCTTGCAATTGTGCTTATTTGATAAAAGAAACTGGACACTAAATAAACGGTGTGGAAGCAGCTCATGAAAGTAAAGACTAGTTAGCATTCTGGTTGAAAAGAAGAAAAGGTTAACACGGGGAGCTGTACAGTGCTTGAAAATCGACACTGCCATTTTAATGGTTTTCCATAATCAAAAATGTGCACTACTTTCAACTAGTGTTAAGTAATTGACCTACCTCATCCTCATGGCTGATAAAAGTGTAAAGAAAAATGTTTCTATACACGGTTCAGTATGTTTCAGACTATTATCAACATATATAACACTGTGGAGGGTTCATTATGATTAATATAAATTAGAAAAACAAGTTGACTTTAAATTTCACTAATAAAATCGACATATTAAGGAGTGGGCTCCATTAAATTTCAGGATATTTTAGTCAAGAGTTTTCTGATCTTAATACCTTTTTTTTTTTCTCTTAAGCTAGTAACTGAAGACCCTAGTTTTATGTTGCTATTCATCCAGAGGTTGTATAGTACAGGCTTCACACATCTAAAGCTGCCAAATACCCCCTGAACTCCACCCCTGAAATGCCAATGAAGTTAAGGCATAACGATTCAAACTTCAGAATTGATGACATGAAAGGATACATCAAAAAGAACATCTATGAAACTTTGCCAGTATGTTTTGTGTTTTATTTAATAAGATATTCCTCATTTAAAAAAAAAAGACTGCCATCAAACCATAAATTTTGAATGATTTTATAAAATGCTTAAAGTATTTGTTTTAATAATGTAAAATCTTACCTCCTCAAATAAAGGTATTAAGATACTCTGAAAGTATTAAGACAATTTACTAACAGTTGCTTAACGTCTATGAATCACTACAGTGTTGGAGAGGGTTGGCTGGTTAACTCAGTTGGTTAGAGTGGGGTGCTCTTAACAACAAGGTTGCCGGTTCAATTCCCACATGGGCCACTGTGAGCTGCGCCCTCCACAACTAGATTGAAACAAGCACTTGATTTGGAGCTGATAGGTCCTGGAAAAACACATTTAAAATAAATAAAGTTAAAAAAAAAAACAACAAAGGAATGACGGGGGAGTGGGGCTGGCTGCCAAGGGTAGGAGCTGGGAGCTGGGCGAGAAGGTGAGGTGATGGGGGAAGACTCGGAAGCCGGAAAACAGGGGACCGACTGGAGATACCTGGGAGGTGGAGCAGACAGAGGCTGTGGATGGAGATGTGGGAAAGGAGGACGGGGAGAATCAAGGCGAACTCCTCTACGTTTCCCATCTGAGCAAGCGGGAGGGTGGGGTGGCAGGTGATGGGTCATTTAATGAAATGGAGCAAGTAGTGTTGGAGAGAAACAGAGTTGGAGAGAAAATCGAGAGGAGAGGCAAAGAAGCCATCTGAGTGACCGCAACAGAGGTCTGGTTGGCCATTGGGTTTGGAGTCATTGCTGTTGGAAGCTGTGGGTTTGAGTGAGCTAGCCTGGGCAGAGGGTGTCATTAGAGAAAAACAGGGCCCAGGACCAAAACACTTCAAAGAGAGTGGAGAGCTGAAAGTGAGGCTGAGGCGAGCAGCCAGGGAGGTAGGAGCAGATGAGAGCAAAGAGTGTCTGTAAATTATGAGGAGACGTGTCCATTGGCTTTGCAACATGGAGATCACTGGCAGGGCAGTTTCAATGGGAGGGGGCGTGACTTCCCCAGTCTCATGGGGAAGTTGGGGGCTGGGTCTATTTAAAAAAAAAAAAATCACTACAGTGCAGTGTGTGACCAGTTCACATAATTCACCCAATTCATGCCCTCAGGCAAAAGAAACGGTGTTTTAACAGTATGGTCCTACCATATTTTTTACAAAAGCTGAATGTTAAAGCTTGCTTTCAGAACAACTACAAGTATTTCTCATTAGAAGGCAAGACCATATCTCATTGAAAGCAAAGGTCAGTAAACAACTGGCTTCACTGGGAACTATATAACTAACTAACTTTAATTTAAAGGACACATCTAGTTGTAACAGAGCTGTGTCTCTTAATTATATTAGCACATCTGCTATGGATACCAGTACCTGGAAAAAAATTATCTTCAAAAATACCAAATGATTCTTGATAAGATAAGCAATTATAATTTGTTGATTCACTTTTATAAAGGATAAAATCATATGTTTTTAACATAGTATCTTTTAAATCATAAAGATAGCCTCATCTCTACAAGTTCACCCTGTGCTAACCGCGAGGAAAAAAAAAATCCATGCTCATAATTTTACTCAAACGATAAATTTTTTATTACAAAAATGAAGTCATATTTCAGGTTATAATTTTTAACTCATATTCTCCGAATCTTAATTCCTGGAAGAATCATATACAATAAATAAGGAAAACATTTTCTAGAGACTCATGAAACTTTAGATCCAATTTTAAAAAAGAGATGAGGTGGGAATAAATTGTATAGAATGCTTCTGAAAACAACACATCTTAAATCATTGATGAAAAGTGTATGTACAGCTAAATTCCTTCTAGAGAGAAAAGGACTTTAAAATGCAAATTTACAAAACTATATATCTGTATTTTATATATATGTGTGAGTATATGTATACACATATATAGTATATATATGCTATATATACACATATCTATATATAAATGTGTTATTAAAATATAATAGAATATTTTAAAAAGAAGTTTCTGCGCCATTTCTTAAACTATTGTCTCTTAATTCCAAACTTACCCTTCTATACTGTGCTTTGTGATCCTGGGGCTGGGGATCTGCAAACTGTATTTGTTCAGTCAATTCCCCAACACCTGTGTCAGCAATTTCCTATATTAAATTCCTTCTGTTGAAATGCACAATAAATTTCTGTTTTATCGACTGAACCCTGGTGGATAGTGTCTCTACTGTAATATCTGTGGCTGTTTAACTTTAGGTAATTACCTTAACTGCAAAACATGTCTTTTAATTATTAAAACATATATTAAGTATGATCAGTACACCATAGGGGCATTTACTAAATAATTTCTCAAAATGCAAAACTGTATCTTTGCTGTGATAATTCAATCACAGACATACACAAATGTATACTTAAAACAATATGTAAAATAAACAGCAGCTTTATAATGGACCTTAGAAACCAAATAATATAAACCTGGTATCCAAAAAAGTTCCTACTTCAATGGTAACAGTAAGCCATTTCTTGAGAACCTAATATAACAGTGTTGGGTACTTTACCTTTTCTTAATCCTCAACATCAATCCTATGAGATACATTTTATTACACTTGTTTCATATTAAGGAAATATAAAAGTTTCTGGTCCAAGGTTACAATAGTTTGTAAGTGGCACAGCATTCAACCCAGATATGCTTGATTCTAAAACAAAAAAACAAAAACAAACAAACAAACAAAAAACAAACAACAAAAAACCCTGAAAAAAAAACAAAAACTTCAAATCTCTCCATTTCACTATTAATCCTGACAGGAATCTCTGTTCAAAAAATTGCCACCGAACACCTTTATGACAATGCTATTTTCATTGTTAATAAGTATTAGCATGCTCTTATATTAAACTGAAATCTGTCTCCATGTATCTTCTATATCCATAAGCCCTATTTTCGTCCTTTCAAGAAACACAGACCTAACTTAATGAATACTTTTTAATGACAGCTCTTCAAATATTAAAGACTAACATGTGTTCCCTTTGTCCTGGTTTCCCCCTCCTCCAATTCCTTCAATGGCTCTTCACCATTTAGTTTCTCTATGATGGATATGTTCCAGTACTGTGACCCCAAAAGACACATTTAAATCAAAACCCTGAAAACAGATAATGTTCTAATGTTCTAAGGAAAAAGCTCACTGCTTAAAAACAAAAACAGAAAACAGTAACACATGAACGAATACCTCAAATACTCAATCATCCTCAGTTTTACAGTTGAAATTTTATGTATCAAATTTTCTTCCAGACATGAATAAGACACTCATTCATTTATCCCATTCAAATCTGATGTTACAAGTTTTCATCCCACTTCAGATAACCTCCCTTCCACCAGTTCACAAAAACTCACAAGGTGCAACTCTTCCAACATCTACTTACACAAGCAAACTTCAGGTCTTTTTAAAGTAAAGTGCCATTTATTGTAATTTAACAATTTAACACGTATAACACTGTGTTGCAATTTTTCTTAGATTCTTACATTTCTTGTGTGTGCTACTGATGCAGTTTTTGAATGTTATAACCCTAACCTTATTTTTCTCACATTTTTTATTTTTTATAACCTTATTTTTCTCACATTTTTTATTTTTTATTTTTATAAACGCTCTGCATTTTTTATTGCAGAATCTTGTCTAGCACAGTGATTTTTAGGAAGACATATGTTAAATTATGGCAAAACTGACTGTACTCGCACATAACAAGGTATGAAGATGTCTGCTTTCCCATACCCATTAAAACAATATATTAGAAATACTTTAAATCTTATTTATATGATAGGTAAAAACGCTATTATGGGGTTAACTTACATTTTAATTGTAGTTTCATATGAAGAAAAATTATCTTTAAAAATAAAAATAGCCATCTTTCCACTAACAAAATGAGTGAATTGCTTGTCAAATTAGAATAATCTCTGTCGAAACAGACCTACTCACTTCAGCCATTTTACTACTTTTTCTTTCTAATCTCTCAAAATAATTTGGGGAATCCTGTGCCAAAATAATATACCTGTTAACGCCACACATGTAAGTTACCTCAAAGTACAAACTCTACCTTCAGACTGTTCTGTGATCTTGAATACCACATATTATAAGAAGCAGGACATCATTTTCTAACTGGCATAAAATAAATGAGAACAAAACTTTTGGTTGAAACATACAGTCAGAGTTGATGAATATGTGATCTCACCATTTGCATCAAAATAATATTGTCAACTACCAACTATCAGATGAGTTTAATTTTTGCTTGAAAAAATATGAATTTGATAAGCAAGCTGAGTACCCTAGTTTAAAAGACTACCATTCTTCATTATCCCAAAAAGGAATTCATTAACACAGATGGAATCTTTATAGAAAATGCAATTTTTGGCTGCAAGGAGGAATCAATACCATGTGGTCTCTGAACAAGGTCTAAATTATATACTTCTCACAAACCCAAAACAAGTATGCTGCGAATGGGGGTAGGGGGGCATATCTGGAGGGCTGGTGGGATGGGCCTGTATCCCATATCATTTATAATGAAAGAACATGATACTAAAAACAAATGAGTGGAAATCTTCAGGTAAACACTCTCCACTAAATCCCTTAAATTACCCCTTACCTAAATTCCTAGCCAGTATCTGGGATAGGGAAAAAGGTAAGCTTAAAGGGGAGGAGAAGTATAGCTAGGATACAAAGAAATGTGACATTAAAGACAGGGAAAATGACTCTTGGGTGTATCTTTACAGAATGATGCTCAAAACTGTTTATGATCATACTTCATTTAGATGAAGGCTAAAGGTCTTGTTAGGGGTTGAACTGTATTCATATATATATGTGTGTGTGTATATATATACACACATATATGTGTATGTATATATACATAGATATATATATGGAGAGAGATGCATGTTCAGGCTTGACGGTGACAGAGCAAAAAGAGCAGTTTCAAAGACAGATTTGTGATAATATGATATGCATATTTAGTCTTCATCCCAGCTCTTCACCACAGCTTCTATAACCCCTGTAATTTAAGTGAAAAGAATGAAAGGAGCATGTTTTATTATAATATTTCGTCTTTTCTCCCATTTCTGAAATAGTTCCAGAGATATAAAGGTAAAAATAGTGTCTTATCCCTTTTAACCACATCTAAATTTATGATAATGAGGTGACTTTTGGAAAGCTCCGTCTAGGAGGAAAGCTCCATCAGGATGCGGGCTGGTTGTCAGGGAACCTAAGATGTGGTTAGAGGGTTGGAAGTCTCAGCCCACAACCCACAGGACAAAGCAGAGGGATCTGAAAGTTGAGTTAGTCACCAATAGCCAATGATTGAATTAATCGTGCCTCCACGATTAACGAAGCCTCCATTAAAAACAAACAAACAAACCCTAACTAAAGGGGTTTTGGAGAACTGCTAGATTGCTGATTACATCAAGGTGCTGGGAAGGTGGCATACCTGGGGAGGGTATGGAAGCTCCACACTCCTTTTCCCATACCTTGCCCTACGCATCTCTTCCATCTGGCTGTTCCTGAATTGTTATCTTTTTATAATAAATCAGTAATGTAATAAGTAAACTTTTCTGAATGCCATGACCCATTCTAGCAAATTATCAAACCCGAGGAGGGTTGTGGGACCTCCAATTTATAGCTGGTTGGTCAGAAGCACAGGTGACAACCTGAACTTGCAACTGGCATCTGAACGGGGTTGGAGGGTACACTTGGGGGACTAAGCCCTTAACCTGTGGGATCTGATGCTAACTCTAGATAATCAGTGTCATAACTGAATTTTACAACACCCAGTTTGTGTCTGAAGATTAGAAAATTGGTTGGGGAAGTAAAACACCACAACCGACTTGTAGTGTAGTCGAGTTACAGAAAGCAGAAGAATTATTCCTTTACACCCCTCACCCCAAAGTCATATATTTGAAGTACTAATCTCCAGTCCTTCAGAATGTGACTAGATTTGAAGATAGGGTCTTTAAAGATGTAATTAAGGTAAAATGAAGGAAAATTGTTTTTATTTTGTAAATGTGAACATACCCCCCAGAATAAAATTTAGCAAAAATTATATTGTCACATAATAAAAATATCAAAATAACACCCATACCCCACTTCCAGAGTTAAGCCACACAAAACAACGGAAGATATCCTCAGTGGTAATAGAAAAAATATTTTTAAAGGATATTTAAATCTCCCCACCTGCCCGGCTTCCATTACTATATACTTATGAGCAAACTAATCAATTTCTATGGGAGTCAAAAAAAGTTTTTATTGTTCATAGCACAAACACACACTGTAAAGCAGATGTTGTCATTAAATTGTAGTATTCAGTTACTCTGATTGAAATTAAGTGAGGTACTTGTTTAAAAATGTTTTCTCATTAGAATGTACAATGATCATTTCCAATTCTGTCTGCTGTGATAGGACATTTCTATCACACTGCAATCTGGGCTGTGCCATAAACACTATTGTACTTGAACAGATGGAAATCATAAAGTGATATTTAGCTACAGATTTCCTGTCATATAGTTTTGCAAACTGAAAAAAGGAGAAATCAACATTTGCAATCAACTAAAAACAAAATACTATCTAGTAAGCTAAAGCGATGCTCATGTGACATAGGAATATAAATGCCTTCAATTTAATTTACTGTGACTTTCAGGGGAAAAAGAAAATATTAAAGTGATATCTCATAAAGTTAGAAAAGATTGTGATGCGTGGGGACCGGGCTGAGGGGCGGGGGTGATATGTAAGATACCTGCAACAGACATGCCTGGTATCGCATATGACAGTTTTAACAGACCAAGTGATATATACTCTAGTAAACTTACCATTTGATGGTTAAGTAATATCCCAGGGTATTAAAAAATATTAGTATCCTCTGAACTTTTGAGTCTTAATTTCTTCTTACAAAAAATGGGGTGATGATACCTGTAACCTACTCCATTAAATTACTAAGAAAATTAATTAATTTATGAAGAAGACTAAATACAGCACAGCGATTTTAATTCCAGGGAGGGTTGTTGGTTTTTTTTAACTCATTAGTAGATGGACATCTAATCTATTAACTACATGACATGAGATCACATTGCAATGCATATATCTAAAATTCTGAGTTCTAAATTTGCAGTTTGAAAATCAATATAGTCATCAAAACTAATATTACTGTGAAATATATTCCACACTCATGTGCTGAAGAATGCAATCTGAAAAAGCATCTTAATTAGTAATTTATTAGTAATTAGACTCCATGCATTTTACAAACACACAGTGTTTCAGTCAAGGTCCAATCAGGAATTAGGAACCATCCAAGCAATTTGAACAGGGAAAGTTTAATATAAAGAATTATTCACTAAACACAGTATCGGAGGAACAATGAGAGATTGGCAACTAGGAAATGAAGAGAACCCTAAAAAAAAAAGCAGGTATAATAAGGAGCAACTGCTACCCCTAGGACTGAAATATAGTGAACAAGAAAGAACCCCATATCCCATGCCTGGCTACACTCCAGGTATTGGTAGATAGGTCACAGCTATGCCTCACTGCATAGTAGGGAATTTGCTATGGCGCCACACCAGCAGAACTTGCCGGAAATCTATTTCTAGGGTGTTATGGAAAGCTGTTCATCAGGAGGTGTCTTATAGGAAGCACTCCATTATGAAACTATTGGAAGAAGCTACTGGTTGCATTATACTGCAAAAGCTAGCTACTGTTGCTGCTAGTGCTACCAGCAGCAGAAGTCTCTGCTCTAAAGCTACCTGGTACCTGGCGGTGGGAGAAGCACGGGCTGCAGGTGACCACTGTGCACTGGAGGCTCCAGGGAAGCCACAAACACTCTAGAGCCTTGAAAGAAGGTCCCGTCCTCCTCTAGCAGATCTGTTCCAGAACCATCAACTAACAAAGTTTTGACACTAAGCCAACTGGCAAAGAAAAAAGATTTAAAGGGTTCACCTCATTTTTTCCAGAGCAGCCCATGAAGGGTGAATGTGGAGTTAGTTGGGAGGTAATAAATCGATGAGTGGAACACTTGGCCAGAATTCCAAATTGCTACACATTTTACCTTGAATACTAAAAATAAAGATGTAAGTGAATGAGTCAAGGACAGAAAAACTTTAGATAAATTCATTTCTTGAACTTCAGCTTCTCTAATTTAATAATGAAGGAACAACTACCATTCATATTTAGACTCATTTGAGGGGGACAGATTAATAAAATACAAATTTTAAGATTCTGACTTGGGGGGCCTGTTTTTCCTCTGAAGCTTTGGCTAAGCCTGGGGAAAGGACACTTGTAAAATAAAACAAAAACAAAAATAAACACATGCACCTTATTTCTAGTTACTATGCAAATAACTTTTTTTTACCAAATCTACCCTTGTCCAAACCTGAGACCTAATGACTGTCTCTCCATTTCCTTTGCCACCATGCCTACCAAGCATTGCTAAGCATGCGTAGCTAATATTTAGAATACTTTTCCTTGCCAAGAATGTACAACATACTGGCTAAACTATTGTAAACAATAAAGTGAAGAAAATGGCTGAGAGGTTGCTAGACACAAATTTGTTGTTGGTTCCCCTTAATCTTAATTTTAGAGCCTTGGCCTGGAAACCTTATTCATGCCATGTGATGACATCTTCATCTCCAGGCTAATTTCTTTCCAAAATTCCAGACTCTTTAATACAACATACTACATGAAATAACCAAGTACCTAAAAAATATGATAAAAATCGACACCTCCCCCTGCAAAAGAAAGCAAATCTGAAAACAAAACAATAAACCATGAAAGAAACTGAACTGTAGTCAAAAGTCTCTATCGTCTTTACACCAACACATTAGTGTCTCAAAAGGCATCCTCAGTTCCAGATTGCTAACAGTGAGTTTTACCCAGTCTTCGAAAAAGAGTCAATTATAGAAGGAAGAATAATGTGATTTATGGGGCATTTAATAACTTATACCAACTTTAACAATGAACCTCGACACATAAAGTACAATAAAAGAATTTACAGACCAACATCCCTTATGAAGGCAGATGTGAAACTAAGTATTGGTAAATTAAGTGATGATGATGATGATATCAAGACTAAGAAGGGTTCAATAGCCAAGACTGGGAAACAACCTAAATGCCCATCAGCAGATACATAAAGAAAATGTGGGATATATTTTTATAATGGAGTATTATTCAGCCACACACACAAAGAAGAAAAGCCTGCCACTACAACAATATGGATGGACCTTGACGGCATTATGCTAAGTGAGGTAAGTCAGACAGAGAAAGACAGATAGTATATGATCTCACTTACATGTGGAATCTTAAAACAAAACAAAAAAAAACCCTCATAAAAACAGGATCAATTGGTGATTGCCAAAGGTGGGGGGGATGAGGGAAATGGTTAAAGGAGTCAAAAGGTACAAACTTGCAGCAGTGAGATGCATAAGTTCTGGGGATGTAATGTACAGTATGGTGACTATAGTTAACAATATTGTATATTTGAAAGTTTTTAAGAGAGTAAATCTTAAAATTTCTCATCAAAAGAAAACATATTTGTTAACGACGTGAGGTGATAGATGTTAACTAAACTTACTGTGGTCATAATTTTGCAATATATACATATAGCAAATCATTATGATGTAGACCTTAAGCAAATGCAAGATCGTATGTCAATTACATTCAATAAAACTGGGGGGAAAAGACTTAAGGGTTTAATCCTAGGAATGATGGGATGATTTATTAATTGAAACATATAATGTATTACACATTGACAAATGAAAGGAAAAAGACAAATTACTATTTCAATGCATACCAAAAGTTTATCTAAAACCAAACTTAATAGCTTTGACTTCAATTTTATTCCTCTTCCTGTGTTTTGGGTAATCAGATACATACGTGTAAACTTTTATATAGTTGTCTGTCACCTTTTCCCTCTTCCTCGGCTTTCTCTAATCCAATTCCTCTTGATCGTATCTCGAGTGCCTCTGTTGCTAGACTAGAAATACAACTCTCTAGTTGATGTCTTGTCCCTCAAACAGACCCTCGTCATCTCATGTGCAGATTGTTAGAGTCCCGTAATGAGTCTCTCTACTTCCAACTCCTTTACTTTTAGGTACTGAATGTTTTCATACATCTCCTCCTTACCAAAGAAAAAGCCTATTTTAAAAAGACATCTGCAATAAGATTCATAAAAGAAATTTTTAAAAAAATGAACTGAGAAAAAGAAATGATGTCAAGCTTATGGGTCAACATACCTGCCATAATTGTACAGCTTCTAAGTATCCAATGCAAAAAAGAAAATTCAATCTTTACAGAAATCTTCATGATCAAAAATGAGGAAATATACTATTTCCTGAAAGATGATTTCCTCTAAAATAAACACTCTTAGAAACGTTTCATATGTGAAATTATATAATACAACAAACCATGTCCTCAACCATAGTTCTCCAGTAAACAGAGAAAGAAAATTCACAAAGCTAGTTCTTCCAAAGACTTTCAAATAAGTGGGAAGTATAAAACTGAGGTACAGTTCAGTAATTTTATAGAACACCAGGGTGATTTGGTCCAAATATATATTCTCCTATTAACCCAAATGGATCTCAGGGGAGGATTTAGAGTGCCTAGAGGGAAGGTTGGGTTGCCTGTTTTGTAGACAAAATATTTCTAAATTATATTCTTTAGTGCCTGAGGAGTTCTCCCAGAATGCTAAAAAGGGTAGGTTGGTACAGAAGAAAAAGTGAGAAAGGACAAGGTAGGATTCTAATCTTCATAAATCAGAGCCACTCTATTTTTATATCTGTATATAGACATTTAAGCTATAAGGTGTTATATGAGTTCCTCGTAGGAAAAAACCTTGCGTTCTTCAAAGTCATTCACTATAAATAATTGGCCTTAAGAAAAAAAAATAGGGTAGTTAGTACAGGCCACTCAAAATCTATGAAATTTGAACCAGAGAAATAACAGACACAAAACAACTCTAATAAAAAGGACTGTTAGGTTCCTAATAAATAATTACTTTAGTAAATATATGGCATTACTTTAAAAATAGAAGTGAAGACAGCTTGACAGAAGGGGACATAAGAGACAGCGAGATCTGGAAAAAAGGGCAAAGTGAATGAAAATTGAGGAGCACAGAGAATAAACACTTCTAAGATAAAGCATGTGGCCAAACAGAATCAAAATGTAAAATGTGGAGTGAAAAGGCCGCAGGCATCCAGTTTCGACAGTCAGTTTAACCTGTTTCGCACTCAACTGCTATTCAACCTGGAGGTGCTGGGAAAGTACTATAAACCAACTCTACTTCTATTTTATACTGACATCATTCCCTTATTTACTAATTGCATAAAAATCAAATTACGCTATAAAATGAACAGTGGAGTAGAATATATCGTGCTGTGTGTTTCTGTAACATTTTACTTGAAAAAAAATCTGAAAGGAGGGAGCAGGGAAGTAGAGGAGGAGAGAAAGAAAAGAAGAAAAAGAGTGACAAATCAATTAGTTAATTAACTAATTGGAAAACAACTGCATTACACTGTCTTCCCTAAATCTGACTTCTCTCCATTCTAATTGGAGGTGAAGAGGTAATGACCTCACGATTAAATATCACTGATGCTAAATTAAGCTAAGCTTCCAGGAAGCTATGCCATTGTTTTGAACTGGATCTATCCAGAGTGGGTTGGCACATTTGGCTTTAAATGCTGAGTTTAATGAAGATATAATAACTAGAAAAACCTTCATTTTTATTGAAAAAAGAAGAGCTAAATTATTTTTCATTGCTTTAATTTACAAATCTATGATAGAAATTCAAAACTGTATCACTCCTAAGCAGAGTTTAACTTAGAGCAAGATGAGCCATTTCCTTCCAAATACCTGTTTAGAAAACAACTAACAAAAAAACAAAAAACAAACAAACAAACAAAAAAACCTGACACCTACGGAAGGTACTGCTGAGTAAAGTCTTGTTATATAAAACCATCCCAGTTTCATTTTGTGAAATGAATGCTGACGATGATAGAAAAATCTATGATTTGGATAAAATGCCAGTAAAAAGGTGAAATACTGATGGGGAACTAATCCTCACATGAAGAAAAAAACGTGTGGAGAACTTCTAAGAATGACTGACAGTTTCTATTCTCTAAAAGCATTGCAAGACAATATTGTGAAGAGGTGTGAATCAAATAGAAATAAATGCATTGCACATACACTGAAGGAACACTTTAACAAATGTTACTATGCAGATACAAAGAAAAGAATCAAGCAAGACTTCAAGTTAACCTTCCTTGGCCACTAAAAAATATAAATAAACTCTTATCTCCCATGTATGCTACTTGCATCTCCAAAAATCATGTATAAAGAAGAAAGTTGCAGGATCAATTCCTCAAAGTACATACCTGAGACCTAAATCTGTCATTTTGACAAAGTACCTTTGGCTTTGGATTGTATTACCACCAAATAAGAAAAATTCTTTTCTATCCTGTCAGAGGTGTTTAATATGATATTAAGATGTAAATTATGCTGATTTTGCTAGATAAGACAGATGGCTGTCCTATAACACACTATTCACAATGCCCCGATTCTATCGTGGATGAGTGAATTGAGGAATGGAAAGGGAAGAGAACATGAGTATAGAATTAAACCTTTCAAATGGTATTAAGAATACTGGGGACACAATTTTGGTAAAAAGTAAATGTCAATAACTAATGGAACAAAAACATAACAGAACTGGTGTCCTGTTGATGTGACAGAAAGGAGTTCAGGATCTCTATTTTATGTTCAGAATACTTTTCTGTTCATTAATAAAAATATTTCTTTGCTACAGATTTAAAGAAGCGTGAAATATACTTAGATTACGGGTCATCAGTATTGTCACACATCCTAATATATTTTTAGGCAGGATAAATTTTTTAATCTCACTTTGTTATCACCAGGACACTATCCTGCCTAAAAATTTCTTCAAAAATCTTCAAAACAATGCTACAAAGGTTTGTCGATTCTTTTTTATTTATATATAATTTTTATTAGGGAATATTGGGGAACAGTGTGTTTCTCCAGGGTCCATCCGCTCCAAGTCATTGTCCTTCAATCTATCTAGTTGTGGAGGGCACAGCTCAGCTCCAAGTCCACTTGCTGCCCTCAATCTTTAGTTGCAGGGGGCGCAGCCCACCATCTCATGCGGGAATTGAACCGGCAACCTTGTTGTTAAGAGCTCGCACTCTAACCAACTGAGCCGACCGGCCGCCCCTCCAGAAGCTCAGCGGCAGCTCGCTGTCTTCAATCTAGTTGTAGAGGGTGCAGCTCACTGGCCCATGTGGGAATCGAACTGGCAACCCTGTTGTTCAGAGCTCACGCTCTAACCAACTGAGCCATCTGGCCGCCCTGTCCAACTCTTATAGATGAGGAAATTGTACCATGGAGAAGGTTACAAAGTTGTTCAAGGTGGTAAGGAACAAAGCTGAGCTATGAGCCTAAAATAAAAGATTCTGGTTTTCATCCATCCCATTTCCCTGTGTAATTAATAACCACCGCAGTTAATTTTCTAGATAAGTTGATACAGTGAGTTAAACGCAACTTCCACAGAAAAACAAATTTTGAATTACAAATAACAAATTTTACAGAACAAAACCTTTTCTGTAAGTTAGGAACTCATTTTGTACCTCCTCACCTCTACTGTATTGGATGCAGTAATACTGTGGGGATTAAAACACAGGTAGATGTCTTGAAGGAACATTCAAGTGCAAAGCCAGGGAAGATGGCATTACAGTATAATAAATGCTTTTGAGCTTAGCAGGCATATAATTCAATTCAGTTTGTTTTGAATATTTACTAATTCACAGTTCACTTTGATCTGTTTTCTTTCATTTTGAAGATCTACAAAACTTAACCATTAGAGTAAACAACAGAAATTTGATTTTTTCTAATGCTTTTATCTCCGATTCCTTAAAATCTCCATTTACTACTCCGTTGCTTTCTTATCCTCCATTTTCCTGCCTCTAGCAATCTACCATGGCCGTATAAGGTAACTGTTTAACATCTCTCTTGCTTCTTACTTTCATTTGGCTATTAATTCTTGACTTTATCCCAGATATCTGTCAAATCCTATCTTTCCATCTACAAAGCCACTGTCATAGTCTCACTTATTTTCATCTATAACTTGGATGTTGCAACTGGTTCCCCTAAATGCAGTAACTCTTCATTGTTGTTCACGTTCCAGAAGGGGGATGCAATTTTATGACAGAAGGAGGGAGGTTTTTATTTTATCTTATTTTAAAAAAAACTCCTTGATGCCATAAATCCAAGCTCCTTCAGTTGACAAAGCTCTTAGTAATCAAGCCCCAAACAATCATTTCCAGGTTATCCATCCCCATTTCCTTATCTCAGTGGATTTCTTCCTGCTCCCTGTTTAACCCAGTCTTGTACGGTTCCTCCACTCTAACTACTATTCCTTCTTCCTGGAATGCCCTTCTAAACCTCCTACTCAATCCTGAAAGTCCAGCTCAAATCCTGCCTTCCTTGAAGGCATCTTCCCTCGAGACATTAAGTTACAATAATTTATTTCCATCTGCATGATAGGACACATTTTACAATTATTCGCTACTTATGTCTGTCTTCCTAACCACAGGAGGTACTTAAAGATAACAAGCATGTTAAATTCATCTTCATAACCCATCTTCTAATCCAAAGCTTGGTATAGTGTAGGTACTTGATTAGTGTTCATTATTTATAGGATTAGGGGTACAATGTTGGAGAGACATTAGCAAGATGGTAGAAGTCCCAGCCCTTACCTCCCCATAGAAACACCAATTTAATAACAACACTAGGACCAAAATACCTTTATAAGATTTTCAGATTCCAGTTAAAATGCTGCAGTACCCCCAGGGAACCACAAAACCAAGAACAGCCACGTTGAGATGTGCAAGAAGAAAATGGCACTGGTCCCAACTCAGTCCCTCTACCAGGACAGGATAGATCAACATCAGGAGATCACCCTGATTTGGAACTTCTCCCTCAATGGGGTGAAGAAAATAATGAAGTATGCATCCAAGGTTCTGGCTTTTCAGAAGGAAGGTGTGAAGGAACACTTTCTCTCTCATTCAACTCTTAACCAAGGAGGCAAAAGCTTTGTATAGTGAAAACTATAAAGCATGTTTAAAGAAGTTAAAGAAGACACAAATGGAAAGATGGACTAGAAGACTTAATATTGTTAAAATGTCCATACTACCCAAAGTGATCTACAGATACAATGAAACCCCTATCAAAATCCCAATGGCACTTTTTTTTCTAGAAATAGAAAAACAATCCTAAAATTCATATGGAAACACAAAGGACCCAAAATTGCCAAAACAATCTTGAGAAAGAAGAACAAAGCTGGAAGTCTCACACTTCCTGATTTCAAAATATATTACAAAACTACAGTAATTAGAACAGTATGGTATTGGCACAAAGACAGGCATATAAACTAATGGAACAGAATAGAGATAGCCCAGAAATAAATCATGCATATATAGTCAAATGATCTTTGACAAGGTTGCCAGGACTACATAATGGAAAAAAGACAGTCTCTTCAACAAATTGTACTAGAAAAACTGAAATCCCACACACAAAAGAATGAAACTGGACCTTATCTTACACTATACACAAAAATCAACTCAAAATGGATTGAAAACTTAAACGTGAGACCAGAAACTATAAAATCCCTACAAAAACACATAGGAAAATGCTTAATGATATTGATCTTCACAATGATTTCTTGGATATGACACCAAAAGCACAGGCCACAAAAGCAAAAATAGACAAGCAGGACTACATCAAACTAAAAAGCTTCTGCAGAGCAAATGAAACAATTAACAAAGTGAGAAGCAACATCTAGAATGGAAGTAAATATCTGCAAACCATTACATGATAAGGAGTTAATATCCAACATATATAAAGATCTCCTATAATTCAATATCAAAAAACACAGCTCAATTTAAAAATGAGCAAAAGACTTCAATACACACTTATCCAAAAAAAGACATACAAATGGCATACAAAAGACATATGTGTATTTGAAAAGATGTTCAACATAACTCATTAACAGGGAAATGCAAATCAAAACCATAATATGACCTCACACCTGTTAGGATGGCTGTTATAAAAAAAATAACAAATGCTGGTGAAGACGTAGAGAAATTGGAAAACTTGTGCACTGTTGGTGAGAATATGAAATGGTGCAGCTGCGATGGAAAAATAGTACAGAGGTTCCTCAGAAGATTAAATATAGGTTCCAGCAATCCCACTTATAGATATTTATCCAAAAGAGTATCAGAATCTTAAAGAGATATTTACACTCCCATGTTCACTGCAGCATGATTCACAATAGACAAGACGTAGAAACTACCGAAACATCCATTGACAGATGAATGGATAAAGATAATGTGGTATGTTCATAAAATGGTATATTATTTAATCTTAAAAGACAAGGAAACCCTGTCATATACTACAGCATGGATTAATCTGGAGGACACGATGCCAAATGAAATAAGCCAGTCACAAAAGGGCAAATACTACAACATTCTAGTTATATGAGGTATCTGAAGTAGACAAACTCATAGGAATAGAAAGGAGAGTGGTGGTTGCCAGGGGCTGCAGGGAAGAGAAAATGGGGAGTTGCTGTTCAATGGGCATATATAGCTTCAGTTACGCAAGATACAAAAGTTTTAGAGATATACTATATAATATTGTGCTTGTAGTTATAAATATTAAACTGTACACTTAAAAGTTCGTTAAGAGGGAAGCTCTCGTGTTATGTGTTTATCACCAAAAAGAAAAAAGTTACAATGTTGATGATGTGCCTGTCGGAGTTTTACAGACTGTCTTGGAAAAGGGCAAAAAGCTTGCTATAGATCTGCCAGTAACAAGTGGTTCAGGTTGCTGGAACTGAAATGTACAATTTTACCAATGAGAAAAATTGTAATCAGACACAATTTCCAAAGTGGGAATACTTACCAGAGTGACGATTGTGTGAAGTTACTATTAAGGGTAAGTTAGGATATATAAGCACAAGGAAGCATACTTAAAATCTAAGCAGAGAGGCACCAGGAAAGAAAATCTATTCTGATTTTTTGGTTGTATACTTGAGAGGAGCTTGAGGCTCCTTTTCACTGTGCAGTAACCACAAATAAAGAAACCATAAAGAAAGCAGGGGTAAAGGATGGGGGGAGGCACGAGACAGGAACTGATATCCCAGATTCTGGATGCTATTTAAATAAGAGTCCAAGTTCTCTGTGGAATTCTTAGAAACAAATATTACTTCAGTATCTAAGCCAAGAATTACTAAGGAATTTGATGACTGAGAACAGTGCAACCTATCATCAAGCTTGAGGGTATCAACTCTTAAGTGCTCGTATGGGTTCTCTCATTACGAAAGAAAAATAAGTAACTTAGGACCATATAACTCTACCCTAAATCCAGTATTCTCTTAAATAAGACAATGCATAAGACAAAAGTGTACTGTAAACTACAAACTCAGAAATAAGTTATTTAGTTATGTAAGTTTACATAGTTACATGTTATTAATAGTTTAGGAATATTTATATATTCATTTTCATAATTAATATCTATATATTGCTAATTCTAGTGTAATCTGTGAGTTTCATTATTTTATGTCAGATAATCTCAGCCAGCTGGATAGCTTTAGTATCATATACAAAATGTCAGTACAATTATAGTTATTTTGTTTACTTGCTAATAAAGGTGAAACTTACCAGTCTTTAATACATTGTATTCTAATTAAATCTAGCATTCCATTATTTTTTCTCATAGAGCACCAATCTTCCCCACAAAAAGTGGCTAGCATAATACTAGACACATAACACTAGACAAGTACTAAGAGAAAAACCATGTTATTATCTCTTATCATTTTGTAACTCTATATCCTAGAATCCAAAGTCCCTTGCATTCATTAGGTAATGATGTTAGGTAATGATCTCAAAAAATATTTGTTAATGTTTCTAATTCTAAGTATAAAATCCAGCATTTTAATAATAATTTTAATAATATAGTACATCATACTTAACATGAACACAAAATCCATTTAAAAAAAATTCTAGACCTTTTTACTTTCTTAAAAGCTATCTATAATAAATAATGTAGCCTTTATGATTTACGTATGCATGCAGTCTTTTCCCTTCATCTTTATCTCTTACTCTAATTTTTTTTTCTAGTCTAGATTGCCTTTTTTACCCTGGTAAAGTGCCCAAATTCTTCATGCATTCCGAGAAATCATGAATGTTTAAAAATAACATTTAAAAAGTAAAACAAATATAATTACTCAAAATATTTTAATTTCCACAAATATTTTAACTGGATTAACTGGATGATCTTCTGCAGTGATACAAAATGAGAGTCTGATTTAATGATTTAATTTTAGAGAGAAAACAGCATCAAGTAAACCAAAAATTGTTTTAATTACTTTAGCAACTAAACATAGCATTTAGTATCACAATCATAACATTTGAAATCTGTTGACAACTTTTTAACTGAAACCATCAAAGATTTGGGGGATCAAATATATGGTGATGGAAGGAGAACTGACGTTGGGTGGTGAACTCATAATGTGAGATATAAATGATATATTACAGAATTGTACTCCTGAAATCTATATAACTTTACTAACAATTGTCACCCCAATAAACTTTAATTTTTTTTAAAAAAAAAGGGGGAAAAATGATTTGGGGGAAAAAAAGGAAAAAGGCCATCTGTTTAAAATGTGGCTTATTAAGGTTTATCCTGACTATCCCAACTTTGTTTGTCTTTACCTGATCTCTTGAGACCAATTTTCTTCTCTAATCTTAGAAAACTGCCTGAAAGACTAATTTTAAAAAGTATAAACACTGTTTCCATCTGTGTTAATGAAGGATGGGCAAAAGAGCCTGGAAAATGAGAAACACCTCAATATCAAGTCCCAGGCACTACGTACGGAAGGAGTACCCTTTAGGCTTTGTTGGACTTTGTTCAAAAGGGATGACACTTTAGCTCAACAATCCCAATAATCTGTGTGGATATGAGAGGTACCTTTTCCATTTACAGTGGGGAGGGAAATGTATTGAAAATTGTGAGAATGATTTCAGATCTGGTACTGGTAATATCGTGAGGTACAGTACTCATCTCTTATCAATGGTTAATAAGTTCCAAGACCCCCAGTGGATGCCTGAAATCACAGACAGTTCCGCAGCCTCTATACAGTATGTATTTTCCTATACATACATACACACATACATACATACACTTTACAGTTTCTCTTTGGCATATTCAAATTGTCAGCATCACTACTCTTGCACTTTGGGGCCAATACTAAGTAGAATAAGGGTTACTTCAGCACAAGAACAGTGATAATGAAACAGATGATCTGATAACTGAGAGGGCTACTAACTCACTAGCGGGTTGGCAGCAGGGAACACACACAATGTGGATAAACTGGACAAGGCAATGATTCACGCCCTGGGTGGGACTGAGCTGGACAGTGAGAGATTTCATCATGATTTTATCAGAATGGCATGCAATTTAAAACTTATTGTTCATTTTTGGAATTTTCCATTTAATATTTTCAGACTCAGTTCGACTGCAGGTAACTGAAACCTTGGAAAGCAAAACAGCAGATAAGGGGCAACTACTGTAGTCTCTAAGGAGTATGCCTCAAGAAGCCCATGCAAAAATGTAAGACCATTATAACGTTACTGAATCTCAAAAGCAGATTAACTGAAATCAAACCTGGTTTTATAACATATAAAATCAGTAATACAAACCTCCATTACAGCACTTATATTGTATATTTATTATCAGTCTTTCTCAGGAGAACAACCCATGACCTGAAAGATTGTTATCAGGCAATAGTCTGCTAAATGAATGGTTTTCCTTTTTAAAGAATTTTTAAAAGATTCTACCTTCCAAAATGTACTAGTTGGTTTAAACCAAACAAATGCAAACCAAGAAAAATTCAAAAATAGATTTTAAATTAACAATAAAATCAAGGTATCCAAACCATATGCAGGAAATGATGGAACAAAGAAGGCAGAAAACTATTCAGGTATACTAAAAAACAAAACTCCACAATCTGCAAATGAAGTAGGACCCAAAATATATTAAGATGTACCACAGGTATGCTTTGAATAACAGACAACAGGACTTATAATTAACCTTGACAGTTTCTACGGTAGTAATTTATATTTTAAGCAGTTTGGTTGCTAAATTTGTGTGACAGATATATGTACCCACTAAAATTACAGCACCTTCGTTTTTCAAATGCTAACATGAAAAGCTTAACTAATATTATGTAAATATATCCCTTTTCTGATCAGGAGCAGGCAGAGTATTTCATTAAAATATGCACATAATACTGAATAACTGAAGTTAGTTCACACGACCACAATAACATTTCTACAGAAATAACTAAGTGTTAAGCAGGACACAGATTGGCTTATGGAGGGCAATACAACAAACAAATACCTAACAGCAAAAGTACGAAAACGTACCTTACTTTTATCAAAGTGAAAGCATGGAAGTCTGTGTTTGATATTATGTGCTTTTATTGCATTTTAAATAATAAATAAGAACGCTTACTTTAAAAGCTTTGGTACTTTTATATCCATCCATATGAATGCAAGAGCAGAACATCTACTTTTAGTCTATTTACGAAAATATCTAACATGAGGGAAAAAAATAATAAAATAGTAAAAGTTAAAAAAAAAGTAAAATAAAAAGCAATTTGTTATCCTAAGTATCTCTCCTGGTCCCTTAATCCCCTGGAAGGTATGCTATCAAAAAGAAAAGCAGATAAAAAGATAATTTTGCGACCGTTCTTTTTTATAGTTAACTCAGACGAGTTCACCAGTATGGATATGCATGACATAATATGCTCTGTAAAACTAATCTCTCAACATTCACCAGTGTCACTAGTTTTACTGTTTCTTCCAACTCCTGTTCTGTAATACGTAAATATTAATTAAGAAAAAAATCAAGAATCATAGAAAAGCTAAAAAAAAAAAAAAAAAAACCCTCCGTACTTCTCTACCGTAAACAGTAGGCGCAGGGGCAGTGGTTGGGGGTGGGGAGACAGAAATGTTAATGCCAATGTTATACATTTTATTACTGTCCTAATATTAGCTGCCCCTCTTTCACTGGACCTATTTCTCTATTTCCTGAGAAATATATTTCCTGAGAGTTATAGTTCCTGCTTCCATTTGACTGGCTTTTACCAATGTAATGTAAAAGTGACAGTGCCAGTGCCAAGCAGAAACATTAAGAGCCATTCTACAGGTTCCATCATCTTTTCCCCTCCTTCAGCCTTGGTCTCAAAATTGAAGAGCGCAAAGAACAGAGCCACAGCAGATCGACAATATATACATAAATGAGAACAAATAAGCCACTGAGTTTTTGAAGTTGTCTGCTATCACAATTTAGCAAACGTTATCTAATATATCCTATCCTATGGCAAGTGCTGAATAGAAAGCCCACTTCTGGGCTCGTAAGTACTATCCTAGCTGAATGTCAGGAGATTGCTGTAACAAGGCCCGCTCCTCCCATTTCCTTGGATGCCCCTCTGATGTCTGTAATTGCATTTAATTTGAGCCTACTTACCTTTGCTTTCTACTATTTTCCAAAGATTACAGGAGGTCAATAATCACACTTATTATATTACACACAGGGTAAGGAAATGGGGAAAGGAAAACACATAATAAACATTGCACACAACAAAGGAAGTAGCAGCCAGCTGGGCATCGGCAATACTGGCCATGGTCATTTTCTAATCACAAACTCCTTTTGAAGTTTACATTTGGGTAGCTATAGAATTAGCACCTAGATTTTAATATTAGCTATGAGGGATTTTTAATATAATGGGGCTTGCCTAACCTACTTAAGATATAGCCAGCCAAATATAAACAGTCATTCACCTATTCAAAGTCTTTTAAAAAAATGTTTTTTGTTTTTATTCTATTTTTTTTAATTAAAGTTATTGGGGTGACAATTGTTAGTCAAGTTACATAGGTTTCAAAAAGGCTTTTAAACTTTATTCTGCATTGTTTCCTAATAAATTCACCTACTTGCCATTTTAAAAGCTTGTCAAAACATTAATTTATGCACTGGGCTAAAAGGTTACTCACTGCTGAATTTAGAAAGTTTACCAAAGAACTGTGTTGAAGCTTTTAGATAACTGATGGTGGAGTAAATGCAATTAAATAAGACATTCACATGTCATTTTTGCTCAGCAATTATATTTCAAAATATTAGTATATAAATGCTTTCTCAAAACATGGCACAAGCAATCAGTCTTCACTTTTGCTTAAGTGCTAGATATAATTTAATTACCAAATTTCAAGTATGTGCCATTAACTAATGGTATATGTCCTTCAATAAATCATACATTATTCTGCCCTAAGAACATGAGTTGTGAAAAGAAAAATAACAAGACAGATTTCGTGTAAGACTTGTTGAACTTGTCTTATTATTTTATAGTCACCCCATATATATGGATTCTATCTAGGGAATATTTTAGGTAAGTTGACTTAATGTCTCTGGGATTTAACAGAGAAGACATTCAATTTAAACCACTTTTCAGGAAGACTAGACCTAAAGCAATGCTCAAGAATGACCGATTTAAGTAATTTTCTGATACAGTATTTTCTTTTTTTCACAATTCAGAAATCCCAGTATCTTTTTTTTAGCTGTGATAGGCTACAATTTAAAGCAATTTTTACTTTTAGATTAACTTTGCAAGTAAGTTTAGAAGGTAATTTGTACCATTTTATTTTACTGAAAATAAAGATAACATAGCTGAGAATATGGACAATTTTAAAAAGGACACACAGCACTATACAAAATATGATAAGTATAGCATTGAAAGAAGCAGCCCATGCCATTATGTTTAAATGAAAGAGAAGCAAGGATATGGGCACCAAGCGAGGAATGGTATAATGCATTGGCATTGTGCATAAATGATAAACTATGTCACACTACAACATACTGTTTAAAAATACTGAAAAGCCATGTACTGTGGAGTTGGCTTAGAACGGAAAAAATACTGTATGCCTACCTGTGCATCACTGGAGATCTGGGAGGAGTGGCAAGTATTTTGAGATGAAAAAAAATTTGAAGGGGAAATAACAGGTGAGAAATCAAATAAGAGGGGGTTTCTTCTATCATGGCTTCACCAGCGTTGCTAGGATGGCAGTGCACGGGTACCAGTGTAAGTCTCTCACCACGTTTGAATGCATGTACTTCTGTGTATTCTCTATAATACCCGGAGGCCTGAGCCAATCATTGTGGGAATCTTAGCAGATCTACAAATTAAATATTGGGTCAATCTTTTTATTCATGTGCTAGGAAGCCAAAGACCACAAAATCTAAAGTAGATAGAAAGATGCACAAACATAACATATGTATCTCTTAGAATTTTATATGAATGTATGTGTATGAGGGTATGTGTATGCAAGTGTATTCTAAAATACAGGTTTTGGGTTTTTTTTAAGCCAAAACAAATAGTCTCATCAACTTTGATGAACCCGAGTTCTTCAATTACTTCCATCAGATTCTGGTGTGATCATGGGGCTGAAGGAAAAAGATTCAGAGGTTATTTAGGTACACTTATACAGAATTTGTTGACCAACAAGCTCTTATATTATTGTTAGAAAAAAATATTACCCTTCTTTCTAATTCAATGGACAGTGTTACCCACCTAGCTGAAAAGTACCACTTTAAAACACTTTCTCTTTTGTAAGATTACTATTTCACGCAATCTACACTATAGAGAAAAAAGTTTTAAATTAAAAAATACTAGTAACCATATAATGAAATGATTAGAAAAATTACAAAACAAAAATGTTAATGACTTGTCTTTAACTCTAATTCAGCAGCTGCTGAGTTAAAGACAAAAATCATTGCTAATAAAGGGATTAAGTCAATACCTTATGTTAGCAAATATTTGAAGATTGTTCACAATATGCTAATATTTGGAAAATTAACTAAAATCATTCAAACTTTACTTAGACTACTCCTAGCATGAGTTAATTTTAAACAACAATCTTAAACGTTAATTTTAAGTAGTATAATTTCAAGTAGTTAATAATTTCAAATCAGTACAATGAAATGATTTAATCTATTTCATTCAGAATTTTCATCTTGACCATTCTAATTAACTAAAATCTACAACCATTTGCCTATGAATAATTTGTGCATAGAATTACTAAAGTGTTGCTTTTAATAAGTACAAAATCATGGTAATAGGCCTCATCAATCGGCAGGCACTGCCTTCATGTGCAAACCAGCCCCCGTTGACTAAGTGCTCTGTTTGCGATATTTACTTTGAGGCCCTTTATTTAAGGATTCCCTGTGTATTTGGGTAGTGCCGTAACAGTGAACTAGCTCAGCAACTCCTAAGGCTCACAGCATTCCTAAATGTCTTCTGGATATTTTAGCGGCAAAAAAAAAATAAGCTGAGTGGATTATGTCAATGCTAAAATTTCTCATGAATTCACTACTATCCCTAGGCATTAGTGGTGCATTTTAAGATAATGGAAAACAGTAAGCAGTTTCCCAAATCTCACTGAGAAACTAACTAGCTTATTATAAAACTTGCCAGCATGTTTCAAGAATTTCATAAAAATATTTATCTAAAATTCTGTTTTCACAATAACAGATTGGACAAGAATTTCTCCTATTCTACTTAATATTTAAAATACTATGAAAAAACCCTATTTTTCTATAAAAATAATATGGTTCTAGGAATACATCTTTGTCTCCACTCCATTAAAAATGTAATCTTTACATGGAAGTAGAGACAACGGTAACATAATCTTCCACTGCTCACAAAACAGCTAATAGAAACCCACTCTTTTCTGCAATTATCCTCATCATAAAAAAAAAATCTAATAAATTGTTTTACTAAAAAAGAGTTCTTCCAAATACACTCATGTATCCCAAAAGTAATGATTTAAAATGGAAAAGTATTAATAATATTTATCTCACTCCTGTTGTACAATCTATGATTGAGTGGGCTGGAAAAACATCAGAGGCAAATGTAGAGCTTTGCCATTAATGACTCTGCCCAATTAATTGTGTTACTATATTTTTCTTAAGATTCTTCACTATATAGCTAGTTTGCATTTTGCTAGAATCTTGGTGTGTTTTTTTTTTCTCCCTAGTTTTTTCCATTAATGGAGGCTAACAAGTATACATTCATTTAATCTTTAATTACTGAATCCAGGAATGCTACAGAGAAATTATGTATAGTGTTGTTATTGCCAATTGTGTAAATCACTGACATTTATTTAAACACAGAACTTCAAATACCACTCAATTTTGGCTTTTAATGCAGTTAATTTTTAAAAGAATATACCTTAATTTTCACTATATCATTCAATATAATAATTTTTTGAATTAAATTTTTTAAATTCATGAAAATACATTAAAACATTTTCTTTACCTATAAAGTTATCAGGATTGACTTGAACATTTAAGAAAATTACAGGATTGGGTATCTCCCCCAAAAAAGTTCTCAAGCTATCAAGGCATAAAACATGAAAGCTCAAGAAAAATAACAAAGTAAATACATACAGAAGAGAATTCTGCCTCTAGTGGGCAAAAGGGAACTGATGTTTGATAAATGATAGTTCTGAATTTGAGTTTTACAGCAAGATTTACACTAGGTATTTAAAAAAAAAAAAACTTACTGGAGGAAAATAACTCTCTATACACATGTCAAGTGCCATCATTTGGAAGGCCAGATTACATTAGGTTTAAACTGTTAACTCAAGAGGTCAAAACTGAGACTACAGAATGGAAAATAAGAGGCTCCTTTAGTTCAACTAACAAGGAATTTTCCAATAATGAGAGTTACTTAAAAATAAAATTGATTATCCTTTACTAAACTACTGCTTCTTGAAATTTTAAGTAGAGGACTGATGTTGGCCGATCAAAAACAAAATGGAGATTTCTATATCGGTTGAAAGGGTGAAATATGTGGCTTCTAACTCTCATCCTGTCTCATTATTCTTTGAAAAACTTGAAGCTCTATAGCACCTTAGTTCACCATGAATCCACTGCTGATATTCCTAGATATTTATTCTTTAATATTCTCCTATTAAACTATGTATCAATTAGTTCAGTGAACACACTCAAACTGGTGTATAACATTTTGTCTTCAGATGACAGTGACTCCAACATAGAACTAAAAATTCCTTTTATAAAAGCCTAGAAATAAAATTATGCTCCTGTGACAGACAAGCATCTCCTTAGAAAATAATGACATACTCGTATAATCATAGTTTAGGTCTTAAAGTTAAATGTTTTAGATGTATAGCTAGCTTTCAATAAATATTTTTGAAGCAATAAATGAACAACAGAAAGTATGTGGAAAATATGTTTGGTGTTATAAGCAAACGTTTTCCTTAGCCATATACTAAGAATCTGTTACTAAAAAACACAAAAGGCTACACTAAGCTGCTGACTAAAAACCACACAATTATGTATCCAACAGTGCCTATAAAGGTAACAGCATCAAGCAAAATTGAAAGCAAGCTTAAAATTACAAAAATTGATTGTCTCTATTCTAACACAAACTGAGAATATGTGCCCCTAAGCACATCTGATTGAATAAATCAATGGTAGTGTAAGCATTTAACTTTATAATGCCATTTCTTGCAAAGATACCTTTTGTTCATGAATACTGTATGCATTCAAAACTTGTCTTTTAACTTTTGCTAACTACATATAAAATCCTATTTACTATGAATTCTAATGATGTTTTTATCCAACTTCAAGACTGTGTAAACATTATTCTATCTTTTCCTCCTGAACTTCAGTCTCAACTAATTTCCTATGTAACACAAAACAGATATAAAGCATCTTAAAGAGCTTCTGATTTAATCCAATGTCCTACTTCTACGAAATCTACCGTAACCAATCCAGTGTTTCCTCAAAACCTATGAGGCAGCAACCTATGAGGCAGCAAACCTATGAGTGTTTCCTCAAAACCTCTGCTTACCTTTTTCAAAGGTCCTTCTTCACCTGACCCATCACTTACTACAGACCCATTCTTATGTCTGGAATGCAATCCGTGGAGTCCTGTGTTTTGGGTTACATACTCCCCTTTGCTCCCACAAGTACTCAGGGCTCAAACCCCAATTCTACACCTACTGCTTCAAAAGAGCAACAATACATTTATGTGTCTTACATTTATACATGTTAAGCTCCTACGAGAAATTTTAATTGAAGAGTTCTTGCTAAAAAGTTTGAAGAGCTATTGCTCTAACCTACATTCTACAATAAACAATTATTCCCAAAAGGCTTCAGATGATGCCCAAAAGGTCCAATCAGGAGTAAAACAAAAATTTTCAGGATTGGTGGTGATCAAAAAGTAGACTACACAAGATATTCTGTGGAAAAGAAGAAAAGAAATTGCCATTTTATTGAAAGGGCAAGGAAAAGAATAAAAATTTTTTGTAACAAAAAAATACATTAAGTGAGACACACAGGGTTAACATTTAAGAGTCTAATAGTAGCTACACACAAAGTTGTCACCTACCAAAAGATTTTGAAGGTTTTTTTAAAAAAAAAAATACAACAACTGATACCACAATAAAAACTTTTCTTAGTCTTCAATGTTCAGAGGATAACAATTTTGGATTTTTCTTAACCATTTACAAGTGAATACCTGAAGTTACATTAAATTTGGATTTCAAATTTCCTCCTCTGCATATAGCCCACATAGAAAAGGAGAGGGCAAGGAAAATTTGTAAAACCACTACTAAAACAGACATTTTTTTAAAAAGGAAATGAGAAACTGAATCTCATGATACTAATAAAATTTAACCCAGCGATTATATGAATACATTTTGGAGATAGGAACTTGGTTCAAAAAGATAAACAACGGATTATGAAAAATAGCCTATGTACAGTAAATCCAAGGGTATTTGCATACAGCATCTCTCTCTTAAATGTCTCCACTAAACATTTTAGCAAATACATCTTTAAAAAATATTTTTGCTCTAGCTTTTCATCTCTTTTTCCTATTCTACAATCCAAAAAACTTTTCCCCCATTATACTTGAGACTAGGCTTTTAGGTACCTGCTCACTGGGTACCTCTCACTGCCCTAGCTCTCTAAATGCCTGGGTGATGGAGAACCTGAGTGATGGAGAGGAGGACGGATGTCTAGGTGCATTACTGGACTTCAGCTCCTTTCCCATCTGTGCTCACTCATGTTGACTACAGGAACCCCTTTCCTAGCTGGGGCTGAGGCTTCTCTTAGTCTTCACAGTGTCCCTTACTCACATGGAAATACCTCCAAACCACCCACTAATAAAGACGGATCCACTTCATCAAAAAACAAATTAAAAAAAAAAGGACACAAACTCTGAATACCAATATACTGCAGACATTAACTTTGATACTGGGTGACTTGTATCTTAAATATCTTTAAAATAGTAGAAGTATTTGGCTACACTTCGACAAAAACAACTGAAGGTAAAATTGTTTCAATAGTCATAACCCAAAAAACAGGAGTATTTCCCAAATGCAAAGTTGAATACATTCCCACTGTGCTATATAGCTGAAGCACAAAAAAGCTACAAGAGGTAAAATGTTTGCTATGCTTACAAAGAAAAAGACAGTTGGAAAAATGCAGAGTAAAACTTGGCAAAAATCATACAAGGTTTTAAACACACAATCCATTAACCACAAACTACCAAGTACATCCTACTCTTTTGATTATTTTTTAGAACATGAAGTCTTTTGTGTTAAAATTACTCACACGCACAGTCTCATGCCAAATGTTGTCATTTAATCAAAGTGTTAACCTTTTAATCCAAATTAGAAGTGAACATAATTTGGAAATTTTACAACTTCAAGCTTCTGAACGTTAGACTAAAAATCAAAAGATGAAAGATGTGCTCTGCATACCAGGTTGGCATGAAATAGAAAAAAACATTTAACTGGTATCTTGGTTTCCTTTCCTATAAAATAAGGTTATGATCTTTAATGTTCTTATGTTCCAAAATATTTTTAAGTTAGTATTTATTATTTTCCACTTGTATAATCTAATTCAACCTTAAGAAATAACTACCTGTCCATTTTATGCTAAGCAATCAACTGTAAATGTTAACTCCTCATCTTATGTACCTGAGGGCAATGATTATTTGTTTTAAAAAGAAAAATTCCATTGCTGGGGTTTTCATTTAGATTTTTGTTTTTAATGAGTCAAAATTTAAGAGTAGGTTACTGCATAACATGGAAACCTTGTTAACTGTAAAACATAGAAACGTAAAAATTAATGTTCACAGTCAACTAATTGGCAAGGTGTAACTGCTGGTAAATTAGTTCCAACTTAATGATTTAGAGTAATTATCTAATTTGAAAGATGCATTCCAAAAACCGTTTTCTGCCAAAAACTTTATTTGTAGAAGTAATGTGGAAATAGGAAGTTTGTTGAAGACATGCATTCCATCTCTTGTAGAAGGGATAAAACAGGTTATAAGAGTAAAGAAAAGGGAAATCGCTATATAAAAGAAAAGTTGTGAAGATTAAGAGACTTTATTGGACCTAAAACAGATATATAATTAACAAAAGGAATTAGGAAAGAAAGCACAGTTTGAAAATGATGACGACATTCTATTTGGGGCAAGATGAATATCAGAAATATAAGAGCCCAGGGTTGATATTGGTTTAAAAAGCAAAGAGCTGAGAGCTAAAGATGTGAGACTAGATTAGATAAGCAGAAAGAAAGGAATGGGGGATAACAAAAGACATGGTAAAACCATTAGGAATAAAATAAATATTATTTTCTAAGAGTGGGTTATTGAATAGATTATATTGACCTCTGAGATATTCCTTGAAAGCTTTAAAATACCTTGATCTTTGGTTGTGCTTTGTATTATTTTCTAAAGGTTCATAAAGGGAAAGGGCTCTTTCCCTTTCAGGGTTCGGTAGATTAAAAATAAGCACTAGGAAGCAGGCTTTTTGATCAGTGCTTCTCAAACTTTAATGTGTATAGGACTCACTTGAGTATTATTAAAATGCAGAATGGGAGTCAGTAAATCCTAGGTTGGGTCCAAGACTCTACATTTCTAATAAGCTCCCAAGTAATGGCCACAGAATTCTATTCCAAGGACCAAAGTTTGACTAGCAAGGTTTTAGATACAGTTCTAAAAACTGGCCATGAAATTCAATTTCAGGAAGGAAATTAACATTATACTCAGTGGATTTCATTGAAAAATTAAATACAAGATGCCTGTAACATGGCAAAAATAAAAATAAATTCTAATCAACAGAACACTAAAAACCCATGTTAAATGTGTGTGTGTATGTAAAAAGAAAGTAAAGAAAATTCAAGACCTCAAAACCTAGTAAAATTAATCTCATAAAAAACTAACAAAACTAGTATCTTCCACTGAACAGGAATGACTTTTGTGCTTTTGTAGTAAAATTATTGTGAACAGTAAGTAAAATAGAGACATTATGTCACTTGAGAGAACAACAATTTGTTTAATGCTTTGCTTTACACGTTGGCTGGAAACTTTCTAGTGCAATAGACGTATTGACTTAGACAAGCAAATTTGAGAAGGTACTTTAAAAATGATTCTTAGCAATAGCTCTGTAGAAAATTCACTGACCTGTAAAACACATGTTCCTGAGTGCTGCATGTTCCTGAGGATGCTGAATGCTTTAGGTCATGCATTGGTTGGCCAATCCTGAGGACACTGTAGTGTTTACATCAAATTTCCCTAAGCATTTAAAAGTCAGTTGTATATGAGAGCAAAGATAAGTTAGAAACTTTTAGATTAAAGAAAAGAAGACTAAAGAATTAAGTATAGACCAAAACAAGGACAGCCTTGATCTCTAAGTACTTCTTACCTGCTGTAGCAATCAGGTAGAGCAAATGAAAAGTTAGTAAGGATCATACATTGCTTTGTTCAAATAATGTAGTTATGACCCAAAGATGTATTATTTTAGTTTAACCTCCGAAAAATCAAATGATATTTGCATTTGGGACACAGCCTAACTCTTCTGTATTTTATAAAAGATCACAGTGTTTGGCCTATTATTATACTTCTTTAAATACATTCTTTTATCTTGAAAAGCTCTTAAAAACAAAGTAGCTATATACAGGTGAATATATCAGTGGGTATATTATTTTTTAGATAACAGCTTAAGTGTGCCATGTACTAGTTTTTGATGGACTTGAACTCTTAATCTGTATTCCTCAAGGTTGCTGAATTTCTTCTGCTCAGCTCTTTAGCCTCAAAGTCATGTTGTTTGATGGGGTTCTGAAGTCCAGCTCTGGTCTTGCTAGTTACTAAACTACGATACTTGAGGGAGAGCTTATATGTGGATATTACACATAGAATATTCAATTCTCTGCAGTTCTCTTCCCTTTTGGATTTGGCCTCGGTTCCCAGCTTCTTTAAACCCTTAACCCAGTAAAATTGCTGCTTTCTGCTTGAGCTCTATCTGGCTGAGAACTGGGAAATTCCCTCAAGTAAAAAACAGAATAAATATGGAGATAACTTCAGGAGCTTTCCTATGCTCAAAAAATCATAGCCCTCAAGTCTAGCTTACACTGTTTACTCTCCAAGGCTTTCAACTAGTTGTTTTATATACATGGCCCAATGTTTTAAATCTGTTTAAGCAGGAGGGTTCACTTGATACAGGTAATCGACACAGCCTGAACCAGAAGGCTTAGAAACTTCATTATTGTGTTTTTCATTTCTAACCCTTAGTCTAGTTCCTTTTCAAATCTATTTGGCTTTTTATGGTTTCCCTGCAGATATTTTCATGTGTGCCAAAATTTGTAAGCCCAGTTGTTTTAAATCTGTGTCCAATAATTTCAATATCCGAAGTCTACGGGGTTCAAATTCTGCTGTTTATTCTTACTGGTTCTTGTTCAATTGTCTGTTTTTTCATGTGCCTTGTTATCTTTGACTACTTGCTTGAAAATGTATTTGTAGGGGTTCACTGTAAGGTAATGTGCCTCATTTACAGAAGCTGACATTTGCTTTGAGGGACACTACCCGGTGGGACCACCCCCAGCAAGCTGGGCCACGTGTACCGCAACACAAATACGTATGAGAGCAAGTCTGGTGTGTACCTCCCAGTTACTTCTTTTAAAAATCTATTTTCATTGTCTTCGTCCATTCTGCTCAACATTCAAACATTCCTCTTTCAGTATCTATCTGGTTACAGGCTGTTATGAAAAAAGTGACTATCTTTTCTGGTCTTAAGTATTTTTAAAGCATTTAAAAATATATTTTATCAAATATATTTCTTCAATTTCAGTGAAAACATTAATCTGAATAATTTAGCTTACCATTTTAATACACCAGACATGACTGTTGACCCTCTCATCATCTGAATTATCACCTTTTCAGAGAGACCTTCCGTGAGCACTGAATCTAAGATAACTCCCCTAATCACTCTATCCTCTACTGTTTCCTTCGTACCACTTAGTACTCTATGAAATTATCTTGTTTCCTTACTTTTTGCTATCCCTGAATAGAATGAAGCTCCAATGAAACTCCGATGAATCAGGAAACTTGTCTATCCTGTTTAGTAGTATATCCCCAGAATTTATCTAGCACACTTCCTAACCCAGTGTACTTGTTCCAATATACATTAAAGGAATATGTACATTAAATCAATAAGTAGATTACAAACCTGAGATTTCCAAATAAACTAGTTGAGCCCGGGGGAAAACAACCTTTCATTTCATTTCTCTTTTTAGACAAACCTCCAATTTCTAACAGCTCAGTCCCAAGTGGCTAAATTTAATCCCCTCTACCTTACTCTTCATGTCATTTCTATGTTGCCAAGGAACTGCTAAATACAGAGAGAAATAAAATATAATGTTGGTGGTTTTAAGAGCTTTCAAGCATCAGACCATGAAAATGACTATAGATTATATGCAGGTCAAAACATTAACATTCATCCGAACTCTTAAACATCAAGGTAAGCATACATGTAATAAGAGCAACTATTCTTACATAGAGATGTTAATGCATAGGGTAAACATTTTATAATACATTTAAATTTTTATGTTTAAATACTTACTTTTGAAAACAAGAAGGTCAATTATAAAAACAACCACAAATTTTTGTTTTAATTTCCCAATTAAGAAACAAGAAACCCAACAATTAAATAACCTTTCAGGTGTGGACTCTTTCGTCTCAAGAACAATAAGATGACAGACAGAGTTGGAAAAGGGAGAAAAACTTCCTATAACTGCATCAAGTTGAAACTTTTTATTTTTGACACATAGAACATCTTTTACGTTAAAAACAATTAATCAAGCAATAACTAACTTTATTCTTTATTCTGAGTTAGTATGGTTAATGCTACAAAGAAAGTTTTGTCAAAAGAATTAGAAATTTGAAATAGTCACATTTCTTATTCTAACAGAATTCTGGAAAATTTCATTATTCAACAAAATAACATACTTTTTCTTATTTGAAGATACGTAGGGAAAATACTGAAAATCATAGTTAAGCAATAAACATGCATTTTTAGTTCATTAATTCTTCAAGGACAATACAGCCTCCATTTTATAATAAAAGATGGAGTCTAAAACATTAGCTTTACTTTGTCCCAGCATTCAGCTTAATATTACATCCCCACTACAAAGTCACATCTTACAAAGATTACAGTACATTTTTGCACTTTTCTTCTGAAAATTTTATTAATTTTTGAAAAGAAACTTAATCCCCTAAAAAGGGGGGAAAATATCTTTGGGTTGAAAATTTCAATCTCACATTACAGCTTTTATCACACGTATTTTTGTACTCTAGAATTAGCCAACAGTCAATTTGGAGTTGTTTTCACTATGGGGCCTAGTAAACTGTAACACAGCAAAGGAATTTTGATGCCCATAATAAAGCTAAGAGAAAACATGCACCTCATCCAATTTCTCTACACAATACAGACACATACCCACTGAAGAACACAAGGTATAAAACTGCATATTCCATGGAACGTTATTTTGTGTCTATACAAACACCAGTCTACCAAATTGCATCAAGAGAGAATGCAATCATATTAAATAGATTAGATGATTATTACATGATTATATTAAGTATTCCCTCTTGGTGTAATTTGGCAAATGTGAATTTATATAAATGTGTAATGATGCTTCATAAGTAATGTAATTCACATAGAAATGGGACTAAGGTCCTTCTTTAACACACCTCTTAAAACCCCACATTTATAAACTATAAGTATCAATACAGTGTTTTGCTTGTTTGTTTGTTTTAATACTGTTAAAATACAATGACCATGACCTATATAGAATCTAGATGGGTCAAATAGTAAGCACATATGCCTTAGTGCTAAGACTGCATTTATAAGCCCCTAAGAAGAATGTATATAACCAACTTTTAAATTATCTAGAACTAGAGACAACAAAACTTTACAATAGCATGCTCCAACAGACATGTAAATAGGAGCACAAAAATACCACTGCTGTCTTTTTGCCAAAGAGAAAACGATGTTGATCTAAGTACTATATAAGCATGTAGTAGACATAGGGCCAATCCCCCCACCCCTCAAATACTCTTGCTGGTTTTTCAGATTTCTAAGTATCGTTGCATAGATTACCATCAGGATCTTTTGTCACAGAGGATTGAAAAGATTTTGAAATGAAAGCCAGTGCACATAAAGGAACAGAAAATTAAAGTACTACAAAACTCCAAGTAACTTTCAGAGTATGAGTTACTCAAAAGAGGAAAATTTTCCAGGTAGTTAAAATCTGATCTCTTTGAGACACAAAGTATATTTAATAATTGTGGTTACTAAAATACTTCTTCCTTCTTAGAGTATTTTGAACACACTTTCTCCTCTTGATCCTGAAGGGCAGCAGCATGCCACCCCAAAATATGAGTAGGAGTTCTGGACATGACACCGTACTTGATTCTTTTGAGCTGTAGGCACTTGAAAAAGAGAAAATGCAGGGTGAGGCTCTCTCTGAACTTCCCTTACCTGTCTAAAGACAAATTGTCCAAAAGAAAATTGTCATAAATCCCCATCCCAGGAGTTTCATCAACCAGGGAGGAGACTAGAAGTCTGTACCACACCCAGACGAACTTTGTCACAAACTATCCGACCTCCCATCTGTTCTAAGGGCCCTGTTCATCTGTCTTAAAGACCATTTACTCTCACCTATGAGGCCTATATCCCTCTTCTCTTTCCCTATTAAGATGGTATTTAGGTCTAAATACTAAGCTACCTCAGGGAATTACTCATTTTTCCCTGGTTATCTCACATGTATTCATGAAGCATACATGCTAATAAACTTGTTTGTTTTTATCTTATTAATCTGCCTTTTATTACAGAGGTCTCAGCTGAGATCTCAGAAGGGTAGAGAGAAAATTATTTTTCCTCCTCTACATTACATTAATATGGGTATCAAAGGGCTGGCTATACTATGCTGGGTACTTTTATACATTTTCTCATTTAAGCCCTATAACAACTCTATGACACAGGTCTTATCATCTCTAATTTGCAATAAGAAAATGAAGTCTTGGAAAGGTTAAATTTCTTGACAAAGGAAGTGGCACCCTTGGGATTTATAATTAATCATGTTTAACTCCAAATACAAGTTCTTTTTATAATAAGCTGTTCACCCAATTAAAAAAAAATTAACATGGTTTTTATCTGACATGCATATACAGAGTCTCAGTAGAAAAAGTAGGCCCATTACATGCTAAGAGTCAAAATCTCGAAAGAAGTAGAAGATAGAGGTTTTGTTACACTCTGAAGTCGTCTTACATATCTTAGTGTAAACGAAAGGTAAAATGCACTTGTGATACCGAATACACTGCAAGTGCCTTTAAGACAATGGACTCATGTCCTTCTGAATCCCCTATCCCAAGAGAATTAGGATTGAGCTATTAAAGAACAAAATAAAAGAAAGTAGTTTTGTATCTATGAAGACTGGCGTGGAGAGAAGGAGGGCGGGAGAATAAAGCACGTAAGAAAAGAGGTGGAAAAAATCAAAGGAGTAGCAATGAGTTATATTTTTTAAAAAGGAGACTTTTTGAGTGCTGAAAAACCACAGGTGAGGGAGCCCTTTAAGTGAGAAAATAAACACCCTAGAGGTTAAGGCAAACAAAGATCCTATAAAGGAAATACAATATAGAGAGGAAAGCAGAGTCTAAATACTCACTGAGGTGTGTTACGTTGGGACGTGCATTCTGGCCTCTTGAAACGCTGGCTTTAGGATTGACCTGCCATTTCCTTTTGCCACAGGAATAGGTGAGGCAGAGAAAAGCCCTGAGCAAAAGCCACAATCATGACTCCTACCAACCTGCTGCGTCCTTCATCACCTTCGCTTCCAATCACTGTAATGAGAAGACTTGGAAGACTATTTTTTTTTATCTTGCTTTCTATCTTCTTGATGTGACTTCCAAAGGAAAGCCTTTGATCATCACTCAGACCTGCGTCCCACTGCAAATGAAACCGACGTGAGACTAGCAGCCCTTATTTGATCAGCATGGGATATGGGGACGTGTCATCCTGGAAATCTAAATTGTAACGCGGGGAAAAATTGGTGACCCAGTGGCCACAGACCCAAAACGCCAAAGACAGATGTAGGAGTTAGCAAAAGGCAAAGGAATAATGCTATAAATTTCAAGGAAGTGAGTGTGTGTGCTTGGCTAAGTGACTATGTGACTTCTCTTACACGCGGAACAAATGAATTACCTGTTACTATACAGCAGCTATCTGGATATATTCCTGAGCTCAAGCTTAAGACTTAGTAGAAGAGTATTCCGAGTAGCATGAAAATATTCCAGGGAAAAAGAATGACCTGTAAGGTGTCAAAAGAGAACAAAGTATATACAGATGACAACAGGTATGTTTAGATGTTACGTGTAAACAACATCTGCTCTTAAAAAACAGTAACTGTTCTGTGAAATTTCTCAGAGTTCTGTTTGAGAGTAGTATCTGTCTGGGAAAATAAAGTAAAGAGGGCAAGGTTAGTACATGGACTGCAAGTAGTACGAAGTAGGTCTATTAATTTTGAATATTTATTTACAAACAATGCCTGCAATCCACCACAATCCCTCCCAGGAGCCCTGATGCAGGCAAATCATGCATGGTCCAAGCGTTCTTAACAATAGACCACCATCAGCACATCGATAAAGGAAATAGTCTTGACATTAACATTATCTAGTCTTGAAAACTGTGATGGGAACAAGGGGGAAAAAAAAGAGTTGGTGATCTTTCTTTTTCTGACTAGGATGGGAAATAACTAGCTCTTGAAACTAAAAGCTTAATTATTTGCTCCATGTGGGTAAGTTATGGAGATCTGAAATAACACTGTTTACTACCATAATTCTCCTGTTTTATACAGCTCAACATCACTTACAGGGCAAGCAACATTTAGAAAAACAAATAGGATAAAACAGAATAAACCTTCTACTAGAGAGAACACATGAAGGGCAAAGAGTTGAGAGAATATTAACATGGAACTAAGGGCAGAGACTAAAGATTTCCTGCAACCTACTCAATTAATTATCCATAATAACAGAGTACAATATAATTGAAAAATTGAAATACACAGATAAACAAAACCCTCTAATTCTAACCATTGTCTTCTAATTTAGCAATCACAAACTTTCTTCAGTTACTAATAAGTTATAAAACTGATTTAAGCTTTACTACCATTCACTGCTAACCTCTGAAATATTAATAAGCAAATAAAGACAGGTAATAGGAATTAAAAAAAGAAGTTCTGTTTTTTTAAAAAAATTACAATTGGATATTCAGTCTTTGAATAAACAATGAGTTCACTTCATATGTCTACTGTGTAATGAGTATCAAAGTTGTTTATTTCTTACTTCAGGGTAAGCAGACTTTTTTTTCTAAATATCTGCATCCAATAATGGTCCTTCTGCAAAAACAAAAATAAAGATAACTTTGAAATTTATGTTCAACTGTTTTACCACATTTTTAGACAAATCATGTCCCATAAAAAGATTCCTATTCTACCATAAATGGACACTAGAATTTATACAATAACTAGTGAAAAGCTGTGTGCAAAGACTGAGAAATGACCTCCTATTGTTAAAAGATTTAGATGTATATGGCACATGCAAGTGGTAGTAAATATAGTAATTCCTCTAGCACTGTGAACACAAAGGAGCCACATACTAAACCTGACAAGCTCAGGAGGCCTGCATGATGGGCCTTATAAACTCACAGACGGAGAGTAACCATATAGGACGGGCTGACCATAAAAAATTCCTATGTTGTAAAGATTTTGTAGGGTACCTGATGAACACCTGCCTTACTAGGGAGACCATTTCATAGGTGTAGATGCTTGACCACTGCAGTGTACACCTGAAGCCAAAGCTGAATAATACTGAATGTCAACTATAATTTTATATGTATTCACACGATGTGGAGTACAGAACAGGGAATACCGTCAATGAAACTGTAACAGCTATATACGATGTCAGAGGGGTAGCAGATTGGGGGAGGAGGGTTATCACTTTGTGAGGGGTGTAAATGTCTAACACATTGTTTTGTACACCTGAAACTTAAAAAAAAAAGAAAAAAGAAAAAAAAAGGAAGTCTGAGTCATGGCGGGTACTGACATCCTAGGCCTGTAGCTTCCTTGACAAAGGTCAATCTTCACCTTAACTGAGCCTGCCTATTGCACTTTTGCATCTAAGATCACACCTTTGAAATGTCAGAGTAATCCCTTTTTCCCAGACCCCTCAGGGCACAACCTCCCACCATAGCCCCAGACCACAGAACCCCTCATTGTTATCTTATTGCCCACAAACCATCTCATCTCTACGTGCAGTAAATGTTAACTATCCAGTACCCACCAAGGTAAAAAAAAGTATGTGTCTCTCCATTTTGCTCTTTATCCAATCTCAGAGATTTCTCCACTTTGCTTTCTCCCACTTCCCTAATCAACCAACAGTGAAGTTTACATAACCTCCCCTTAAGTTTCCTCTTCTGATTCTAATATGTAAAATAAGCTTTAAAACTGCCATTCTCTGGAGCATTTCCTCAATCAGCTGAGGTTTTGCTTCCCGGCAATTGTCATCAGTTTGGCTCAAATAAACTCATAAAAATTCTCTACAGGTTCAGGCGTTTCTTATATCAACAGCACAAAAGAACACTCTGGTAAGCTGTTTATATTTTACAATAATAATCATCTAATCTAGAGACTAAAGATTACTAAAGCCACATTAATGCAACTCTTATTTAGAATCGAAGAATCTCAAGAGACTGAAAATGATGTAAGGGGTCATGCAGTCTAACTCTTGAAAAAACCAAAGCATTTTCAGGAATGTGTACTCATTTCTTCAACAAATATTTACTGAGTGTCCATAATGTTTCGGCAGTGTTACAGGCACTAGAGATGTATCAACTAAGAAAAATAATTGTTCTAGTGGAATAAGGCAGATGACTTTTTAAAAAATCCAAACGAGTAAATTACATAGTGTACAAAAAGGTGACAAATACTCAGGAGAAAAATAAAGCTAAGGGGAT